>NC_138228.1:11354601-11954601 GCF_964197995.2 Scardinius erythrophthalmus
CAGTTTATGCATTAGTGTGTTGGACTCTTTCTGTATGTTTCATCCTCATGCCAGTAGGTGGCGATAAGTGTGAAGTGTCACAGCCAATAAGTGATTGCTGTTTAAACCTCACTTTTAGACACACTCACAAACTTCCCTAAGCACTTCACCTCACACTTCCATTTTGAAGTGTGTTCAACGTCGTCAAGTGGACGAGGGAATTTTATTAGGACAGACCCTCGACCCCTCAATTTTGTCTGAGGGAGCGAGTCTACTCAATGTACTTCAGGCAGATCCATAGACCACAATGCAACATGATTGTGACATTACAACAGATTTTTTTTTTTATTTACTCCCATCCCACACAGTGTATGATATTACAGTTATTTTGACATGTAAAGGCCCGTTCACACCAAGCACGATAACTATAAAGATAACGATAAAGATAACTATATACTGTATGCGTCCACACCAACGACCGATAACGGTCTTTTTATTTTAAGCACGCGCGCACCCGCGCTGCGGTTTCAAAGTAGGGAAAATGGATGACCTGCTAGAATGGATTCTGATTGGCTGTCAGTGTTTTATCGTTTGACAGCTGGAAAAAAATCGTTCTGAAAGTGATCCCAACGATATCGTTCCTCATATCTTTATCGTTATAGTTGTGGTGTGAACTCTGTTATTCTTTAATATGGAGAACGATTTTTAGAATTATATCTTTATCGTTATCTTTATAGTTATCGTCCTTGATGTGAACGGGCCTTAACTGCATAATACTTGTAGCTACAAAATGTTTGTTTTTTACACAGTTATAGTTCATTGCATTGTTATCATTTTCGTTTGTGTAGTTTTTAAAAAAATATTTTCTCCAACAGCCCAAGCATACATACAGGCCAATTATAGAATGGTGTGTAAAACAAATTCATAAGAAAAACTAGATAAATAATAAATCCGCTCTACTGCAGATTCCAAGTAATCAAGGGCTTAGGGCGTTCCATTTAAACACATTGCAAGGGTTGTGCAATGTAAGAAAAGATGTTCATCCGAGTGAACGAGACGGAGGGAAGTTAGCGAGGGAAGGGCATAAAAGAATGGACTTAAATGCAGCCAGTCTTTATGAGCAAGTCATAGAATCATTCACTGAACTGATTCATTCAAACACACTGAGTTGAGTCAGTGAATCATTCACCCAGCCACTTGTTTTGGAACTGATTAATTCAGAAATTAAATGTAACTTATGTGCGTTGTTCGGAGATGCAACAGTTGATTTTTTTTTACTTTGTTTTGAACTATTAGGGTGAACAAAAATGGAGAGAGTAATTGCCAATATTGTGTCTAAAATGTAAATGTATCTTGTGACTGATAGCATAATAATTCTTTGCACATGCAACACACAGCAATGCATTATGCCCAGGAAAGTAAAACAAGACTGATTGATTGATGTTCAGAGGTATTGTACATGGCACAAACAATGTTTTTATTGAAATCCTTGTAATTTTGTCTACATTTAGTCTTACCATGTTCATTGTCCTTTCAAACAATGCCTTTGAACTGTAGTTTCATACAAACAAACGGGTCTGTTTGGAGGCTCTCTGTAATCAGTTCTTGACAAACAAAAATCAAAAATCAGTTCCATTGTGGAAAGGTTACTGACATCATGATGTAACCCCAATATGCTCCATATGCCTACTTCCATGAGAGACCAGCATCTGTTAAAAGCGTGAGAAAGTCACTTTTATGCAGTGAAAAAAAAAAAAAAAAAAAAAAGGATGAAAAATAGGAGAGTGGTTTAAATTAAGTGTTCAACAAGCCATATTGTACACACTTGTTTGCTACGGAGAGTCAAGGGATCCTTGCACACTGTTGACATATGTGGGATCGATAAGCATTCCAATTGAATAACTTAAGTTGAGCGAGCAATGGGAGACTGTTGGTAATATAAGACAGAGAGAGAAAGGGTGGGAAAAGCACAAGAGGAGAGGAGAGCTGATAGTTTGACTCTGATCAAGTCAAGTAACAATTGCTACGGTGTTGTGGATAGTTGGCTAGGTGGTTGCTAGGACATTGCTAAGGTCTTCTGGGTTGCTTACAGGCCAAAATCAAAATAGGCCAAATTTTGCACGCAATTGTTCTGCAATGTAAAAAACCATCCAAAATAGTCTGGTTGTGTTCAAAAGTAATTACACACCTCTTGAAAACAATGTTAGCTACTCATACCGGCAAACTCAGGTAAAAAACAACAACAACAACAAAAAAAAAAAAAAAAAAAAAAAAATATATATATATATATATATATATATATATATATATATATATATATATATATATATATATATATATATATATATATATATATATATATATATATATATTAGATACGTTGCATTTAATTATACAAAAAAAAAACTGATTCTCTTTAAATTCTTTTAATTATTAGAATCAGCAGTAGAAATATTTTGGGGGGAAAAACGAAAAGAAAAAAAAAACCTACAGGTAACACCGTGGTTTTGAAACAATCCAACGTCTATGGTAACATCCAAAACCAAAAACCAGTAAAAATTATTTAACAACTTAACAGCTTAAATAATACAAGTTTTGACAAAAACAAAGTTTATAAAATGATAAACCTCACATTTTAGCCATTTTTTAATGGGAACTTGGAATTTGATGGCAGTTCTAGGAAAAGCATACGTGCAGATACCCTTGAAAGGTCTGCATGGGTGGGTTGCCACCCGAGGTGGGACTCCAAGCACTAACTAGGCAGCCAGAGGCATCAGCTCAAAATGAGGAGGCAACTAAGCCGCATGGCACAGCACTTCTGGTCACCCGGCAACAGTCTCCTGGCACTCCGCCTAGCAGCAGACTCAGAGGGCACAGCCAAAGAAACATCTACATGGGATTTTCCCCTTTTATTTATGATCTCACATCATGCAGTACGACATTACAGGAGAATTATAACAGTTCTGTTTATTTGTGAAATGAATACTGCTCATGACACATATTTAGTTGGTGCGAGCAGGATTTCAGAGGATTGAGCTTATACATCCCCTCAAATCATCAACATCCTAGCCCTACCGGCTGGCCTACGTCCAGGCTCATGACAAGAGCGGGTGGGTCAAGAGGAGAGGCACGGCGCACACAGCGCTCAATGAGGCGCACCTGATGCTTATTGCATGCCGCCTACTCTGGTAGAAATCCACCACTGCATTTTCTCCCCGAGGTACAGCTATGGCGCAAAACTGGCAGTAAAGTTGCTGCCACATTAGCGACATTTTGGTGAAATTTCAAGGACAAAAAAAGGTCCATTGTCTATGTCAACAGTATAGCAATGTATGAAGCACAGCTCACACAGAAGTAACTGTTCTGTTGGTCAATGCTGTGAATTTGAGTGACCAACTTGTTGCGAAATCTGCATGGGAAAAACCTTCGCCCTCATGCGAAATTATAGATTGCAGGGATTCCTATTGAAATAACTAGATTTAGCCTGTGAAAACATGTCCCCTCTGCACAACCTGACCTTCACTACTCCCACCACATAAGGACACTTTCTTTTTCGTTAGTATTTTTACTTCAAAAGCCTCTCAGAGACATGCTAATCTTACCGCATCTGTCCTCACTCCCATCACAGTGTATGTTTACTTAGTTGCCAATTGGCTTACAAATGAAAAGAGTTGAGGAGATCCCACAGCACTGGGACGTGATTTTACACACTCTCGATTCTCTCCACAGTGAAACAAACATCAGCAAGGACTTAATTGGACTGGGTGGAGACACTTTTCCTACTCCAGCCAGTTGAGATGCTTAGCATTCTTCAGCACATTCTGCCACATCATAAGCCACCCTGCAGAAATTACTAGAACATTCCTTAGTTTAATTCCTAAATTTAGTGAGAGAAAAACAACAAACAATTGTAAAAACCTTCCAAAACAACCATTTGCAAAACACAAAACTGCTGCACTGCATGACCCAATCACAGATACAGAAGATATTTCATGTTTAATAAACAGTTATGAGAAGCAAAATTGTGAACCAATAAGATTCCACGGGAATCCATTCAGGGTAATGCAGGGCTCGAGACTGTGACTGAAATGGTTGCAAATGTGACTAAACAGTTGCTTATTTTGTCAATGCATGTTATAGATCTTTTTATGAATTATTCATCCATGTGTTTAATTTTTTTATTCCACTTAAACCCCGTCCCTCCACAAATGACTGCAAGCAGTGCTCACATCTCAAAATCCAATCAACAACCAAATACACCCAACAGTTTTTTCTTTTTCTATAATGTCACAATACAGAAGAAAAGATCTGTCCCTACATTTCATCACGACTTTATGTGAAAGTCAAAAACTTTGCGTGCGTCCATATGCATGTTAGACGGTATCATCTCATCAAAGTACACATTAATCTGTGTTTACTGAAAACAAAAAACAGAGCACAAGATAATTTGGAAAAAACTGCTCAACTTTTATAGCCTGGCTCCGCCCTCCTACGTACTTCCGCTCAATTTCATTTTCCTTCAGTACTACGTCTGGGAATGCTGTATATTCTTAGGTTTCCAGAAATCAATTTTTTGTAGGACCAATCAGCGAACAGAGGGAGTGGCTGAGAACGATGACGTTGATGTAGTGCGTCAGTTTGAGTTGGAGTAATGGCAGCGGAGAAAGATGTGAGAAAAGCTATTCGGTCCGTTGTTGCAAAACTGCCGAATATACAGAAGTTAAAGCCGGAGCAAGAACAATGTTTGCTAAGTTTTGTTGGTGGCCATGATGTTGTGGCCCTCCTCCCCACGGGGTTCGGGAAAAGTTTGATTTTCCAGCTCACTCAGCACTAGAAGTGCCAGAATTCCATAACTACTAGAACTGCCACAAGCGGTCATTTTGATCGCTATTCAAAACTCTGTATCTTTAATGATAAATCCCCAATTGAGAGATTAATGCATTTATTGTATTAGGATGTCTTTTAAAAACAAAACAACACCAAACTGTACATTTAAACAAGTTTAATTATAATTTATAAATAAATAATATTCGTAGATGCCCTGAACAAAATGACGGAGATGTTTTCATGTTTCCACTGTTCGATCGCGCCCGCCGACACACACACCATATTCCAGCATTGCAGCCTGTTCATTATAGCCATAATAAAATATAATAATAAAATAGTCAACCTAACATATAAAAATTCCACTGCTCTGTTTCTCAGTACTGGTAGGCTACAATTCGTACCATTTTATGCGTGTGAAGAGGATGATTTTTTCCGTCGATATTGGAACGTGAGTGAAGTTCAAAGCCTATATGATAAAGAATAGTTTAGCATCCAAATACATCGCAAATGTTGAAACATTTTGATTCTAATTAGAGAGTTACGTGAGCCCAACGCCGCTTACTTTCACTTTCGCGTATAAAGCATTTCATTTTGGCTTTAGTTATTTTTTCATTCTTGTTCTGTTCTGAATATCATTACATTTAAATGATTTGTTGTTGAATATGTTTAGTGTATTTTTTACCACATTTTATTGTTGCGTATATTGGTATAATAATACCGCGAAATTCAGTGCGGTCAATATGACCGTTTTTTGGCCGAAATAGGTAAATATGTTCATTTGTTTTTTTTGTTTTTTTGCTTTATGTGTAATTTACATAGGTAATTTATATGAAAAACATTTTAAATGAAAATACAGACACTTTTAGGAAAAGTCAGGTACCAGCAGGATTGTATTTATTTTTTCAACAAAGTTATTGCAGATATAAAATTCAAAACGGTAAAAATGACTGGCAGTTCTAGTGGTGAATGTGTTAGCTAAGGCGAACGATAGGGATGCAAAGCCGATAGTTGTTGTCTTCTCCCCTCTTGTTGCACTAATGGAGGACCAAGTGAAGGAGGCAGAAAAGTTGTTTCCGTATCGCGCAGTAGCCGGTGATCACTGTACAGCATTTGCGGCAGATCCGAAACGACCGCAGCGGCGTATTGTTAATGATTAGACCCAGCTTCGACAGTTGACTGAATACATCACTGTCCTTATACATTTTGAATTTGTAAATGTTTCCGGCCGGTTTCGGCGCATGACATACGTCACGACCACACGTTAGCGATTGGCTATGGCAGATCCTGAGTGACTCTGGGCAGATCCAATAGTTTTGAACTTTAACAGAGAACCCGCCTACAAGGAAGTAAACGTTTCTCAATGGAGAGATTCCAGACTCTCTGTACAAATGAAATGTACGAGAGTCTGGTAGAACCAGGCTACAACTTTTAAGCCATAATCCTATAAATCTAGTATTAGGAATATTCTATCATACGTCACACACACACAAAAAAAACAAAACAGGCATAGCTGTAAAGCTGTAAATGAGAACTGCATTTCCTTAAATAGCCACATGGCCCTTTTATGGACTATTAATAGCAGCACACTTTCCAGCTCTAATTCCAAACCTAACCGACTCGTTCACGTTTCCTTAAATATCTCATCGTCCTCTAACTACCTGAGAATTGAATTATGCTCAAGCGAAAAAGCCTAAACATAAGCATTCCTGGCTCGATGGTGCTCTCTAATCCTTTTACATACACAATCGTAGTGAGTGGAAGCAGGAAGTTATTCATTATTTGGAATGCCACCAAAAGGGGGCACTCCAAGCAAACTGCTCTTCCGTCCCACACCTACAGTGATTCCTCAGCGAGGAAATATTTCAGACATGCATGCCTTCTGCTGGAAAGGAAGACTGTTATGGCTGGCTGAAGAATGAATGAGGAGAAAAACAAAAACACAGCATCACAATCAGTACATTACCTCATTTTCTCGTGGTAAACCAATGAAATGGCCTTTTATTTATAGTTGGTGGGAGTGCCACCCCTATTTACATACACTACTTGGCTTGGTGGGTTTCCACTAATTCACAAAAATAGTGCATTACCTAACAAGTTGATAGTAGATCAAAAAACAAAAGCATTTAATACCACAGAAACAACTCGCTGAACGTAAAGATTCCACATTATCTGGCCTGTTTAGCGAAACAGTCCAACTTGCGCAACGCCCTGTGGCGTGACGGTCCTGATGTGACTGACCCTGTCTGCTCCTTTGAGCAGTCATGAGGGAGACAACCGCTTGCTGACCAGCCCTCCCTTCTCCTCTCTGTCTGTGAAAGCCGAAAGCTCAGACCACATAGACCAAACCGCTACGATGAGAAGAACAGCACACAGACGTCCTCAGCAGCAGCTGAAATGACACAGGGGCTGATTATATAAAAGGTTAATAAGCGCAATATCTTCTGGATTGACGCAATCTTTTAAGAGGAATGCGGTAAAAACAGTGTTATTATCCCTGGACGAAACCACTGACACACTTGGATGCCGTTCTGTCTTAGGGTCTTAACTCAGTGGGCTATGTGAAGAATAACTAGAATGTTCAAAACGGGTAATCTCAGAGCAGAATGTTAATCCTCTTGGGCTCGGCACCAGCCACAAAAACACATTTCAGGGCACTGAGGGAATAAAAAATGCTTGTGCGTCACTCTGCTACAGCACATGCGCATGAGAAGAAAAAAAAGGCTAACTCGTCTTGAATTCCACAACACTCGAACGCAGCACTGAAGCCGAACTCATCATGCTGTATGCCTAAACGACAGATACATGCATCTGGAAGATCATCTCGCTTCTTTTGCTGAAGCAGACATGACGTACACGCAGGCATGGAACGCTGAGAGATGTTTGTAAGCTTAGATTTGGGATAATGTGACCCAGCGAGAGGCCCCAGTGCAGGCAGACTACCGAATGTCTCCTCTATGGTGAAAAACAAATCCATTGAGGGAGAGCACAAAAATGCAGACAGACGCCCTGACTAAGGCAACAAACGTGTCTGGGATCATGCATGTTACACATTTTGCAATAAAAGATTCACAGACTTGCATCTTTATTAACAGTTGCAGATGGATTTGTTAACAAGTACAGGGATGTTTAGGCTGAGGTGCCATAGTCTGCAACCGTTCATTTCAATATCCAGATCTAGATTGAGATTAATACTATATAACACTAAGTAATGCTAATTTTGATGCATGATTTACTCAACCTCATTTATATGGACTACATTTACAATGTGTTTAAGTACTTTTCTTTTTTTTTTTTACATGCTGATAACATAACTTTCATGGATGGATGGACAAAAATAATGAGAATATTAAAAGTATCTTAATTTTTGCCTCTATTTTTGTTCTTATGGATTTGGAACGACATTAGGGTGAGTAAATGCTGACAACAAATTTGACAGAACACCTTGTTTGATTGCAGAGAGAAATAGTATTAACTGTAAATAACAGTAGTTCCTTGTATAATACAATATGATATAATATTTTAGTAATATGATATATATTTGGATATAATATCCAAACAATCCAATCATTGTTGTTATAAGTAATAATTATAACTATAACAGTCATGATTAAAGCCTGATGTTTGCACTAGCACAGCATACTACCTCATTCTGTGTTTTGATAGTAAGTGCTGAAGGGGCGGGGACTAGGAGTTGGACCAATTGGAGACCAGAGGGGGAGGTCCACAATGATTGGCATGTCATTGACTGAAGTAGAAAAGTGGTAAACAAGTCCTCCCTAGTGCGGGGGGAGTGAGGGGGGTGTTGTAACCATCATAATTACATATGCACTTTTTCCAGCCAGCCAACAGCTGAACTGTGCTTATTTGATGAAATGAAAGACTAAACATCGAACAAAAGTGACTAGTGTTTTTAAGATTTAGACAAACATATAGCATTAATGGACAATGATAAAAAAAAAAAAAAAATATATATATATAAATATAATTACTTATAGATAATATTTAAAAAGGATTATATTTTCAGTTTTTTAGTTATGTTTTTACTTAATTTTACTTAATTACTTCACTTTTACTTCATTTTGTTTTTTGTTCATTTTAACCACTTATATTTAATAATTATAAAGAACAATAATTATTATAATAATAATTCATTATTAAGATTTAAAAAAACAATAGGAAAAGATTATGTTCAACTTTGACCAAAGCAGCTGAATGTTGTTTTTACTTTTGTTTTGGACTTTTATTTTACTTTATACTTAAAGTAATAAAGTAATATAATCCATTGTTCTGTCATCATTGTTTTTTTTAAGATGCTTCTGTTCGGTTATAAGATTTAACATAAGCTGATAGATCACAGAAACTATCAGATTTATCAAAAATAAGAAATTTAGAGATGCTTTTAACATAATGGAATACTTTAAAAAATAATAATAATCAGACACCTTACAAAGGCATGTATAAATGCGACAGCAATGTCCAATATATGGAGTATGATTGCACCCATGTATGTGCAAATCCCCTCGAGTGCTTACGTGTGTGGAAGCATGTGCACTCAAGCACTCTCAGGTTACCACTGACAGCGCTCTGAACAGCAGACTGTTATAGCTATACTCTCCACTGGCACAGGACCCTAAGCAGACCTGCGGTCGGACCCCTGGCTCCATCAAGCCACATCCTTATCCGGAAACACAATCCCACTTGGGATCATTCTAGACACTCTGCATAACCACAACAGTACACATAGAGAGATGGATGTTTCCTCCACTCAATCCCACAAGGCTCATGACCTAGGCAGGGAAAACCAATAGACGCACACCTGCCTCTGCAAACAGGTCACTGGAGTTTGGTGCCACATGTTTATGGCACAGACAAAATAAGATGTGTGTGCGACTCTTAATATCCCTGGGTTTGAAGAAATGTGGGAAATAATCTGTCTGTATTGAAGTAACATGGCAATCCCAACATTCTCTCTCCCGCCATCAAGCTTACTCAAACAACATGCACTCGTTCACCTTCAGAAAAAACAAAACAGAAAGAGGAATAATGTTTGTGAGGGAGAGCGAAAATTTGTTATGGAAAAGACCTGCCCCTTATGACAAAGCAAAGCTTTCATTTTCACCATGATGAATGACTACTTAAACACAACATGGGCAACACAACACAAAGGATTTAATAAGACTTAACAATAGGGCCAAAATGTCTGAGACAACTAGAAAAGTATATATTTTTGCATCAAAAAAAAAAAATTGTATTAGGTCTACATAGACCTTATTCACAGCAGCGCCATCTTGGATTTTTAACGGGAATGAAAGCGAAGCTGTGAGGGATAGACATAGGCTACAGTTCTTCAGTGGGTTGTACTGTTATTTAATGTGTTTTTGGATTGTCCTGCTGACGAAACACTGCAAAAATGTTAGGACCTGTTTGCCTTGGGAGACGCTACCAGGGGCACATAGCCCCGGACAACATAGCTCCTAGGATCATTCGGGTAATCAAACACCTCCACCACTATAAGGTGGAACTTCAAGGCACTGCAAAAATATCTTTCCAAAAAATTTCAGTAGACAAAAAACTCCAGACAACATGAGCTGTGGAAAATAAGTGATCTAGGAACTTTATACAGCTTTTTACAGCAGATGCCATTGAAAACACAACGTCTTTCCCTCACAGCCTCACTTTCAATGACGCTTGCTCTGCTCTGAATAAGGTCTATAACAAGGAGTGAAAAGTAAAAAATTTAAGATAATCAGAATTAACATGTATTTTGTGTTAGATCTAAATTAAAAATATATACATTTATAAAAAATATAAATATAAGTAATAAATAATTTGAAAACAAAATGATTAAAACAAAAAAATCAAATACCCTTTGGACTTACCCAGACAGCCAATCTCTCTTTCTTTAAGTACAGCTCTAGTCTATGTAGTTTTATACAAACACACACCCAGACTGTGTTCAGTGCCAGCGTCACGCTAGGCTCCTACAAGCCAGGCAGTTCTCAAAAATCGAACAGACATGGGCCACCACAGTCTGGCTGATTCAGAAAGAGGGGGAGAAGTAGTTTTATTTTGGTTTTCCACTGCTTTTGGAGGTGTTTCCTCTCAGTGCAAGAGTTTGCTAAAAATACTTGGCTTCCCAGATCTGCTTCATTAAATGTGCTGTGTTTCCTGGCAGCCCTGCGCCTGCTCGCTGCCTGGATGATGGGGGGTTAGAAAATACCCCACTGCTGTCCCGGAGCCACAGACTCACTTCACAAATCAACACACTCTCATCAGAAACGCACACACCCATTTCACTGAAAACACACAACACACACTTTATTCGTAGTAAAACACCTGCTACGGGTGTGCGCAAATATTAAACTGCAAAATGCGGAATCACCTGTGAACATTAAACCTGTTACTCCATTTGGTCACTATCCACTTTTATTGTATGGAAAAGAGCAGGGTGAACATTCTGATACACTTCTGATTTTGTGTTCTATGGCCAAAAGTAAATCATTCAGGTTTGTAACAACAAGAGGATAGGGCTGGGCGGTCTGACGATACATATCGTTCCCACAGTATAAAATGTCTATCATTAGAGATTTTGCTATATTGTGTATATCGCGCAGTATGTAAATATATAGCTGTGCACACAGAAAGCTGCCTCTCTCAGACCACAAATTTGGGAAGTGCTCGATTATATAAAGTGTTATTAAGCACAATAAGCAGTGAAAAAGAACTGAAAAAGTAATCACATGCACAGAAAGCCGCGTCTCTCAGCATGCAATCGAGAATTCAGTTCTCTTTCACGTCTCATTGCACTTGAATGGTTGAATACATACGCAATTATGTCAAAATTCACATCGTGAGGAGTATTCATGTAAACACAGCTGGTTATGTCAAGTGAATCCGGATGTGTATCAGTATAAGGATCCATGTGTTTTGTCTTAAAGTGACAGCAGCCTAATATACCTGCCTGCTGCTCATTAATGCGAATCAAACAAAAGAGAAATTTACTTGCTCTTCTTGAGTGATTTTTTTTTCAGCTTTAATAAGAATACATTTATATTTAAGTCATACAGTGAAGACTATTTGATTATTAATCTGTTTAATTAATTTTTTTCCTCATATTTCTGTTATATTGTTTGCAATTTGTTTCTATTTTCTTATTTTTAAAAACAGAAATTAGATCAAATAACACAAAATAACTATATTGTGATATATATCATAAGAATTTGGTTATATCGCCCACCCCTACGTGAGGGGTACATAAATGACAGGATTTGTATTATTGTGTAAACTATTTCTTTAAGAGACACACACACACACACACACACACACACTCTCTCTCGTGTGCAGTCACAGCAAGAGTCTTGTCTCCTTTCAGGCTCAATCAGGAGTCTTTGAGTTCAACGGATCGCTTCTGTCAAGCCCTGTTTCTGCGGACAGTCATCAATAGCGCTGCGGAACAACTTCAATAGCGCTGGCACACTCTTCATCCTAGCATGGCGAACACACACACTTTACTAGCACAACATCTGGAGTCAAAACGCCACATCTACATTTTATGTTTACTTGAAGGAGACAGTAATCCAGCGTTGAGGGCATAAATATTTGGCCTGACATTTAAAGCGGATGTTGGCGGCAGTCATATACCGGGCTCTTCCTTGAACCTAGATTAAATGATGCAGCAGCTTTACCCTCAAAAACTGACAAGGTCATTAGCGACCTGCTAATCTGACAGATGGTGATAGCAAATCTCCAAATTGCGTTAAATGGTTTGTGCATGTCAGAGTGCAAGTAATGTGCGCAAGCATGGGGAATATGAAAACAAGCTTTTAAAAGTTGAGATTTTATACGATTATTATTGTTTTGCATTTTCAAATTTGTTTTAATTTTAATGCTACTCCTTTTCAGCTTTGTATTCAACTAATTTCAGAAACAATAACCAATAATTGGCTGATATTATTAAAATATATACTATTTACTTACTCCAGCAGTCAGGTGGTACAAGTCCGAGCTCTTTATTTACGTTCATTATTATTGTCATGTTATATGCTATGTAATTTACCGCAGTCTCTCATGACGCTTTGCAGACTCTGCTCAGACTGAGGGTGTTCATGTGTTTTGGAGGAGGCGTGGCTCTGAAGGGAGGGGGGGGGGATCTTATGCTTTCAAAGCTAGCTTGCTGTTTGTAACCTCTCTGAAACGGCCAACTCCATTTTTAACAAAACCTGTTAAATTTTTTTTTTAAGCAATACTTCTTGTTTGTTAGTTTTAATTTACAATAAAATAAGCAAAATGTGTGTGAACAGTGAACACAAACAAAACGAATATTGCAGTCTCGTTTTTTTGGGGGGGGGGTCATGAAAACCATGCTGACAGACTGCTACATTTCTCTGTCTAGTTTTGGGTCGTTGCATAGAGTGCGTGCCACTGCTGCTGCTCTGGCCAGCGTCCCCGACTTCAAGAGGGCGACTGGTGGCTACTTATTCATCATCTGGCACCACACACACATATATACAGACTCCTCTGCTCCTTTATTTATTTTGGGAGAGGAGCAGAGAGGTTGTGTGTGTGGCCCGTTTTTGTTCTCAGAGAGGGACAAGACCCGCGGCACAATCACCCTCAGAGGCAGCAGCTGGCTTTAGTGAGCTGAGCAAGCTCGACCTCCCCTCTTCCTTTCAGAGCTTTGTTTTTCTGTGCTTTCATGTGAAATGGACTGATGAGATTCTGTCTTTATTGATAAGTGGGACACAGAACCACAGGTTTAAACCCAGAGCCAAAACGCCACAGGCCCAATTTCACTTGAAAGCCGACACAGCGATCTTACTTCACCACGTAACAAACTTTCATTACACCGAAACGTTATCCGCGTTCATGTCACAGACACTATAATATCAAAGATAAAGGTAGAAAAAGATAAAAGTGCCTATTATGAGTGTATAAAAGTCAAAAAGTTATCTCTGGTTAGGGCTAAAATTATTTGAATGACAACTTTGGTCATATTTCACCTAAAAATCAAGATTATTTATCTTTTGATGTAGAAAACAACGCCATTTAGATTTTTTTTGGTGTAAATTGTTGTTTTTTTATTTTATTAGAAGGCAGTACTAAACTACCATGATGCATGAATATTTATATTTGAAAATATATATATATTTAGTCAATATTACAGAAATGATTGTAAAGATTTTTGCAGTATGGCGATACAAATAGGAGGAGAGAAATTAATTGACATGAATTTTAAATCACAATGCTATGCAAAATATAATTCCTTTCTTCCCTTTTGATTATAGGCTGAAATGATTTATGTGAGATTCATCCGCATACAGACCAATGTAAACAGCAGGGAAGCTGTGATCGCAATACTCTGTTATTGCCCCCTGTTGTTACGGAGGACTGTGAACTACACCATAAGGCTTACAGTTGGGATTAAAAAGATTTGATTACACTAAGCAGCTGTTTTACTGTGGTAAACAATGAGCCTCGTAATAGATTGTCCTCATTAACTTCATGGCTAAATAAGGCAATGCAGTTACACATGTGCAGCTGAGTGTGAAAAAAGGTAGTGTTTATGGTCTGTATGAATCAGCCTGTATGTCAACCCTCACAGAATCTGCCGAACACAAAGAACAAAACCTCATCACTCTAATTAAAACAGCTCATCACATCCTTATCAGTCCTCATCAGTCAATATGTGTCTCTTCAAAGGGACAGCTTATACATGTTTGCATTTTTAAATCAAGCTTTAACATTTAAGATTCAATATCTGAAACTGATTTGCTCTCAAATTGTTATAACAAACGTACAATTCATAATTTAGGTATGTAGTTTTAGGGATTTTGCCTGCAGGGGAATCAGATGTTATAAGCACTGACAATGGCCACTTCTACTTGTAGTACGGTTTTAACTGATGAGAAAGAAAGTTTAAAATAGTGCCTGAATCAAAATAAGAGAGAAGATGAGTGAATGGCAATATTTAGCCTGCTAACATACTACATTTTTGCGGTGTGCACTGTACTGTGGATACTGTGTACAGCCTGCAGGCTTTCTGAATACGCTGAATGCACAGATAACCTACAAGATACCTTAAACTTTACATTCATAAAAAAAATCCTTAAAAAAGTATCACGATTTCCACAAAAATATTAGTTTTCAACATTGATAATAATAAGAAATGTTTCTTGAGCACCATATCAGTATATCAGAATGATTTCTGAAGGATTGTGTGATGTTGAAAACTGGAGCAATGATGCTGAAAATTCACGTTAAAATATATTAAAATAGTTATTTTCAATTCAAAATAGAACTTTTTAACTGTGTTTTTGATCAAATAAATGCAGCCTTGGTAAGCTTAGCGACCGCAAACTTCTCATCTCTATTTGACTATCATTCAATTTAAAACATCCATTCATTTTCCAAACCTCTGTCTAGTGTAGCGCAACGTTACACAAAATAACTATTTATTGATGTGATAATGTAGCATACTTGTTTGAAATGGTTAACATTGCATAATAGCTACTGTTCCACAGTTTTAACTTGTATTTATTTATTTTATTTTTAAATAGCATGTAGTTTATATTGTGCAGTTACTATTCCATTCCAAACATAGTCACTGTGTGTGTGTACTGTGATGAGGATGGAAAAGGACAGCTGACAGCCCTTAAATGCTCTATGGTGCGCGCTTCTCATTGGCTGACGGTGACATCATTATTCTATTCTCCTCTTTCACCTCCTCTTTTCAGAGTTTGTTTACTTCTCTCTCTCAATATCTCTCTCGCTTTCTCACTCGTTCTCATGTCAGAGCCGGTACAGGGGCCATAAACCACAAGTGAAACTGAAAGGCTAACTTAATAAAACAGCAGAAATCAAACCATATCCTATATAGGATACAGATTCAAAATCATTTAAATACACCAACAACTACAGTGTGACATGCACAGGATAAGAGAGAGGTGATCATTGATTTAGACAGGCCTCCACCGCTGGCAACATTGATCTCTGTAGCAGACAGGTGTTTCTTGTCTGGCAGCGCCGGCAGGATGATGGATAGAAGGATGGAGGGAGGGAGGTAGGGAAGGCAGGTGTTTGATGGAGTGAGTCAGCCAGTCTGGTGGCTGTAAGCCTCGTCTGGCCCCCCCCATCCCAAAACAGATTAGCCCTTAGTCAGATTAAGGGGGAGCTTTTGCGAGAGCTCTGCGTAAGGAAGAGGTGAAATGTGCTCGAAGCACGACAGGAGGAATCAAGGGGTTAGAAGCACGTGGCTGATCGTAGGGGGCGGGAAAGCAGAGCAGGGCAGATGGCCAACTCACCTCTTCTCGTGTCCAGTCTGCACACATACAGTCGCATTTGCTCATCCTCATGTCATTCAGAATGTGTTTGACTTTCTCTCTTCTGTGTCACACAAAAGGAGGCTGAACTCATCGTTCTTTCCGTTGCAATTCCAATAAATGGAGACTGGAGGTTTCAAGCTTCGAGCAGAAGCAAAAGTACCACATAAAAGTGGTCTACACAAGTCCTGCGTACAAATTTCGTACAATTGCGTAAATTTCATCATCAGCATAGTACACGCGCACAGAACGTTTTTTCTAACCGTGCATACTACGCGTTAGCGCATCAAATTGTATTGCATTAATTAGTAGCTCCACAAGATGGCAATACAGTTTGTTTCATACAGTTAAAATAAACTGGAAAAGACTGCAATAATAATCACCCACGATGACAATCGCTTATGTTAAAGAGCCCCTATTATGCTTTTTTAATATTACCTATTATAATATTATATATAGTACAATATAACTGTTTGTGAACGTAAAAGGTCTGCAAAGTTTTAAAGATCAAAGTGCATGACAAAATATTATTGTCTTCTAAAAGAAAGAATTGATTCTGAACTGCCGAAACAAGTCGTCAGCAAATTCCAGTCTACTTCCTGTTACATACCTATGTAACAATGTAACAAATTTGCATAATGCCAGCCTATGGTCTTCAATGGCTGCCCGCGAACAAGGTCTACTTTGACCCCCCCCCCTCTCTTGCGCATGTGATGAACACTTGTAATTCATCATCAACATCATCAAATGATATATATGCGTTCGGTGTAAAAACCAAAGTATAATTTGCGCTTTAGTCTGATACGGCTCTTGAGTCAATGATCTGAATGCAGTTGTTAACAGCAACTGAAGGCGAAGAGTTTCAGTGAAAAATGACTTTAATGTTAGTCTGTTACTTATACAAAATTGATCGAATGACTTGACAAGTCTTGGAATACAGAGTTGAATAGGCCAGTACAGAGCTATGGGTTTTTGAAGCTTGAAATCTCCAGTTCCCATTTATTGTAGTAGAGTGACGAACACGGTCTTCAAAATTACTACTATTCTGAAGAAACTCATACAGGTTTGGAACGACATGAGGCCGAGTAAGTGATGACAGATTCTTAATTTTAGGTGAACTATCCCTTTAAGGCAATGAGGAGGCAGACAAGTGAGAAGCAACATAAAGACTGAAAGGGAGATGAAGCAAGAGAGATGGAGAGAGGCTAAAAAGAGAGAAAGACTGAATAAAAGGAGAGAGAGGGAACAACAGACAGCCACAGGAAAGCATTAAGCCCCCACCACGTTGCAAACACAGGACTTCCAGAAATGATTGAAATAGAATAGCCTCCGCTTCCACCCCCCAACAAACAAAAGCCCCCATTGTGCAATGTTGTGCCACGAACACAGCTAGGGGAAACATAGGAGCACTGAAAAAGCATGAAGTGACCCCCCTCCCCCACTCTTCACCCCAGCCCCCGGTTCCCTTCTCTCTCTCAACTGTGACACTGACAAGGCAATGCAGCACCACTGAGCTCCAGCCCACTGCAGGGCCTCCAAACTGAAAAATATGCCCTTTGTCTCCCTGTAGACTGAGACCTCACACACACTCGGCTGGATGGGACAGCAGCAGTACTGAGTTCGACCAGACGGGGGCCAGAGACACTCTCTCTGGCATCTCAGAAACAGAAGGAGCGCGAGAGCGACGCTTCAGGCAACTACACTGACTGTATCATTGTACAGTGAAACTAACAATAAGTGTAAAGAAAACAGCCTGTGACTCAGAAGGTATTTATGACAAACACAGATACCCCCCCCCCCCCCCAATCCCCAACCCAAAAACATTATTTATTTTTTTTTTGTGTGTGAATCGATTAAATTATTTGATCGAATTTGAGTAAATATAAACATTATGATTCAGCGAATAATTTGCCTCATCACTCAATTTGTATTAATTTTATTTATATACACTGTACAATTTAGGGCTGTAAAACTGATTGATTGCATCTAACAAAAGTTTGTTTATATAATGTATGTAGTGTGTATGTATATGTATATATGTATATGTATAAGTTTTTTTTTTTATTACACACATAAATACTATATAAACTATATTTATTTATTTCAGCTTTATCGCCCAGCCCTACTATAGTAAATTGAAACCTGGGAATCAGAGCATGTGTGAATGTTTGTGTCTTACTGTGACTGTTTATCCGCACTCACTTTAAAGCAGACCAGCATCTCCTCTGGGAGTCTGTTGAAAGCCTGAACACTGCTCACCGCCTGGAGCATCTACAGATTCATTCATGCTTTGCAATCAATGGCTTAACTGAACAGGCACACACATACAAGAGCTCTTTTAATAGGGCGTCTGAAAACGGATTTTCCTGTATTCTTTACGTTTCTGTAAAATGCACAGAGAAGAGGCGGGACTCATTCACAGCTCTGTTCACACCGAGCTTCATGTATTCCACCAGCAAAAATACTGACGTCTTTGATTTTCAGATGGGTGTGCATGTGGAAACTACACACAAACAAAGGGCTCTGTCTGTCTTAATAGAATACAGGGAACTACCTGAAAGCACAAGCAGCAGCACGTGTCTTTGTCCACGGCTTGGCTCGTCAGTGGTACCACAGCTGAATTTTCCAACCAATTATCCAACTGGCATAACCACACCTAAACCCTCCCGTCAAATATGAGCTAAATGACAGGCTTTGAGTTAGAACTAAAAAGATTGATTATATTCTATCATACAAGTCTTCAGTGACTGCAGTGCCAGGGCCCAACAGTAAGGACTTTTCAGAATCTTTTCAGGCTAGTAACTCATATTTGTACTTGGCAACATAAAACACAACATAAAAAAAAAATCAAAGTAGTAAAAAAAATTTTATAATGTATGTTAAAAAATATTTATATATATTAAAATGTATTAATAATATTTATATTTCTGTAATAAAAAAAGAAGTAATATTTATTTACAATATAATATTTACACATTATACATTATAATATTTTCACATTATATATTTCTTTGGAAAATGTATTTATTTATTTAGATTAATCAACATGATAAATATATTTAAATTATTTATATAATTTTATTATTAATAATAAATGTGTTTTACAAATTATGAATTTATTTGTAATTTTAAACCAAATCTACCCGATGCCTCACAAATAATTTTTGCAATTTCAACTGACAAAAAGTGAGCCAGCTTAACAATAGCAAGATTTCCATTCACCTATTTTTTTTTATGCGTATTTTGGGATATTGCATAAAAAACTGCTGGATGGAAACGGCAGGATGCGCATAAATTAAAAAAATGCACATTAAAGCGCTCGTTTGAGTCGGATACATTTTCTTATCCAATGGGAAAACATGCGCATAAACTATAATGGAAACACACTTACCAAATAAATTCCTTGATGCGCATCAAAAAAATCATGTGACTTTGTGTGATGGGACGCTATAACTGTACTAGCCAGCAGACCGATCTCGTTGCACAGCATCTGAAATGTTGTTTTGGTCATTTTTAAATGCCTAAGCAAAGTCTGTCATCAAAGTGGTTAAGCATAATTACCTCCCTGAACAGTCTTACACGACTGCGTTTCCAAACGCAGCAGGCATCCGCCCTCAGAAAGAAATCTAACGGGTTTATTGATATTTACCGGCAGTTTATAAGGAAGTGATGATTTTCTTCTCTTTGACTCACTGGATGGAAACACTGCTTTATTCGCAAATGGTTTATGCCATATTACAATTTTGCTCCTCAATGCATCACAAAGCAAAGGTTTATGTTTGTAAGGCATAAAAACAATACCAACATACGCAAGACGTATAGTTACAACACACAACGAGCCTCAGGTCACCAGGTCATCGTTATTGTTGAGCTCTGTATGAACGGCTCGTTTGTCAATGCTGACTATGATTTCTACAGTAAACAATGAAGTCACAGTTGATCAAATGAATCATGGTTTACACTGGCACCAAGCCACGTGAAGAAAACAAACCATCTGCAATCACACCTTGTGAATAATCCTCCTCAGGTGCCAATAAACAACAACAGCTCAACAATGACTGGATAGTCTCACACGAAGCATATGAACAGTGGAGTCAGTTGTTCTTTTATATATAGGACTGGTCGTTTTCAATCAGCAGTAAGTCATTTGTCATGATAGAAATAGAAACAGGTGGTGAAAGAGAAATTCAAATGAACAACAGGATCAACGATGTCAGTTCAATCCATCTCACATAAACGAGACCTGCTAACAACATGCTGCTACCAGAGCGCGAGTGCGATCCGCCAATCAAAGATACTGATCGAGAGAAATATGCTAACTTTTGGCACTATAAAGACAGATTACACTGTGTACATATGTCTAACACAGACAAGCAGATCTTGCTTAAAGGGTATTTTAGCCAGAAATTAATCTTTTACTCCCCCTTATGTCATTCCAACCCTGAACGAAGACAAAAGATGATGTCCACGCTTCTCTTTTCCCTGTAGGGAAAGCTGCTTGGACATTCGGCTAAACATCTCCTTTTGTGTTCCACAAAAGAAAGTCTTTTTTATTTATATGACTACATTTAAAATAAGAAAATAAATATTCAGTTACATCAAAATAAATACAATTACCTGTATGCACATGCCATTCCACCTTTTTTTCCATAGTATATCAGTGTGTTTGGAAGCTGCAAAACACAAACCAGACCAGCAGCTTGAAGGCAAATTCCACAACAGTCCATTCCACCCGCGGGCTGACATTCTTGTAGCCGAGTGTGAGGAGCGCCAGCCACACCTGAAGCCTTTTAATGACTTTACATGCCTCCCTTCATCTCCTGTTGAATCTTAACCAAACTCACCTGCCTGTAAGCTCTCACTGCTCAGGAATGACACTTTTAATAACCCACGCCATCATCACATGCTCTTCTGTATTTCAAGCAACAACAAAAAAAGATCAGAAAGATTAGATTTCATAAAAATAAAACAATCGAATTAAATTTATTAAATATATTAATTCGATTGTTTTTTAAATGAATAATAAAATGAAATTTGGCTGGAAGTCCATGATCCCTTTTAATACAACAACAGTAGACAGTGATTTAGTATGGAAGCTTGTTTCCACCACAGAATAATAAAAAGAATTGCTACTTTTTATCTCACAATTCAAAATTTTTATCTCAGAATTGCGTGATATAAAGTCACAATTGTGTGTTATAAAGTCACAATTGCATATATATATATATATACACACACACACACACACACACACACACACACACACACACACACAGTACACACTCAGATTCTGACTTTCTCAGAATTGCATGTTTATATCACGCAATACTGACTTTATAACACGCAATTGGGAGATAAAAAGTCGCAATTGCGTGTTATAAAGTCAGAATTGCGAGATATAAACTCGAGAAAAAAAAGTCAGAATTGCGAGTTTATTTCTCGCACTTGCGAGTTTATCTCACAATTCTGACTTTATAACACAAGTGTGACTTTATATCACGCAATTCTGACTTTGTATCTCACAATTCTGAGAAATAAAGTCAGAATTGAGATATGTAAACTCGCAATTGTGAGATAAAAAGTCGCAATTATCTTTTAAAATGTTTTATTCTGTGGCAGAAACAAGCTTCCATAATTTAGACTGTTGACTAGGGCTGGGTAAAAAAATATCCATTTCTCAATTTAAATCGATTCTTATTTTGATGAACCGATATCGATTCTTAAATCCAGAGAATCTCTCAAAAGCACATTCTTTTCAGCATTTGACACTTTTCTGTGACATTTTTGCCCCGAGCCCTGATTACTTTATAACTCTGTTGTGCGCTTGTGTGGCGTTTATTATAACAACTGCAGCTTGTGTGCTTTATCGTCTGGCTTTCTCCAAAAGAAGAGCAGAAGAGGTGCTAATGATGAACCAGGAGCTCAGGCCAGCTCTCCTCTATAATTTTCTCCTTGTCCTGTTTAAGTGTCTCTGCATGACATCTCCACAAACCAATATCAGATTCAGCTTTAAAAAAAACTGTGGATCTGGTTCTTGTAAATGTCTGTTTCGGTATCGAGACCTTGTTCCAACACATTAAATAAATCCATTCCTGCATCGCCACAGCTTAATCCATCTTGAGTGCGATCAAATATGTTGATTCTTTATCTAAAAAACAAGATCAGGACTGGTGGAATTTGCTTCTGTGACCTTCATGCAATGTTTCCACAGAACATAACCATGAACTTATTACAAATGCAATCATCTGGTGTACCCTACAGCTAAGCGCCTTGTTCAAGGGCACAACATTACGAACCCTGAGCTTTTAACAACCCATTCTTACATCGGAGTTAAAGAGTATCAAATAAAAGTGAAATACACATTTTCCTTAAATGAAATAAAAAGAAAAATTGTAAAAACTAACTAAACAGCAATAACTAACTAATACGAATACGCTACCAGAAATGATGGTATATAAATCTGGCCATTCATCCCGTGAATACAGAGAAAAGGCAAAAGACAATAGAGTACAACGCTGAAAGCCAGAAACAGAAAGAAATCAAGCTGTGGGGAATGAATTGGGTCCTGCATGTATACAGCCAGATAGTGAACAGCCATGATCGTAACAAAATGATTTACACCTTTTCCCCCCAAAGCTTAAAGTCAAAATTGAATACTTTAAACTTTTGTTTACTGTCTTGATACAGATTGCTGGTCTTATTGTACGTGATTCCTTAAGACATTACTTAAGAAATGTCATTGCATAGAAAGTCTTCATATGATCTTCATTCATAAGATAGCCGTCTCCTGCCTCTTTCTGTCTGTATATATATAAACTGTGTGTGTGTGTATATATATGTATATGTATGTATGTATATATATATATATATATATATTATTTTTTTTTTTTTTTTTTTTTTTTTTTTTTTCATTCTCTTGGACTATCATCCTCTCTGTTTTTCACTCTGTCTCCAGCTGCTGGCACTGGGATTTATAGACTAAGGACCATAGCCAAATTTGACAGCCAGTGGGAGAAGAGGGGGGTCTGGGTTTTGTTTTCCTATTTTTCTATCCTTCCTTTTCATCCTGGGCTTTTCAAAGTGTCTCTTTCTGTAAGCAATTACACACATGCGCTGATAAACAGACAAGTTGTTTTCATCACTGACAACCTCTGCTGTCTCTCCCTCGGTCCCTCCTTCCCTCCCTCTATCTCTTGCTGTGCTTCAAAAAAAGAGATATAGTTTGAGATATGTGATTTAATCAGTGTGAGAAAGTATTTTTACATGAAAAGTCATATATTATATAAATATTTATATATATATAAAAAAACGAAACAAAACTAAAATCAATTAATGAATGAATAATATATACACACACACACTGTTCAAAGGTTTAGGGTTGGTAAAATGTAATGTTTTACACTGGCGTTAATGCTTATGAAAGAAGTCTTATGCGAGAGATCATTACTCCAGTCTTTAGTGTCACATGATCCTTCAGAAATCAAACTTGTATGATGTTTTGGTGCTCATGAAATATTTCTTATTATTATCCACATTGAAAACAGTTGTCCTGCTTAATATTATCGTAATTAAAAAAAATCTCAAGATTCTTTGATGAATAGAAAGCATATTTGAAATAGAAATACCACAGATTTGCAAAGTGATAAAAAAAAAAAAGTCTGTTAATTGAACATGCAATCTCAAAACCAGACCACTCCTATTAATACAAGCTATTCTGAAAACTTAATGTGGTAAAGACATTATCCCACCCTCTCAGCGTGCTTTTACAGTATTAAAGATTCCTGGAATGCTAAGCTGGTTTGATACTTTATTAGTTCCATAAGGAGAGATTTTTGTAGAATTCCATTGCCGCTTTGGAAAACAGCCCACTGTGACAAAAGCAAGCAAGCACACACATGGAGAATACAACAATAACTAACCCAACTGAACTTTCATTTCAGGCTGGCTGAGTGGCTTATGAAATGATCAATCAAAAAGGTGAGCGCGGACGCAGCGACAAAACAAATCTGCAGGCACATGTTTTTGTGTGTGTGTGTGTTTGAGAAGGAGAGAGAGAGAGGTGAACAAGTCCACTGGCGCAGCAGCATCTCAGCAGAGTCTCCGTAAATTAAAACTTGCTCAAGCAAGAGGGGTCTGCTTGGCTTGATGTGACGTGGCTCGGCTTGGCTAGGCTAGTCTGACCCCCCCACCTTAAACCACACCCACTTCTTCTGCATTTGTGCCTTCATCCAACAGTGAGAGGAGGGTGGGGCGAAAAAGAGGGATATGCACGTGTGCCCCACAAAGGGGGCATGTGTTTTGGGGCCAGGGCTCCACTTAAGATGGCCACAACAAAAAGAACAGCTACGCTTGCCCCCTGCGTAGCACCACCCTGTGCAAGTCCTCTGAAAAACATTGCTCGGTTTAATTTATGTGGTCTGTGAAAATACACATTATTACAGTCAAATGAGAGGCTCTTTTTTAGCTTTCCCTTGGCAATAGTGTTTGCTTGTATCTGAGGCGTGTTAAGTCAGGAAAAAAAAGATGATTTCAAAATTGCTTTGTGCTATAATCAAACCAACCCAACTAACAAGACCAAACCTAATTCTCATACTCATTCATCAGCATCGTCACCTAATCCAAGCCATTCATTTAACTAGACAAGCAGCATAATTGTCTGTTTGGCTGTGAGACACTGAAGGAATGCTGGGAGGACATTAGTGTGGTGTAGGGGCAACACTGACCCAGCGTGAGGGAGGAGCCGAGAGGGTTAGTTTGGTTACGGCAGTCGCTCTATTTATACTTGCTCCTCCCTCGGACGTCCAAACAGCATCTATTGAATCCAGATGTGAGAGGGCCGACAGAATGAGGGCTGCTGTTGCCCTTCAGACTCGTGCTCTTTAGTTCTCTTTCACACATGCAAAGACTCACACAGGGCAGATGTATTGCTCTGTTTGCTCTGTATAAACACATCATATGTCTGTAAGCAAGCTATTAAAAGAAAAAGTAAACAAGCTTATTTTTAAATGATACAATAATATGTTCAAATTTTAGGGTATGAATTTTTTTTTTAAAGAAATTTATACTTTGATTCAGTGAGGATTCATTTAATTGATCAGAAGTGACAGATAAGACTTTTGTTACAAAAAATAAATGCTTTTAAAAAACGATTTTCACACTTTCCACAAACATAATTTGAAAAACTGTTTTCAACTATCGTAATAATAAGAAATATTTCTTGAGCAGCAAATCAGCACATTAGAATGATTTCTGAAGGGTCATGTGACACTGAGGACTGGAGTAATGATGCTGAAAATTCAGCTTTGCATCACAGGAATAAATGGCATTTTAAAATATATTAACAAAAAATGTTTTTCACAATATTACTGTTTTTACTGTATTTCTGATCAAATAACTTATTTCAACAAACTTATTTCAAAAACACTTCCAAATCTTCAAAGACACCAAACTTTTGAATGCATATAAAAAATAAAGTACATTACATATCATTTACTAAACATGATTAAAAATATAAAAATAAAGTAATATAACAATATTAACATATAATACTAATAAAATGTTTGCGAATTTATCAAATCACAAAGGTCACATGAGGTAAAAATTATGGTTCATATATTGCGGCTATATAAAAAAAAAGAATATATATATATATTAATTAAGTAAAAGTGATATATTATAGATATTTACATTTAGTTTAAATCGTCTAATAGGCTTTTCAAAGGAAGTTTACCCAGTAATAACTTGTCCCACATGTGACCCTGGACCACAAAAACAGTCACATGGGTAAATTTGTATACATCAATAAATAAGCTTTCCATTGATGTATGGTTTGTTAAGATAGGGCAATATTTGGCCGAGATACAACTATTTGAAAATCTGGAATCTGAAGGTGCAAAAAAATCGAAACATTGAGAAAATCGCCTTTAAAGTTGTGCATTTATGTTCGCGATTGTGCTGCATTCACTCACAAAAAAAATATATAATGTGACAACATGCCCTGCATCTACAACACATCTTTACATTTTACATTTGTGGAATGTAACATTTTACATTTAGGTTACATTTGCGGATGAATAGCCTGTTGCTGGCCATCCTGGACCCTGACATTATTGATCTGTATGCAGGGTCTGATGACACACTATCCCATTGAATCTGAGGTGGCCTGAATGAGAGAGAAAACAGATGAGTCTCATCCTCAGTCCCTAAGAGCAAAAGAAGACAGCACTCAATCCACGGCTGCCACACACGGCGCGATGTAGGTCAGCAATGTCCTTGTATGGGGTTTGTATGGGCACAGAGTTTGTAATGAGATGTCAACAGAAAAAAATAAGAGCTACAGTAGATTCCGAGCCAAGACCTCCCTCCCAAGCCCCCTAGCCGCGTACACGTGACAAATTAAACTCATGCAAACTCCCTATGCCCCTCCCACCAGGCCACCTCGCAAGGGCACAAAATATAACATCGAAAACACAAACTGAGCGCACACACACTTGGGCAAGAGGGATAACACAGAGCAGCACCCCTGTCTGTTTTAGCAATGGCATTACGTCAATCTGTAGTTATGATTTCTAGGTACTTCTCCCCGTTTCCAACACACACACGCACTCAACCTTAACGTTAGGTCAAACAGAAGCAGACTGATCCCTGACTGACCAATGAGCAGCCTAGCAGGCCTGGAGAAGAGTTAATGGGCTTAGGGTCTACAGACTAGCTACTGCTCTATTAAGCTTGTTTGACCAGCTGTCGAGCAGTCTAAGAGCTACTTGAGATCTCAACCAACCAAAAGCCTAGGGTAGGGGTGTGTGTTTTGGTTGCAAGGATTGTTTTGGAGCAAAACACCTCAGCCCTCTTAAGTGGTGTCATGCACCCAGTTTTCTGGGTGCCCCACATATTGCCAATAGAATTGCCATTGGCTAGTAAATATTTTTAGTTTACTCGCAAGACATTTGATGCACACACACAAACATACAAACGTATGTGTATGTGTGTATGTATGTATGTGTGTATGTATGTGTGTATGTGTGTGTATGTATGTATGTGTGTATGTATGTGTGTATGTGTGTATGTGTGTGTGTGTGTGTGTATGTGTATGTGTATGTGTGTGTGTGTGTGTGTGTGTGTGTGTGTGTGTGTGTGTGTGTGTGAGAATGTATGTATGTATGTATATATATATATATATATATATATATATATATATATATATATATATATATATATATATATATATATATATATATATATATATATATATATATATATATATATGACCTTGTTAGTCAGCTATAAAAATAAAAATAAATTAACTAAATATATGCACCATATTACATATTCATTATGTTTTACTGTTCTTCAATATTTAATGCATGTTTGAATAAATCCACCAAGTTTTTCTGACAGCCACCATTTAAATAGGCCTATTCAAAAATCTAATTGGAGTAGAAACATAATTATGTAAATTATATAATATTACAACTTATTTTTTATATTATAAAAATCTTGTGTGTAATTTAAGTGTCTGTATACAAATCAGTTCATTTTAACCTTCAATATTATAGTAATGTAGTACCAACTGACAGTTTACAGCATTAGTTTTTCAGAAAATTTGCCATGAACTGTATCTGATGTATATCCAAACTAATATAATATAATATAAATATATATATAAATTGTAATATTATATAATATGTATACACATTTATTACTTAATTTAGCAATAAATGTCTGTTGTGGTGTTTAATATGAAAATAACTTTTGATTCACTGCCTTTGTTATTCAAACTTTTTCAAGTGCGCAATGACTGGTACATAAATGTCCCTCTCCACTTCCTGTAAAGTAACATATAGATGTTCCCTTATTCCCTATGCACTTTGCAGTGCCCAAACCCTTCAGATTGGAATCTCACTTAAAATTGCAGAATGCCGTTTGAAGGTTATGTAGAGGGTTGAAAATGCACCTTTTAGGGGTAAACAAGGTTCAAAGTTGTACCCATTGTAACCCAGTAAAAAGCTGTTGTACCAGTTACAATTTGGCACATTTTTTCTGAGTGACATTTTCCAAAAATTAATCTTTTAAAGACCCTTATGATATGACTTACTCTGTGGAACACAAAAGATGATATTTTGAAGTCTGATTTACCCATAAAATTAAAGTCCACAAAGGGGTCTCTGAATCTCCGACAAGTCCTAAACCTGAGAGAGAATGGCTCGGCTGCTGCCCTACTCCTCAAGTTCCTTCCTAACTACCTGAATGAGGAAAGGCTGAAATCTCCAAAACAGTCTGCCATATTGCAACATATTTCAAATTAGCAATAAAATCTTAATTTTGTTTCATTAGCTCAAATCAATGCTAAAAACTGCATGTTCAAATACTACAGACTATCAAAAAAGCAACTGAATCTTTTAACGGAAAGGCAGGACTTCCGTTTCTACAGACGTCATATTGAGAGTTATGATTTCTCTCTGCTTTGCCGCTTTGCCACTTGCACAATCCATGGAAAACCATTACATTTTCCATTCAGTTAATATTTACATGCATCTAAAATAAACAGCAACACCAATCATTCAACAAATCTACTCACAGTTTCATAAATTAGAGTTTAATTTTGCTCTTCAAAGAGCTCCGCCGTCTAAACATTTGTATAATATTTGTGGAATGTAACGCAGCTAATTGAACCTGTCCCGTGAGTACGTTCAGCACTATTACTCCGACATCCAGATGATACAGAAGCTTTTATCTGGAGCTATTTCGGAGGTGGGGAAATGTAGGTCTCTCTTTATTTACAGACGAATTTCCTGAATGGGCCACACATGAATAGGTGGAGGGGCACGAGCCCAATGAGAACAAGAGAATAGAGTTGGAGGGTGTGCGGGCATCTTTGCTTACACTATTCTAGGATCGGAAAACAGAGTGAAATTCAAACTACGTACACTCACACAAGCCCTCATCAAGAGGATGTGTTCAATCAGTACTCAAGCACAACAGACATACAACACAGCAAATGACTCTTATGAGACATGGTCATTTAATAAAGAGTTCAAAAAGAAGAATTATAAGTTTGAATCAGCCTGAAACACTGTCCCTGTGTAATTTACAGCATTAGCAGGTGATTTGGAATCTATATAAATATGAATTAAATCGAAAGCTTGTGAATCTAAATTAAATGCACTAAATATCCGGCAATACACTTGACATCAATAACATGAGAAATTTTGGGTTTTGTTTTTTTTGGTGCAAATAACATGATTGTTCAGTTACTCCTGTACTTTAATGTCAGTTCCTGGCCATCATATTAAAATAAAAGTCAAAATAAATAAATGCAACAATATCATAAAATAAGCCAAAAATTATATTATGAAATTAAAACCCCCAAAAAAACCCAAATAAATAAATTATCTCCCAAAAAATTAAATATGCCAAAAACAAACAAAGGCAAAAAATATATATATAATAAATAAATAAATATATATATTAAAAACAATTACGTCAGCATCCAACTAAGACTCTTCCACGTCAAATTAGGCAACAACAACAATCGTAGCTGCCATTCTGCTTGTTATTAACGGTTTAAAAAGGCATAAGATGGAAGGAATGTGCCTGAAATAACTAGATTTGTTTAAAGCCCAGGGTGTAAATCTTGCCCACTAGAGTAGCACGAAGAGGTCAAAGATTAATTGAATTCCACTTTTATTTCATCCAGCATTTCTCATGATCCTCCTCTTAATGCAGGTCGGGCGAGAAGGGACGTGGCTGGACATCTTAGGATCTGCTTAGTCAAACAGTGACCCTGGATCCAACATAATGTATAAAGTCTCCGCAGTCAGCCGGGACCGATTGAGCATCTGGCTGTCTGATTTAAGTAATAGATGTGAGACACAATGTTACTCATCAGCTGTTTTGCAGTGTACAGTTTGGTCCTCCCGCCCATAAGATTCATCTTTATAGTTCATTAAAACTAACAAATGCTTTTGTACTTTCAATTGTTTTCACAGCTGAAAGGGAAAGGGGCCAAAGTGTCGACAACAACGCAGCCTTACCGTAAAGAGGAGCAGAGGGTAAGAGGATAAGAGTACAGATTAACGTGTAAAGAGAAGGAGAAAATGGGATGAGAGAGAGAAGATGAGAGAAGAGGGATATGATGCTGGCAGGACATGGGCCGTGTCCTCTGTACTTACATAAAGCGTGTGTTACTCTATCTTCTTTTCTACTGAAAAAAAAAAAAAAAAAAAAAAAAAGAGTGACGTGGCCCAAAAAAGTGATGTTTATATAATTGTGTCCAGATTTTTATCCTTGTTAAGTAAAGAAAGGCCCGCAGGGTGAACAGAGACCTTTGGTACCACAGCTGTTATACAAAAACAAAGTGGGAATGAAGAGGAATCAAATAAATTAATCACATTCAACCAAAATCCATTGTTTTTCTACTAAAAGTAACTAAGAATATTCAAAATGCCTAGTCAAAATTACCAAGTCATAATCAAGCATGATCATTGAATTTACAACTAAATTTCCTAATCTGTGATCTGCAAGTATCCAACTCAATGGTTATCCTGTGACACTGATTTACGGAGCACTTCAAGGAGAGTGGTGTGAAACAAAAACAGGAAGGGGGAAATGCCAGGGAAAAAAAATTGTGAAGAAGGATTTCCTTTGAATAACACTGGCATGGTGTTGTTTTTCCTGGATGGGGTGCAGTAAACTAAACTAGAAGATTTATGTCTCAGTATAGAGAAGGGCCTCGATATGCCTGTTTGAGTAGCAGCGGGAAGATTTGCACAGCTTTTCACTTATAACATCTATTCATTGGAAATTTAGGAAATATTTAATGCCTCATTGATCCTATAGGGTCGCTGTCATGGACAGCAAATTGAAGTGACAAAGCAACTAGAAGTCATTCGTTTTTAATACGAGTTGGAAGTTTCCAACCTCATGAGTGACAGCCCTTTTTAACTATGCAAGAAAGTTGAGTAGAGAAATGAGCAGCAATGCTTTGTTAAGTACAGCTCACTTCTAAAGTCAACACTGAAATCTGACTTTCTCAGAGCAGGTTCCTGGTCTAATTGTGAGTGATTCATCTGTGCATGTTATTCTAAAGCCAAAACTGTCCTTGTCATGTTTAATCAAAATGATTGCTTTTCCCTTCCTCTGAAACAACTTTTCCTTTCCACTAATGTCACTGTGATTGCAAAGGCTACTGGATAATAAGCCAAAGAGCTATTCCGAAAGTATTTTAACAAATTCACGCATCCAGGTATGTAACGTTAACCCTCCAATCAATTCTCGTTTAAAATTACGTTTACTTTAGCTAATATCGAGATTTACAAGGATGTATTAAAGTGACAGCAAAGACAATTGTAACGTTACAATAGATTTCTATTTCAAATCAATTCTGTTCATCAAAGAATCCCTGAAAAATGTGCCATGGTTTCCACAAATATAAACAGCAGCACAAAAGTTTTCAACGGAGAAATATTTCATGAGCCGCAAATCAGCATATTAGAATGATTTCTGAAGGATCATGTGACACTGAAGACTGGAGGAATGATACTGAAAATTTAGCTTTTCATCACAGGGATAAATTACATATTCCATGCAAGACACCCACAGATCATTTTGTTTTTCCTGCTGGGTAAAACATAGTCAATAAGAGCCGTCTTCAACAACATCAGAGTGGTTCATCAAATCAGAGAAGACCAGAAAGATAAACTAGAAAACATGAGCACTAGATACACCAGACTGAAATACGCCCCTCATTTCTATGAGCTACAATTGCTGCGGGAGGTCCCGCTCGCAGCGGTTGATGCACAAGGTAACAGTCGCATTCTCTGGACCATGTGATCCCAGATGAGAAATGCCTCTGGCCTGCGAGGATGCCCGCAGCCCATCCGGGAGACAGATGCCAAGCAATTAAATGAAAACTTGCTCGTTGAACAGACACGGTCTGGAAGCGTTTTAATAACCTGGAAACTATTTAGAAAATGGTTGACGTTCAGATGCTGACAGAAAAACAAAGGGCTGCATTGTAAAAGAGAGAGAGAGAGTGTGTTTTCTTCACTGATCAACTCCGCCGCCAAGGAGCCGAGGAGCAGAGCGTCGAAACCAAAAAGCTGTCACCCATCTTGGTTCCTTCATGGTGAATGCCATGCTTGTGTTTTGACTGTAGTAATAAAAATCAATTCATTGCAACTTCAAGCCAAATGTGTAATTTCTCTGGGAAGCCAGATTTGGTCAAAACCATCTGAGATTCCTTTGTTGGGTGTGTCACTACATGAAGAAAAAAAAAAAAAGGAGAAAGAGAAAAGCATGAAAACATACATGCTCTTCTCAGTTCAATACCAGGGCTACAATTATGGACCTGGATTGCCAGTAAGACAGCTTTCTGTCCAATTATTCCCACTGGTTAAAAGCATAGTTTACTAAATGAACATTCTGTCATCATTTATTTACACACCCTCATGCCATTCCAAACCTGTATAAGTTTCTTTATTCTGTGAAGCACAAACAAGATGGACAGCCAACATTGGACCCCATTGACATAAAAACCATGAGACATTTTCAGAACATCCTTTTTTGTGTTCAGCTGAAGAAAAATACATATAGGCTTTGGCATAAAGGGTAACTGTCATTCTGTGGTAATGGACAGAACATCAGTCATATTAATCTCAAAACATCCCTTTAAAATCCTTTGTACGGTCACAAAAACCATGATACATTTTCAAAATATCATCTTTTGCACACAGCAGAAGACATGCATACAGGTTTAAAATGACATGAGAGAAATCATAATTCTGTGGTAATGGACATCACATCAGTCAATATTTAACCTAAAAACTTCTTTTAAAATATGTAGGGATGTGAACTCTTCCTTCCACTCGAGCTCAGTGCATCCAATCCTCCTCGTTTAGCATTTCTCTCCTCCTTCCTCTACCTCTCAAGTAGCTCTCCTCTCCTCTAGGACGTGACCCGCCTAGTTTGCTCTCACTCCATAAATCACATGTGGTGTTTTGGGGAGGCACGGACTTAAAAAGACGCTGTGGCACTGACTAACTTTTCTTCCCTCCCCCGAGAGAGGCCGTTTCCTCCCACTGCATTGGCTCGTGAGAAGCCAAAACACGCTAGCATGCGGCACTTTCCGACACCCGCGGGCAAAAAACAAAATCAGAAGTTCACTGCGCCGAAGTGTCTGTTTCCATGGCAGCAGCTGGGAGCACGTTCACAGGAGCACGTACATACAGGCGAGTGGACCCGCTCTCTGATATTTTCCATACAAACCAGTGCACAATGACAAAGCTGGTGTTGTAGCACTTTCCAAGCAACTTAAGGCAGAAAATTACATGGGATTGTTCTCCTACAGTTGATTCATTTCTTATGAAACCTGTGGTTTACTGGAGGTCGACCACCTTTGATATGCAAGACTTTTGGAAGATTTTCAGCACAAAAACAGCACAACTTTGGAAGTTCCTTAGAAGTTTAATATGCTTAAATTATTTCCTGAGCATGTTCTAATCCTGAACTTAAAGCGGAGAACAGGCCCATCTCAAAATCATCCCAGGAGGTGCATAAGCAGGTAGAGCTGTTAAAGTTTTATAGTTCATTAAAACATTGTGATGTGTATCACATGTTAGCAAAGAAAAAAACATGCAATAGCATTCCATTGCAGTGCATTACCAGACCCCTCATAGAGGCTTGATGTGTCTTTTCAAGCCCAGACGCCCAACCTAGGGAACATAGGGATAAAATAATGTCCTGGTCATGACGACCGTAACTCAAAGCTTTCTTTAACCTGAATCAAAGATGAAGAAGAAAAAGAGAAAAAGAAAGAGAGAAGGGGGGATCATAGTGAGGAGAGTTTTCCTTTACATTCCACAAACCAATTTCCCAGGGTGCTCAGTTGACTCGAGAAATTAGTCAAATTTTGATAAAGCCCATAGAAAACTTAGTCACTGTCTTAAAGTCACAACTGCAAAAAAACAAAACAATAAGGACATTTAGTTTATTGCTTGGTTTACATGCTTCACATAATTGTATATTAAGCAAAACAAATGGCATGGTGAAACTAGTTTTAGAAATATTTACATAACTAAATTATAATATTATTATTAAAATATTAAATTATAAACTAAGTTATATTTTTACACATGTATAAATTTTTATAAAATTAAATACAATACAAATATATATATATATATATATATATATATATATATATATATATATATATATATATATATATATATATATCTGAAATTAATACTTTTATTCGCAATGTAACTGAATTGAATTTGAATTCATCAACAGTAATGACTTTTACATTTTTACAAGAGATTTCGATTTCAAATCAATGCTTTTGTTTTTAACTTTCTATTCATCAAATAATCCTGTAAAAAAAGTAGATTTCCACATAACATTAAGCAGCAAAACTGTTTCCAACATCAATCAGATGAAATGTTTCAGAATTATATTTGAAGGATCATGTGACACTGAAGACTGGAGTAATGATGCTGAAAATTCAGCTTTGCCATCACATAAATAAATAACATTTTAAAATATATTAGAAAAAAAGTTATTTGAAATTATAATAATATTACATAATATAATAGACCTTTTTTGCTGTATTCTCTATCAAATAAATGCAGCTTTGGTGGGCATAGGAGAAATTAAAAAGAATGAATGGAGAGAATTTAATTGAACAAAATAAAAAATAATACAACAGAACATCAATTTTAAACCTATTGATACTGTGAAAACTCACAACCTGATGTTGCAATGAATTTTCCACAGGAACACCAAGGACTCTCCTGGTTACTCGACCAGAAGAAAACACTAAACTTTTTTCTCTAACCCAATCGGCACAGGCCAAAAGTTGAATCCTCAAGCAGCCACATGCCCTGCTGCTACAGTAAACCCGTGTCCAGTGGGGACGGCAGAGCGAAACAAAATGTTCTGACTGGGAAACCATCATCTGCTGTTCCACACTCATGTAAAAACAAAACATGTTTTTACTCTCTCTCCACTGTCCCAAGACACAACAGTCATCGATTTGATTTTTTTCCTGTTGTGTTCCACAGAAGAAAGAAATTCATACAGGTTTGAAATGACATGAGGGGGAGCGAATGATGACAGGAACATTTTTGGATAAACTATCCCTATAAAAGTCAGAGGCAAATAAATCATTTGGCCTGGAGTCATACTGGGCTGCTTTGCAAATTGCACAGTGGAAATCCTGATACACGTCCTCTGAAGTCTAACACCTGCTTTATGATTCATTGTCTTGTCATTTCCTCTCACATCTATCCTTTTATCCATTTTTTTTCTCCTCTCCTCCGCTTGAGGCCATTATAACCTGGATTATGGCACTATGATGGAGCCGTATGCAACCCAGTCTATGTGAATGACAGATTGATTTAATATGGCCCCTGCAGGCAGCAACTGGTTCCTGCCACACAGTTTGGAGAAACTAACAGGCCATATGGGAGAAACAACACGCAGGATTCCTTTCCGAGGGCCGAACGAAAGGGCTAGAGATCTGTCGCATATCCGATGTTGACAAGCAGAGGAAACAGAGTAGGGCGAAAGGTCAGCGAGGAGGCTTAATCTAATAATCAACTCCAAACAATCAGCCATTTATGTGGGAACAGCATGACCGTTTACAGAGCCGCAAAACAGCCAATCAACTTTTCCTAATCATAGTGATGTAAAAAAAAAAAAAAAAATACACTAATTTTAAAAAAGTGAGAAAGGAGGGTAAATTTGTACCACAGGAAACAATATGACTGGTTTGCATAAACAGAGCAAAAAAATTAATAAATCACAATGCAGCAGCCCTCTCAAACAAAGCAGAGTCTGTGTCCTGTACAAACTCTCACAGTCCACACGGTCACAGCTCGGGGACCCACATTTGGGGCAAGGCTTGGGATTTTTTTACGGGAATTTTTGTATAAACACTCCCATTCGGCATAGGCTGCCGTAATGGCTGCCACTCTTGCTCTGGCAGCAGCTCTGCCATTTAGGGGAAGCGCTGCTAAAAGGTGAAGCGCTCTCTCTATGTGAGAGTTTAGAAAGGAGGAAAAAAGACATAAACAGATTACTCTAGACCACACATGCTTTTTAAGGAACTCTGGCATCCTTGTAGCTCATGAAGAAGGCACGCTGAAATGCTAACGGTGTGCTGAACTGGGAGCGTTATGCAGGGTGCCCTTTCTCTACGGTTTCAAAACAAATAAAAATAGAAATGTGGTCAACCTGGGACATTATTGGCAGCAGGCGGACAGCAAAGCAAGAAGGGACCCCTGGTTAGTTATATTAGCAGCACAAGATGTGTTCCCTTTCCAAACAGTGTCAGAGTGTTTACATTAGAAATATGGGGGGGACAAAAAAGCAAATCCATCTAAAGGTGCTTGTGAAACCTCAAGCAAATGAAGGGGAAAGGAATGTCCAATCAAGCTTGTTTACAAGTATGTACATGTTTGGCTTGGTTTGCATGCAAATCATGTCACATGAGAAAAAGCTCAGTCAGTAGAAACACAGTAAATACATAAAGTGGTATTCAAAACAATATAAAAAACCATTCAGACTTTTACAGAATTTAGATTTTTTTACTTTCTATTCATCCTTAAAAGAGTCTTGCGGTTTCTACAAAAATATTAATTAGCACAACTGTTTCAACATTGATATTAATAAGAAATGTGTCTTCAGCGCCAAATCAATCAGCATATTAGAAGGATAATGTGACACTGAAGACTGGAGATGGCTGCTGAAATTAAAGTCTTGCCATCACAGGAATAAATTACATTTAAACATTTTAAAATAGAAATATTTACAATATTACCATTTTTACTGTATTTTTGACCACACCTTATGAACATTATTTTCAAGTAACCAGGATATTAAAATGACAAAAATAAATGTAGAATGGGACTTGTTTGTCATTCAGGCTTTATTGAATGAGAGTTAAAACGGGATATTACAAAAACAAACTATTTTTTAATTGAACTAATGCACACAAACGAATCCAACAGTAGTTGGGTTTGATTTGGATTTTTGATGTTGAAAATATGAAGTAATAAAGAAACATTAAAAGTAATCAGGAAAGAACAAGTGAGCCGATCTCCATGGTGAGCTTTGTTCGATTGTTATTCTCTGAGAGGAGGATACACGAGTGCTCACATACACACGCTCATTCAACACTCATATACACACACCAAACTACATCTTAGTAACTGATGATAGACAAAGGTGGTGGGGGGGGGGATTTCAAAGGTCTGCAGTGTGTTTTTCTGCCTGAATAGTCGACTTTCAAACTGAAGTGCCAACATAGATGAAAGGTAGCCTAATTCAACTCCAGCCCCCACGAGACAGAAAACATAGTCAAGAGGAGATTGGATGGGTAGTTGTACATGGGATGCTTTAACTGTATTATCTGGGTCTTTTTACGTGGCTTATCTCAAGAGATTTCTAAATAGACTTGCCAACTTGTATGCTGTCAGCGCTGCTCCCTCATATGAGTCGCCAGAAGGTTCTTAAGATTGCTTCATGAACTTTATTGGGCAATAGTTGGCTTGATCAATATTTACTGAAGCCCATACCGAGTGTTACTAAAATGGATGTGGGCCTGATGTCAGAACGACATCATAGAGCCGAAGTAACATTGTTTTCCAGAAGCTGATTTATGTGTAAACTGCTCAATTGAGCTTCTGAAGAGCCACATCAGAGACCCATTTAAGACTGGGAATGAAACGGCACAGAAGTATTTTTGACTGATTCATTTGCTTTTAGGCATCTGCTGCTGTACTTTGTAACGGTTTATGTTATGCAGGTGCTGGTTTTTATTTTTTTTTCATCCTTGCTAGCTATGATAATTTCTGATATTTAGATAAAGTGCTCTTAGGGGACATCATGCATTCAAAAACAGCTAGACGCATCACAGCAAAATGGAACAAAATGCAGGTGTCAATCAAACTTTTTAAAGTTACAAAGATTTTAACTTGACATCACCTTAAATAAACACAGTAATGTCTAGTAACGCTAAAATGAAGCTAAAATTATACATTTTCATGACCCTCAAAACAATAAAAAATATTCTATTAAATAATAAAATATATAATTAAATTAAAATATCATTAAAAAATACAATTTGCCACAAATCCATTTTAGTTTTTGTAAGCAACATTTTCACAAAAACCCATGGAATTAGGAACATTAATACAATGCTTTTGTATTTAAAAAAAAAATGTTGTCTACTGAAAAAAGGCTGATTTAATCTAGATCTGATTTAATCTTTCCCCAAAACTGGCAGGCGGATGACATGCTTTCATTCTAAGGCACATAAAACACCGTACGTCACATATCAGATCACAAACTTAACAAATCTCAGCCAACTGCAGACTGAAAAGTGGTCCAACCCTTCACCATTCATCACTCCGTAATTCAAAGATGAGCATATTAATAATAGAAAACCATGAAGGCCGCAGACGAGGGGGGAAATCCTCCCACAAAGCCCTCTTTCTTTCACTTGACCAAGCAGTGGATATAGCGATGCTGTTGTGCACTTGAGAAACATCTAAATTTATCTGACACAGTAAATGGCGGGGCAGACGGCTCAGAGAGAGTGTGTGTGTGTGCTGACACAGGAGCACAGCTGTGATTCTCCTGACCTTTATGTCGCGTGGTGGGGTTGTCCCGCGTTCGCCGCTCTCTCCCGTGGGAAAGACAGACAGAGCCCTGGCTGGCCATCAACACCACATGCGAAGACACGCTCTCATAGCAAAGCTCAGGATATTTAAGGACACATGAGAATGGATTATCACCCGCTAATGAAGCATCTAACATCTGGCAGCCTTCAGTATCTCTTCTCTGAAAAAAGATATGACTCTAAAAGTAAAAGTCAGAGAAATGTATCACAGACTGATAAGCCAGCTTCCTAAAATGTGCAAAACATGGAAGTAACCAGGTGAATCCTCATTCACCAGATCAAGGATGGATGGCACCGCTCACCCTCGGCAAACTAAACTCACGTCACGTGCCAACTGGTGATTCCTGCGAGAAGCAGAGGCAGGCCAAGGAAGTCCCCATCTGGCAGAAGGGAACCGTGCCATACACCCACTGCCACCTGTGCCCATTCAACAGAACACTGATAACAACAGACAGGCTGAGGATGACATAAGAGTGAAAGAAAGAATAAAAGAATAAAAAGAATGAAACACAGAGAGAAATAGATTGAGTCCAAATGTATTGATACTGATGTTAAAGCTGTAAAAAATATGTTTTTCTTTCTCTCTCTCTCTCTCTATAGAGGCAAACATTACTACTACTTATTGCTCATTCTTACGGTAATGAATTTGAACAAATCTCTAAAACATTCAACCTACACTTCTGCTAAAAAGTTTGCAGTCAGTAAGCTTTTTTTAATGTTTTTGAAAGAAGTCTCCTATGCTCACCAATGCTACATTTGATCAAAAATACAGCAAAAAATAAGTAATATCAGATTATTACAATTTATAAACCATTTAAACTATATATTTTTTCTATTTTAATAGATTTGATTAGATTAAATAGATTCATTGTAATTTATTCCTGTGATGCAAAGCTGAATTTTCAGCATCATTACAGTCTTCAGTGTCACATGATCCTTCAGAAATCATTCTAAATGATGATTTGGTGGTCAAAAAACATTTCTTATTATTATCAATTTTGAAAACAGTTGTGCTGTTTAATGATTTTGTGGAAACCGTCACTTTTTTGTTTAGGAATTTTTGAAATCCTATCAAACTGAGTATCTACAATGGCGCAAGCACCTGTAACCCTGATAGGTGGACATTTCTATTCTAACGGTTTAATAAGCCGCTTTCACGTCTCTGTTTGCGATCAGATCATTTTAAACCGCTAAACTCCAGGAACGTTTTCAGTCCAATTATCCAGTAAGCGAATGCATTCAAACAATCAGCGCTAATGTAAAGAAAACCAGGCTTACTACATCAGAGATGGCAGAGAGAACAGTGACTCACGGCCAGTTTTCAGTAATTATTCATTCCAGTGTGTGTTTAAAACACGAGCTCTGTCATATTCTGTGATTGTTTCTGAAAAGCACAAGCCCTCGCCGAGCATCACGCTGTGTGAAATACAGACTGAACAGAACGTCAAAACATCCTTCCACTGTATGGCCAGATGATACGCAAACTACGTTTCTCGGCTAGATAAAGCAAACTAACGTCTCGCTAGTAAAGTTTTAATGGACGCGGATCGTAATGAAGGTAAAGACGATTGCAGTGACGTACAGGAGTCGTACAGTAAGCACACGTACAGAGTCCTAAAGAAAACGTAAACGCTCTAAAAAGCTCTTTGCTGTTGCACTGATACAGTACAGTGAATTGTGAAAAGTTCTTTGACGTGTGCTTTGATGTGAATACATTTATGAATTATATATCATGTGATCATTTGGTATCCATTTGAAGTGTCCTTTTTTGGAAATGCACCTAAATTTCCCATGAAAAAAATCATCTTTCAATCTGATAGTTACTTTGCTGGATATAGCAAATGATGACAAAATGAACGTGTTGAACAAGAAAAATTATGGATGCTTAATTTCACAAGTATGCGAATAATCTCACAAAAGGGTGGGATTAATCGCAATTAAAAAAACATTAATCTATCAACAGCCCTAATAAAAACATATGCGAGGCCTGTTATCATCAGTGACTCAGAAAGGGTTAAAGGAGGATTAAGCTTATCATGGGTATTTCAATGAGTTGAGTAACTCCATATGATTTCCTTTGTAATTTTATGGCTGCCTTTCATCTTCACAGCACGTACATCCCTGCGGAGACACTGAACTCCCTCACACTTCCAGCACGTTCTTACACAATAATGAGCTCAAGTATATTATTTATGTTCACGCACACCACATGCACGTATTATAAATCAAGCACGTGGCTTTTCTCAAGGAGCAAAAAAGCCATTCATTGGAAGAAAAAAAAAACAGCGGGCTTAACTTTAGCACGACATACAATGGTACTCATACTAAACATTTAAACGTGTGAATTTTTTGCTTTTAGGATGTCCCACCGAGTTATTCTAACCAATAAAAAGCATTTTAAGAAGCTCTTACCCACTTCATTCAGAAAGAAAGAATGGGGGCTTGTAAAACTGGATCCTTTTTGCGGGTACCACGAAATGAGAGACATGAAATATGAGCTTCTACCCGAACAGTCTACAGAATCTGTCAGTTTACTGCTCGGCTTTGAATAAAATAACAATAGTAGTTATTATTATTTTGCTTTGAGTTAAATGTTTGAGAACGGAATCATCCAATTCACTGAATAGATGATGATTCATTCACAAAGCAGACATTGCTACTTTTCTCATGAAAATGTATCAGATTTTAAACAGTGCAGAAAATGTTAAATGTGTATTAGATTAACAGTGTTTGTTAATAAAGTAAATAATAAGTAAATAAATAACTTTTTTTTTGTTTTTGAAAGAAGTCTCTAAGCTCACCAAGGCTGCAAGTATGTGATCGAAAATACAGTAAACAGTAATGTTGTAGTATAATATTTCAAATTAAAATATTTTTTCTATTTTAATGTATTTAGAATGTAATTTATTCTTGTGATGCCAAAGCTGAATTTTATAGTGCAGTCTTCAGTGTCACATGATCCTTCAGAAATCATTCTAATATGCTGATTTGGTGCTGAAGAAATATTTTTAATTTTGCTCGTTAATATTTTTTTTCAGGAATCTTGAAAAGAAAGTTCAAAAGAAAAACAAATATTTGAAATAGAAAACATTTGTAACAATATAAAAGTAGTCACTTTTGATCAATTTAATGCATCCTTGCTTAACAGTATTAATTTCTTTAAAAAAATAATGACCCCAAATTTTTTGAATGGTAGTATATGTTGACTAGACTGTACACTAATAAATCATGAATCTGTATATCTAATACTATGCATTTTAGCACTTGTTGATACCACTCAATTCCACATTTTTATTTAGATTTCTGACAGAAATCTCATTAATTAATACAGACACCTAGTGAGAAACAAGAGGAGTCTCACGGTAGTCGGGTAAAGTAAAAAAGTAAATGGGTTAAACGTAACAGTGGCTGTGCTGGAGGCACTCAGAGACACTGGAACTAATGCAAAAGACAGGTGGCACCAAACTTAAGAAAGAATACGTGAGTAACTTCACCCCTGGTCATGAACCCCTTCCTGTCAGCTGCTCTGCCCTCTCGATCTGTTCAAGTCCCGAGAACCACCTCCAAGTCCTTCAAATCAGGAATCAAAACTCTATAACTCCTCTTTCTGACAACATAAGGTCACACCACATCCATTAAAGATGCAATCCATCACTGAAGCAACTGACAGGACACTTGCGGTATAGAGACAGCAGGTGCCAACACACAAGAAGAGTCGATTTGGGTGGTCATGGGGTACAACAGCCAAATTTTGTCAGATTAATCATCGAAATTTGAAAAATAAAAATGTAATGTAAATTATTTTAGGGATGCACCAATGTATCGGCCAATAAAAGCAATTATATAATAGTTTAGACTCTGTTGTTGATTTTAACTTCTAATAGCAATGTACCAAATGAGACGGTTCACTGTATAGTTCTAAGCATTAGTTGTGAGAGATCTTTTTTCCTTGAGAAAATAAAACTATCGGTAATATCATTCTGAATAATCAGCTATCGTTATCGGCTGAGACATTTAGTATCAGTGCATCTCTCTGTTTTATTTTTCTTACAGAAAATAGTGAGATATTATAAAAAGATATTTCAAATGTATTTATTTATTCATGTATGAATAAATGTATTTTCTAACATTTCACTGTTTTTCAGCAGAAATTAGATTAAGATATATAGTTGTCTTTGTTTTTTAGAAAGGGAAATGTCATATCTGGGAGTACTTGGCATCAAAAAGTTTGAAAACACCCACATTAATGACCTGAGCCACATCTCCATTCAGCTGCCACAAAGTAGTGTGTGTACTCAGACCGATGGTGCCATACTATGCCAGCTCTGCCAACTAGCAGTGAGGACACCCACAGCGGCGGAAGGAGAGCATTCGTCATTCCTGCCACGTAACCTGGACTGAGAAGACTCTGACATGTTGTGGACATGCCAGGCCCCCGGAGCGCTCCAAAAGGAAAGCGTAGTATTCGTGCTGATTTTTATGAATGAGTGTCGAGTGCCGTAGATGAATCACGACTTCTGTTCGACGCTAGCCAGGAGGCAGCAGCCAGATCCACACACAAACACACAGAACGTATGCCTACATTCACTGCCACCAGACAAGACACACAAACACACAGGGAAATGGGTAGGGTGGAGATATGGCTGTATGAAGTGTGTGGGTGCGTGCCTGTATAGATTCTGCAGTCGACAAAAGTCTTTGAACGTGACCGCAACTTACTAAAAAGAAATCCCACGATTCTCTTCTCTGTACTGTATAAAAATCACAAACCCTGGAGCTATTCAAACATTTTTGCTACGTTTAACAGTCTATAAATTCAGAAGCACGACTATGTATGTAAGCCAATAAATATGTGGAAACTCATGAATGTATAGACGGTTGTTTAACTACTCCACTGCTGCTTTAATCACATGGCAGCTGCCATAGAAACAAACGCCTTAGTTGTTACATTCACACACTCACTTTTTTTTTCCCTTTTACTGAAAATCTCTTTTTGAAGCTGCACCATAACTCAAATTAATAAATGAGACTACAGTTTGCATTCATGTAACATAATAGAGCATGCCATTAACAAAAGCAAAGACAAGGGTTCGATTTCCAGGTAAAATGTTGAATCTTGAATGCAATTTAAGTCACTTTGGATAACATACAATGATTTGCATTAATCATTACATAATTACATTTAAGTCTATTCCCATTGTATCACATATTTCTATAGCTTTATAACCATTCACAGACCAGATCAGAGGCATTTAAAGTCGGGCTGTCAAAAGATTAATCGCGATTAATCGCATCCAAAATAAAAGTTTGTGTTTAAATAATATATGTGTGTGTACTGTGTATAATTAAATTTGTATATATAAATACACACACATGCTTGTATATATTTAAGAGAAATGTGTAATTTATATATAAAAAAATGATATCTATATATAATATAAATTATATATAAATATATACAGTATATGTATGCAAATATTTCTTAAATATATACATGCATGTGTGTGTATTTATATATACAAAATAATTATACAGAGTACACACACATATATTATGTAAACACAAACTTTTATTTTGGATGCGATTAATCGCGATTAATCTTTTGACAGCCCGACTTTAAAGTAGTTAATCAGGTTAGAATATACTACAAAACATACCCCGATTTTCAGTACTGACGAGTCAATGCTAGTTGTCGAAAGTAAGAGCCAGACTGCAGATTTTTTGGCAGTTGGAGTCGATAGATTTCACAGAAAATCATGTAGTATATGATGGGCACAGACTTTGGTCTATGATTTAGGGCACTTTCACACTTGGTTCGATTGCCTGTTCCAAACCCGAGTTCGATTGCTCCCCCCTCCCCATGCCCCCGATGGACTGTGTTCACATTATATTATTTGTATCCGAACCGCGGTACGCTTGCGTCATCAAGCTGCAGCTTGCGCGTTATCGTGTTGCTTGGTAGCCGTTATGAATGAAAAGGCACCAAAATGGATAGAATTGCTCGTTTCACATTTGTTGTTCTTTTTTTTGCGGAGGCAAGCAGAAATCATCTCTCTGCTTGCAGTGCGTCAATCCCGCTTTTCATCAAGGTAAGTGTATACAGTCACAGACACGCACGCATCACATTATACGTCAATAGCAGTTCACTTCTGCGATTTGGTACGACTGCGTTCATATCAGCAGCGAACCGTACTGGAGTTCACATGAACCGTACCACAGACCACCCTTTTTAAGCGGACTCAGTATTAAGGCAAATAATTAACAATTATGTTTTTTTTCCACAATCGTGCAGGTCAACAACGTCCAGTAAACCTGAGCAGGAAAAGCACTTGTGACCAAATTGATTTTGTTGTCTTCAGTGAGGAGTCCAGTGTGGATCACAGCAGAATTTGCAAAAAGATCTGATCAGATTACTGAAGATTATTACAGATTACAAATTACTTTTTAATGGCTAGAAGAAGAAAAAAAACAGCATGTTTGTGGCCAGAGAAGGACAGTAAACCAATTAATTATGTTTACTTGAATACATAGTTTGCAAGTTTGCCTTCTCCGGAGATGGAAATGGAAGAGCTGTTTTGTAGATTTCTTCACAAAGAGCTTTAGAAAAACATTAGACAAGTAAAACCTCCCACACATGTCTGGGCAAGGCCAGTGATTACACACAACCTACAGGGATATGACACAGGACACGACATCCTCCTTGCAAAAAATGGACACCCCTCCTCGGCCCCCCCCAGGTTGTGTTGTGCTTTTCCTTTATCCTCCTGAAATGCATTTGCAAAATTCATTGAAATAACACAAACACATCCTGGTCTTCCCAAAGCATTATGTATCTGTTTCTATCATTACAGCAGGCAAGAGAGCATGGAAAACACTTTAAAGAGGATTTCAAAATTTTCAAACATCCAGAGACATCTGCGAAACCTTGGAAGTCTTCATCTCAGAGCCAAACTATACTCCGCTTGGTAAACCAGCCTCATACTAAAGGTTTCTATACCAACAGACAGATAGACAAACACAGGGTCTAAAATTTACTTTTTGCAAATGGAGTTACAAAGGGAGGATTTAAAAAAAGAAACATTAAAGATAAATGTAAGATTATACATTTTCCATACACACTGAGAGACTAAAAGACAGACAGATTCTTTGAGATTCAAAGAAAGACAGACGGACAGATATCAAGAGATTGATAAACAGACAGGCAAACGTGTTTATCGATCGCAAACAGGCGAAACAAAGACAAACGATAGGTAAAAATAAGAGACTGAAAGACAGACAGATGATCAATATATGGATTCTAAGAGAATGAAAAACAGACGATAGATAGAGCGACTGATATATAGATAGACAGACCAATAGACTGAGAGACCGACAGACAAGACCGACAGAGATTGGACTGGACTAAAACACTGAACCAGTAGTTACCAGGTTACTGAACTCATGACTGAACATTGAGCACTGTTCTGCGAGAGAGGGTCAGTTTAGCCTTCATTAGGCGACACTATCTGAGCTGATCTGCGCTTTACACAGGAAATCTGCAATCTGCGCATTATGTGGCACAGCTGAGGAATGTGAAAAATCCCAGGTATGCAAGCCATAGAGGATGCAAAATGGTTTGATCAGACAAATCAGCAAGCCTTCGGGACAACAACAGGAGTTTGCACTGTTGTTTGGGGTTGTTTCGCAGCCAATGAAGCCCAGGGGGCTCAAACCCATGCTCAGACCCCGTTATCCAACAATCCTCTCCCCCTCCCCTCTCTGGTCTGGGATACGCAAGCATATTTTTCAGGGGGAAGACGTGCTTGTCTGGATCATATAGGGCCCCAGACCTCAGAGTAGGTGAGGTCACAAACCCTGAATGCACACACACACACAAAGTGTACAAACACACAATGCCAGCGAGGCCACAAGCGAGCAAACAACTGGATGGGTCACTAGAGTAACAGGCAGACGGGTGGTGGGGCCAGGAGTGTAAACAGTGAGGAGAGTTATCTAACGGCTAGAGCTGTTAACAGCCCACGATAAGAGCCCTGGAAGAGAGAGGGGAGGAAATGGCAGTAAAAATGTTGAGAGGGGGCCGTAAAGAAAAAAAACGACAGACAAAATAAGTGGGAAGGGAGGAGAGGTTGGCGGACAGGAGGGAGGAGATTAAGGAGGGCTGACGGTTCGCTCCCCCTCACTTGAAGAGTCTTGTTTTTGTGCTTGTAAACTTGACATTTCTCATCAACACTTCGCCTCTCACAGACCTGAGGACGTCCGTTGCATGCCTCCTCCCAACAGACCCCTTCCTATTCCCACCATCAAACCGAACCGGCATTGCAAAATGTCTCCGGAGACAAAGAGCAGACACACATTCAAACACACACAGACACACACAGATTAAAAACATACACAAATCATACCTAAAGCCACCACCCGGGGCTCCGTTTAGACTACAACAACATTCTCAGCTGCCATACTCAGTTGAAGATTGTTCATTTTTTTTATTTATTTTTTTGTGGTTTTATGCCACATCAACATCTAAGGCTATTTTAATGACAAGAACAGGGGAAAAAAATTGTGTAAAAAAGTACATACACAAGTACATAAACATTTAAGAAGGAGATCATGGATAAACAAGATTAAATAATTAATTTGTTATTTTTAATTAAATGTTATACTTGTAAAACATATTACAGACCTGCTCTAAAATAAAGAGTGGCATCTGTCTGAGTGAGACAACTTGTGTTAAATGCTTCTTCTTTGCATCCAAATTCAGATATTACTTTATAATTTCTTTAACATTTCTCAATTCTAAAACTTCAGGTTTAAATAAAAAAAGTGCCATATTTTCATGGTGGTCCCAGAATTTCAGACCAACAGATATGTCTGTGATTGGCTACAATGGTCAGCGCTTCAAAAACATGTTAGAAACCTTTGACGCACTTTACAGAGCACTTACACAGATGCACACGGAACATGTGGTAATGGGTACTATGTTAATCAGATAGTGGTGATCAAACAAAAATGTACAACAGAGGTGATTAAACAAACCGTACAATACGTATAAAAATGTATAACTGAATGTGGGGGTATGGACTAATGTAGAATGTTTATAAGATATGCACTAAATACACGGTTTAAAAAATATATACACGCTAAATAATTGTGTTCATCAGGTAGCGGTGATTAAACATTCGCTTTGGTTACATGACTGACCACATTAACTTTGCAACATAATAATACATTAATGGTCAAAATAATTGACATGCCATTCATGCAAAATCCAATTTGTAGAATTTCTAAGACTACGAGTACCCATTAAAAGTTCTTCCAGCTTTGTGTACTGTTACTCAAGGGGCAGATTGAATCGTTCATGACATCAGAGATTAACTCAACAGCCATTCACAACCCTTTTGGATCAATGTATTTCTGAATGAAATCAAAATACATTTCTTTATCACCAGAGATACATTATTAGAGCAAGGGCTTAAGCAGGTTAACAAACATTACAAGGCATTACAAATGGAAAGTTCATGAACTCCAGGCACACGGATGCATACACAAGAGGTGACGGTAACAAGTGCATGCAAGAACAGGCAAGGAATGCTTTAATGGTATTACATTTCAGAAAAAAAGCAAACAATAGGGCTGTTGTGGACACCCTCATCTCATAACAAACAGGCAGAGTCTCGCGCACATACGCAGGAGCTGATTGACGATTGGTCGCTGACAGCAACTCTTGGTGCAGTAATTAGAGAGAGAGGACTGATCCAAATTGACTACAAAACCACTGTGTGCCCTTGAAGAAACATCTGTGCACAAGAAAAACAAGGCAATTATGCCAAGGGGTGGAAAGCCAGACGGCTGCACCGAGTGACACTGAGAGTTTGTGCCAATACTAAAGACCGATTCATTTTAGGGAATCACTAAGTTTATGATTTAAAAAAAAATTCAGTCATTTAAAGTTCTCTGTTGCTGTGTCTCAATTCACCTACTTATTATATGCCCTAAAGTTATAAAGTATTATTATAACGTCCTTGTGTGTAATTTAAAAGAAAGTAGAAAATGTGTTAATTTTAACCTTTAATATTATAGTATTGTATCAACTGGGGATGCACACGCTAATTAATTGTTATCGAATTGAAATAGGAAATTTGCGTCAATACCCAACCCTAGTTAAGAAGCCCCTCAGTTCCCCCGTATATCCTTGCTGTGACCTTTCTTTAAGTTTAATCATTCTCACCAACATTTGTGCCTCAAGAACACCGCAAGCTACCGACAGCTCATAAAGCGTAGGAAAATGCTGGGGTGTGATTTTCATAGACAAATTGTTGATTCCTTTGAAGCTCCATGTGGAAACACTGACGGGAAGCGTACACAATCGGACAGGTGGCAGCCCACTGCTTGTTCCAGTAAGTTCTTTGGAGAACACAGATCAATCAGTCGGACCATTAGTAGGTCCTATCTGCTGTGACTACCAGTCGTTGTCTTTGTTTGAGTGTTTGAGCCTTGGATACAGGTGACTCACGCCTCCCCACCTCTGCAAAGGCGAAAACACGGCTTTCAGACACAAGATTACCATACTGAACAGGTGTGCAAGGGGAGCAAGTGCTGACACGATGTGGGCGGGAATGCCGGGAAGAGACTGTATCAGCAGTGCAGAGGGGAGTCGCTGAAAAAAAGGACACTCACAAACAGAGTCGCCCACTGATGTGGATCAAATCTCCTGGTAGGGTCGAAGCACGTCACCTCCATACTTTCCTCAAACATGTCGTACTCAGGATTGTCGGATTCAAAGAATCCCAAGAGCAACAATAAACATTCAGGCTGCAACAGAGCTATGTGTTTGTGAGGAGAGTTGATTTCCTCTGTTTGTTTTCAAACGGAGGGAAAGAGGAGGGAGGGCAGCTCTGTGACGGCCTCTCTGAGCCTGGGACTTGCACGGTCTGCAGGTCTCTTGAAGGCCAGGGGTGGAGGGTGCTGTAGTGTTCTCATCCATTATGCTTTTCCCACCATTCTTGTGTGCTTGGGAGAGGAAGAGGGAGCAAACATTCATAAGGGGTAGTTCATTTTCCCAGGCATTCCCAGTCAGATGTAAGGGACACACTGGCATTCATATCTACTGACCTCATGACTACAGAGATAAGAAATCGTAGATGAAGATATTTTGGCCTCAGCCAGATGATTTTCTCACATTCTATCAATCCTATCCACACCAAAAAAAAAAAAAAAAAAAATCTGCGTTTGGGGCATCAAAGTACTATTGAGGTATCTAGCCAAATCATCATCCTAATTCAAGCCCATTAATTCCTTGCAGTAAACAGAGCAGTTTTGAATCTACACATAAGAGATTTCATCTACAAAAAAACATGAAATTAATCAAAGGATGTCCATTTAATAAATATAAAACGAAAACATTTAGAAATTAGAGGTCAACTGATGTGTTTTTTTAAATAATATGCACACAAATTTCACTCACACTTTCCTCAAAAATAACTGAAAAAGTACATTAGCCTATTCTTTAACAATGTGTCTAGGAGCACTGTTATTGGTATAGTGGCTGACCATTATGCATTTTCCAATAGTCAACGTCTGATGTAAACAAACTTTCTGAAATAAAAATATATATTTTACCCAACATTTACTCAAAATTCACCAAACAAATACTGAAACCAGAAACACTTTTGACAATGTGTCAGTAAAAAAAAAAAAAAAAAAACTTAAATCTTAAAAATGGCCAAATTATTACCCTGACTGATATATTGGTTTATCAATAGTGCACAATAAGCCATAGACGAGCTTCAAACCAACCACACAATAGATCTTAAATAAACTGAAAGGATGTGCAATTCTCAAAGAATTTTCACTTGATACTTCAAAAACAAGTGGATTTAATGAATAAATTCTTCACTCAAATTTCTTTGCTAAAAAATAAAAAAACACTGCGAAATGAGACTAGTCCATTAATCTGCCAAGTGGAAACAGTTATCAGATATGGTTAGAAGCACACTGAAATAATCTCAAAGTGGCCAAATATTGGCTAATTATATCAATGTATCATTAGTAATTAATAAGTACAAAATGCATCTGGTCAGTTATCCAATGAATAAAGGTAATTATTATCCAGCACAATTTGTTGTGTAAAACTCCTAACAGAACATCACCTCAGGTCACAGAAAACCTTGTTTTGTTTTAGGGCTCTCTGTCTTCAGCTACTGTCAAAGCCGTTGATGAATTGGTAGACAGTCTAGTCATAACTCTCTCAACACAACATAGATTACACTAACCAAATATTTACCTGACAAGATCCTGCCAAAGAGGCAGACCTCCAGTTCCCAAGCAAAGTAAACAGCATCCCTCTATCGATTTAGCTAAACTCAGCTTTATCTTATGCAAATCAAGCCTCATTCAGTTTCACAATTCATTTCACTATTCATTCAAATCCCATGTGAAGGAACGATATATGAAATGCCAGGAGATGTGAATCCATCAGAAATAAAACCTGAAATAAATCAAACATTCGCAAGATCAGGTCTGGTTGGCAAGTTCTTACCCTTCTGGCAGTGGTTGGAGGTCCAGCAGCGGTAGCTGTAGTTGTCATTGAAGCTGGTCTTAATGCACTGCGGTCTGTCCTCCATGATACCTGGACAAACATCACCGCATTCTTTGGACTGCTTGTTCCCATTGATGTAGTTGTTAAACTCTGCATCCATAATGAGCGACCAGTCCACCGAGTCTAAGTAACACAGCTCCGGGTTCTTTTCGATTCTGATGGCCCCTCTGGTGATGTTCCTCAGGTTGTGGAGGCCGATATCTTTCAGGCTGGTCATTTCGAAGATGACCAGGGCGTAGTTATAGAACAAGTTGCGTCCTCGGATGACGTTGAGGTTGGGGAAGAGCATGCTGAGGCTGTCCAGGCCAGAGACACGGAACAAGAGAAGGTAGTCGGTGACCATGGTCAGCTTGGGGAAAGACAGGGAGCGAAAGTGTTCCTGGTTGAGGTTGTTATTCTTGTCTCCAATGAGAAGGATCTGCAGGTAGCCTTCCACCACCGTGCAGTTATCCAGCTTCTTGAACTCACTGATGTCATTGCGGATATCAATGTGAGGACCACAGACTGGAATGGAGAGCAAAAAAACAGTACAGTTAGACTATTATTATCAAAACTGAACGTTGTAAAGCTTCTTTATTAACATTGATAATTACATTGATAATGTATGCATTTCTTTATTAAAAGAAATGAATAAAGAAAAAATAAACATAAATATTGAGGAGATTTATTTCGAGGATATCGTGATGGAATAAATAAAGGATATTAACTTTCCAACAAAAGCACACCTCTCTGGTGGACAAACATCTACAAAAGCATGACTTGAATTTAGTCAGAACTGAAGTATCCAGTGTCACTTGTGATAAAATAATCTCAGAGCATGCTCTTTTACAGCGGCTTAGAAGGGATCTGCCAAGTTATCCTATATAACCCTTGGACACCGTAGCACTCTTAGGATTGACTGTGTTGCCACTTTATATCAATGCTGCAGCTAGTTATTTTTCTCTCTTTAAAATCACTGAAAAACTAAAATAGCCGAAACATCTGTAGGCCTGTACCTTCATTCTCATGCATTTCCCTAATTTTCAGACTTTGGTTTTCACACACACAGGCCATGATTGATTAATTAATACTTTTATGGTAATTTACAGCTAAATCAAGGAATCAATAGTATAAACAAAAATTCCCATTATTTTAAGGAAAAAAAAAACACTACAGGGGAAAAACTACAGATATATTGGATTTAAAGTAGTGATGAAACGGAAGCAGCGACTGATTCTTTTCCAATATTATGACACACATCTGAGTAAAAAAATAAATAAAAATTGGCAGGAACTTGGTTCTACCAATCAGTTCTGAAATGGATTTTGAAATGTTGGCATTCCACTCAAAAATGAATGTGAGCTTGCAGTCGATTGTGAAGGGGCGGGGTATAAAAGGACTAAATTATTGGAAAAGCCAAAGAAATGTCATCAGTGAGAAGTCTGATGTTTTCACAAGAAGATTTTGATTAAAAACTATGACGTCAAAAGAAAATACAAAAATGAAACCCATGAATGAATCACAGTAACTTCAACATGAACATGAACTTCTAAAATAGGTGAATTTTCCTTATATGCCGACCAATATCCACATTTTCATGCGTAATACTTTGAAGAGCTAAAGATTTATATTAAGCAAATGCCAAAACGTTAAACAGTAGCATGAACCTAACAAAAGGTACAATATGAAAGGTCAAGAAGATTTACCTACTACAATCTACAGTTAGAGGAGTAATTCACATCCAACAATAACAAAACAAATGTATGGTGTCCTAGAAGGGGATGGAGATCAGCAGAAGAATACTCTTGACAAATGAGCTCCTTTAGCTAAACCTTTTATGTTCTTAGAGAGGCTTAGGTCACCTCCTCTGATAGAGACAGACAATATCACAGAGACTCTATGAGACAAATGGAAATGTTTCTCCCTGCCACGTAAAAAACAACAACAACAAAAAACAGCCATGGCTGCCAGAACGCATGGTCCCACACAGAAACAACCTTATCAATCTCTCTTTACAACCACAATCTAAATAGCCCACTGCGAGACGCAGAAGATGGTGAACTTTTGAGTAATGCAGAAAGGTCAAAATTTCAACAATCTCAGATTGCCTACTGTGCATTATTCTGACAGGAGTGGAAACCGCTTTTCCTGACACGAATTTCCTGTGAAAATGACACGCTTCATGAATCTAAATCCCATGTGAGGTTTGGTGTGCCAAAAATAGCAAGCGTGTTGTTTAAAAAAGATCTTTATTTGCTCCTGACAGTGTATTACGCTCATCTAAATTTAGAACGGAAATGATTGCTCCACGAAAAAAAATAGCATTTGCTTTCCGTATCATCGCAAATGCCCCAGGGCTGCACTTGGGAGTCATGGAGCTGCATGTCTCCTTTGTTTCATTGCGGCATTTTTTTTTTTTTTCTCCTTCACAATCCCGGGAGAGGGAGGAGAGCCGGAGTGACTCACACAAAGACTAATTTGTTTGTTGATAAAGAGAAACTTTAGTCCTCAGTTCCGGTTGGATCCATTAATAAATTCAGGCGGTCTGGAAAGACACAAAGAGGGAGACACACAGTGGGAGAGAGACAAAGACATGGTGTCTGTCAGTTACACGAAAGTAGAAGAAGTTTTTATGCAGTGACACAAAACACCTGACAGCATGTCAAAATGGCTCAAAGGTTATTTAACAGCTAAAAGGATATTTGAATTGGAAAACATGCACACCTAAAAAAACTTTTTGCCTCAGAAACCGATTTAAAAAAAAACATGTAACGTGCTGAAAAGTCTCATGTCTCCTAAAACTGCCACACAAGAAGCGTGAAGCCAACTGACACAAACATGCCCACCAGTTGACCTCCACATTGAATCATCAAGGATTATCCAAGGCCAAAGAGCTCACCCAGTTCCTATTCCCTTTCCAAAGATCCGGCTGTTCCATAAACACAGCCAGTCAGAGAAGCATCTGAACCCTTCTCCACCCTTATCATGTTGGTGTTGCTTTCAAAAAGTCAGATTTTACAGGTGAAGGATCTAGTGCAACCGGTCTGCACCCAAAGGACAGTTTCCTTCTAAAAGGAGGACTACATGTTTTCAAAGATTATCCTACAAAAATATTGACTTCTTGTTCTCCAGTCGATTCATGTTCTAAATTTCTCTTCATAATTACCCATTTTCACTCAATATACATCAAATTGGGAGTGTAAAAGTGCTTACTGATATACATTTTATTATTAACGAAGTACCATCATTCTCATACATTTCCTTTTTTTTTTTCAGACTTTTGTTTTCATACACACAGACCATGACTGACTTATTAATACTTTTCTGGTTTTATCTGTCATTTACAGCTAAATCAATTAATCAATAAACAAAAATTGTCATTGATGTAAGAAAAAACACACTACAGGGGATAACATGGAAAAACTACCGAAATATTAGACTATTATAATATAAATTATACAGAAATACCCCAAAAAAAAAAAAAATTATTTTTTTTTTCAGCAAGGATGCATTTAATTGAACAAAAGTGATAGTAAAACAATTATATAAAGTTACAAAAAAATCTAGTTCAAACAAATGCAGACTTTTCTTTTCATCAAAGAATCCTAAATATATTTTGGTATGGTTTCCACAAAAATATTACGCAGCACAACTGTTTTCCAATAAGAAATGTTTCTTGAGTAACAAATCAGTATTTTAGAAGGATTTCTAGAGTCCCAAAGGAATACATTTCTCTTTAAAAAAATATATTTTAAACGGTATTTCACAACATTACTGTTTTTTTTATCAAATCAATGCAGCTTTGGACAAAACAGGACAAAACAGAGTATTATAATGGAAAAAATTTAGTTACAAATAATAATATTTAATGTTCTCATTATTAAAAAAAAATGCACAAATAAAACAATTACAAGTTATTGACAATTACAAGTTAAACGATAATTATTAAAGTTGAGATTTTTTTTATATCAGTCAGTCTCTACCACTCAAACAAACCATAACAACTTGAGTTGAGAATGTGTGTAGTCAAAAACACAAATGAAACCCACTCATTGGCTGCAAGGTACATCGGAGAGGACATATGCGTCTTATTCCACTGGTGGTGGTTGAGGAGAGATCCCCTGATATGACTGTAAAGCGTTTTGGGTGTACAGTAGTACATATGAAAGAGCTATATAAATTCCTCATTCATTCATTCATTCTGTTCAAATCATAAACTCTGGGGTCCAGATTAAATGACAATTACGGTCATTATGACCCACTTGCATAACGTACGTTGCCCAAAACTAATATTGTGTAAAGTGCTACTCTGGGATATATTATAAATGTGTGTTTGAAATGGTCACAAAAGCTTATTCCATTTTTTTTAAGAGAAAGAAACTTAATACAAAGGAAAGCTTTCACATCCTTCCCACACAACCTCACAAGTGAGCAGGAGTGTTAAGGTCCTCAAATCATTTTCCCTAAGAGGATTGTGCTCAGCTCTGCGTTCAGCTATAATCATCAGGAATCAGTCCATATTATCTGGCCAATCCTCCCTGAGAGGTCATGGGCTCAGCTCTTATTTATGTCACCTGCGATTGTTGTCTTACCAGCACGCAAAATTCAACTGTAGTGGTCGACCGATATTGATTTTTTTCAAGGGTTTAGAGTTTGTGTGAAACACGAACTCGCACGTACCGACTGCAATGTACAGAATTTACTAGTTCACGCAGTCTACAAATGCACACTTCAGAAGATCTCAGAGCTGGATTCAACAAAGTCTGCAAGGTTTGTGAAATGAAATGTTTATTAGATATTCAAAAGATAAAAAGTCCCCCTGCTGTCAAAATAAAAGCCCCCCTTACGACACATCGACCAAACAGACACCAAACTTGATGCCGATAATTAAAAAATGCCCAATATCAGCACTATTCAACTGCAAAACACAAGTGCCTACAGTGCTTATCTTTCACTAGGAGCAAATAGTAACCCAGGAGAGTCATTCATTCACTGTGGTTTTCACACCACGCTGCAAACATACTGGTCTGAAATCCAACTCTTGCTGTTAACATTTGATAACCTTTTGCTGGCCTTCCACAGGAATCCCTGTACCTCTTGGATAGACGAGGGAAAAACAAGACTTATCTAGTATTGCCTTTCTTGAGATCTAGTCTGTAACCTACTGGCTTCACTTGTCCATCCATCAGATCTTATTTACAAATGAGAAAAGTACACAGCAATTTATTTGAAACCAAAAGCCCCACACTACAGTACGTCTTAATTGCAGCTGTTAAAATGACCTAAAGAAAATGACCACCCTTGTGGGACCGATTCATATCTTCAAGAGATTATCAAAGGTTACTGAAACCACTTTGAGTAATCGTTCTCGGAAAACAACACTATTTTAGCGGTTTTCCCGCACTTGCACGGTTATCTGGTGAAGCATTGTTGGGTGACAAAACTCTTCCTGGTTTTAAAGCTTGGTCACACACAAGATAAGAAGCTAATTTCACTTGAAAGTGAGCATCACTAGGCAAAGCAACTGAATTGAGAAGGGTGCATGTCACATACGGTCTCATGTGACTGTTTGGAAGAATACGGGTTCTTGACAAATAAAGCTTAAAAAAAAGGTGTTTTTAAAAATCTTTTGAAAACTGATGTAATGCATATTTTAGAATCATGAACAATGAGTTTCATTCTTTGATGAAAAGAAAGTTCAAAGAAAAGTATTTATTTGAGATCAAAATATCTGTATCATTATAAATGTCTTTACTATCACTTTTCATGCTTTTAAATGCACCCTTGCTGAAAAAAAGCATTCATTTATTTTTTTATTCCAAACTTTTGAATATTTAAGAAAAAAATACTTTTTAAAAGTGACAATAGCATGTACTCTTCACTAGCAGGCCCTTCGTGAAAGGATTCATTAACTAACTTTCATTAAGACCCTTCGAGTAGCGTCACCTTCAAGTAGCGTCACCTTCTTGCAACACACTTCAAGGGCGCAAAAAGGCAGTTTGGAATTCGTCCAAGGTTTAAACGCCACCAGCCAAACATCTTTCAACATGCACTTATAGGCAGTGCATTTCCTGCACCTTCCTGCGGAAACAACAAAACGCTGACATTTAGAGTTAATTCCTCTTTCTTGGCCCGAATTCAAAGAGCGCTTTGCATTAGACCTCTGCGATGGGGGTCCTGAGTCAGCCCCGCAGTAAGGGGGCACAGGGGAGCACGACCAAGATCCTGGTTTGTGCTCCGCAGCGCTCACACCTGCCACCTCAACTGCTGTTTAATCCCCCACATGCTGGAAGTCATCTGACCACTGGTCTGGTGCTACACTTCCCTTCAATAGCCCTCACTTCAAAAGCACCAGCTCATATGTCAGAGCCCAACTAGTAATACAACACCTATGCCCCCCCTCGCATTCTCAGCTAGCAAAACTCTGCCTGAAAGATGGAACAACATGGTATGTTGCTGAGGCAGAGGTTTACGAAAGATAGGGGTCAACTAATAGTGCAGAAACACACCCACACAGAGCGGCTCGTATCTTTCAAAAATCCTAAAGACTTAAACCCTCAAGTTCCTCAAAGTAAAAAAAGAAATAATGCAACAGTATAACAAATCTGGATTTTACCGATATTATACTGATAATTGTTATTGTTGGTAACCGATAAATAGCGGAAATTTAAATTCTACTCTATTCTGTATAAATAAATTAAAAATAACAACTAATCTAAACCAAAGCCAATCGTTTTAGATGCTACAAGTGACTTTAAGGAATACAGCAATTTGGAAAATTATGATTTGCTAATGATTACATTTAACAGTGTTTATAAAGTGCTTTAAAAAAATATTAAAATTAAATAAATGTTTTTTTTTTTTAAATCAATTAAATCTCCAATATCAACCGATATGGATAAATAAATACATTTAAAGAGATTAATACTTTTATTCAGCAATTGTTTCTGTTTAAAATAAATGCTGTTCTTTTGAACTATTCTCAAAGAAAAATAAATACTGATTTATATTATATAATAATGTTTCTTATTTATAATTAAAATAATATATATTATAATACTGTTTCTTGAGTACCAAATTAGTATATTAGAATGATTTCAGGAGAATCATGTGAAATAAAATTAATTAAAAATAAATTACAATCAGAAATAAATTAGAATTTAAAATATATTCAAATTGAAAACACTTATTTTAGTAGTAATATTTCACATTATTATTGTTTGTGCTGTATTTTTGATCAAATAAATGCATCCTTGGAGGCGAGTATAAAAAGCAACCCCCAAACTTTTGAATGGTACTGTATATTGTGCATGCCTAGTAAAAATTATTCATGATTTATTAACATTCGGGTTGAAGTTTGAACCTGTGTGAATCACAACACAAATCCAGATATTTTAAAGAATGTTAAAGAGTTAAATGGGGTCCAAAACAACACTGGGTCACACTGACTTTCATTATAGGACAAAAATACACCAGAGATATTTTTCAAAATATCTTCTTTTGTGTTCCAAAAGAAAGTCATACAGGTCTGGAACAACATGAGGGTGAGTAAATGAGGACAATCTTCATTTTCAGGAGAACTATCCTTTAAAATAACAAATACAACCGCCGCACTCACTGTGTTCAATGATCTACGGGTGGTCACTGCACACAGACCTATTTTAAATTAACATTTAATTAAGCAAATACCTCATCTGGCTGCTTACTGAAGCCTTAAGACCGTTTGACTCCAGCAGCGAGGCACGAACTAGCACAGTGACACAGATTCAGGGGCAGCGGGAGTGACTCAGAGCGCAGTGCTGTACCGGATGAAAAGGCACGAACGCTCCCACATTGAGGATGAAGCACAACTCAGCAGAACCAGAACAAGGGATGGGGAGACATAAAGAAATAGGAAGAGAGAGAGAGAAGCGTTGGTCACTACGGCGCACGTCTGAGTCATAGGAATAGACTCGCTCAGCCTGAGGGCGCTTACACACTAGAGAAAGCATTACATGAGTAGGATGCAGTTTTGAAAGAGGAGGAGAAGTTTGAAATTCAACGCAAATCAGCCCCGTTGAATTCAATGGTTTCGGAGCGTTATCTGACGCAGCGAAAACTCTAGCGCGTAGGCACCCTTAGTCACGAAAAGAATGAGCAACACCAGAATATCAAATGCCACAGACTGAAGCAGGCAAAGGTGGGCTATCAAATAAACAGTGCAAGACTTCGAGTCCACCCACTATTCTCTCTTTTCAATGTTTCACTTCGATGACAGCCATTTTTCTCCTGCTTTTTATACAGTCATGACTGTAGATTAACAACAAGAGGAGGCCTGTGAAGATACGGGGCTGAATGTGGGAGTGGGTATTACTGAATAATTTATTTTTTAATCTCGACTTTAAGACACATCTCAGGAGTACGAGGTGCAGTTCTGACAAATGCTGGCCCTCGCTGGGTTTTTTTTTTTAAAGTGTGAGTTTGTGTCAGCAGCAAACGCAGTGACTCTTGCTCCGCCGCCAGGCTGTCCGGAGGCCGTCCGTGTGAACGCCTAAAGCCCAATAAAACATTCACAAACTCACTAGTCTTCGAATCAACAAAACCAAGTCTGTTTCCCTTGCCGTGTATTTTTACATGTTCTATTTTCAAACCTCATGTTTCTCCTCTCGCTCACCCTCTCTTTCTCAATGGACCATGGAGGCTTGTTTGCCATATACTTGGAAGAAGTGGCATGGAAAGTTTACTGTGGTGAAACTTGAAAGGAGGCTAAATTACATTTTATTAGCCGTACCAGATTTTTAAACTGAACAGGATGAAAAAGACCAAAGATTACTTCCCTTGGAGCACGGCCATTAATTTAGTGATATAGGTACGGAATATTTTATAATCTTTTCAGTTAGTACAGGAATAAATGTGCAGTGCACTAAGCATAAAGTGTGCAAAGAGACAGACAGATGGATGGATGGGTGATGGATGGATAGATAAGACTGTTGATTACAATGTTGTGATGCCTAAATTCACTTGTATCATTTAAAATGATTGATTTTTAGTTTTAGTGCAAAATAGTATAGAATATTAATATCAGCCATTTATAATAATTATTTAAAAAACTATCACCTTATTGATATTGGCCAGAATTTATCTGAATTTATCTTATTGGCCATCCCTACTGAAAACATCAAATAACCAAACATGTAGTATTACAAAAAATATAAACTTCTTCATAAACTGATTATTTAGCCAGTGTCCTACAATTTGTTTCTAATCACAACATACCCAGCCTAAATGAAAGAGTTAATCTCTAATCAGCCCTTTAAAGTCAGAAAACATCAAATCAATGACATCAAAATGGACAAATTGACACAAAACAAGGAGTGGAGAAGTATGAAACCAGTTTTGCCCTGATTAAAGTCAGTTTGTCAGTGGAGTGTCTTTGCAACACTTTATGAGAAAGAGACAGACGGGACAATGCAATGATGGAGTCCAAGAGTGAGAGCTTACCCCCCACACAAGCCTCTCTGTATAGGGCCAGTGGTCCTGGTCTCTGCAGGGTGCTGAGAAACAGACCCCCCTGACATTCACAGTGGCCTGGATGTGGGACTGGCCACTCCGGTCAATGGCCTTGAATTGCGTCCTAACTCCTTTTGAATGTAAATGGGAGTTTAAACCCAAGAATGGCCCACCTTCATTATGCTACAATGCAGCCCCCGCACAATCACAATTAGGTATTTGATGATCCTTAAGCTGCATAAACATTACAACTACATCCGCCAACCACAAGATGTTTTAAAACTGTGGAAAGACATGAAAATTGACAGCAGGAATAACATGTTATCTCATTCTCCTTTCTTCCTTGTGAAACACGATGTTATCACTAACAAATAAATGACATCCTGATATAAAAGACACCGGTACAAAGAATCTCTGTGTGTAATAATAGCAAAATACACAAAACCATACATGAATATGCTTTGGAAAAAGCCACACGACACAAAACTCATTTTTGTAGTCTCCCTTGGGCTTATTCCAAAAACAAAATCACTAAGTCTAAATCCAATTGTAATCCAATAAATATTTGTTTTATCCAAAGGTTACAAACAATTTGAATTTTACCAATATAATAATGTAATCAAACCTTGCCAGACCAAACCCTGTGGGTTGGATGTTTCGTTTTCACATAAATATGTTAGTCCAATTTGAGGTGATAAAGCAAACGACAGGGATTTATTTCGTTTTCAGGTTTGCCGTCTTGACTATATCGGATCATCTCTTATCGTGTGCTGTGACCGTGACAGAGACTGAATTCAGTTAGCCAAAATGCTCTGACACTGCAGTCTCTCAGCCAACGAAACGTTCGCTTATTTCGACCATGAAGTATAAATGAACTTATCTCATTCTCTGAAGTGTTTAACATTAAAGTAGTGCAATTCTGTGAAACACAAAAAAAATCGATGATAACAGCTGACAGCATTCACTTTCACTGCATCTTTTTCATACAATGAAGGTGAATGGTGGTGACTGAGACTGTAATTCTGCTTAACATCTGCCTTTTTTATGATTCACAGAAGACAGAAAGCCATACAGGGTGAGAAAATTACAGAATGATCATTTTTGGATGAACTGTCCCTTTAAGCCTTAATCCCAAAACAAACAAAAAACTATTTTAAGGTAGGACAGTAAATGTGTATGTGAAATGTGAACATCACAAACAAATAGGAAAAGAGGTCTCATTGCATCTGCTTGTCAGAGAAAGTGTTAACGACACTACGAGCTGACGGAGATATCTATGGACTTTCAGGCAATCAGCTAACCTAGCTAATTCTTTTTATTGTTGGCATTTTATTTGTTATATTTAATTTTATTACAAATCTTCTGAATCTCCTGATCAAAATATATGCAAAGAAGATGCAGAAACAAGTGTGCAAGCTTTGAGGGTGTTGGTGGACTTGATCTACTCCATTTCTACATATCAATTCTATTTTCTCTGCTTTTTGCTCAAAATTTTGCTTTTTTTATTAAACCTGCCCACATTCAAGTGTTGATAAAAAAAATGCATGAAGCTAGAATAAAAGCAGAGGCTCTGTTCTTTCTTTTGACATATTGCATGATCATATATTCATACAACAAAATATTCTGGGGGACATGACATTTTTGTGAAAATTATCAAAAATCTGACAACTTTATTTTTCTTTAAATGCTGGAGGAAAGAGTTAATGGACACTAAATGACAAAACTAGTATAATCTAAATCAGTATGTTCTCCAGCTTAATTTGATATAAAATATTCACATCTAGAATACATATTTATACAAAAAAATAAAAAAAAGATTAAAAAATATCAAGTCTGTCCAGACAGAGTCGTTTGTAACAATTTCCATGTACTTAAAAGGCTTGTAAAAGGGCAGCACAAAATATGATAATATATCAGCTTTATCTACCAATTGTGAGTAGATGTTTTTATAACTGTTAGACCAAATTTCATTTCATTTCTTCCAGTTATATTGTCCGTTTTAAATTAAAATGTTTCTTATATGTCTACCATTTGAACTGCAAACGTTCATGGTTTCTATCAACAAAACAGGACTTTTGGAATCATTTACACGGTTAAATTTCTAGTTTGTTGTTAATAAATATGTGAATTTTATATCAAACTTTGAGACACAAGCACAGAATTACAGCCCATGAAACCAAATGTGTTACAAAACTCCCCAGTATGACCCTCCTGAGGACATCGAGAAACTTAAAACAAGCACATGGTCAATCACCTTTACTTCACTGCGTGATGCTCGACTGACTCACTGAATTCAGCAAATCTAAATATTACCGTGTATGGTTTAACCTTACAGCCTGTGTGGACTAAATGAAGTAATTAAATAGGCAAATGCTTTATATAAGGCAATTCTCACTTAGCCTCTAAATACCAACGTGATCCAGCTCATGAATAATTCATAAAGCACACTAGACTCACAACACATCCGATGTCACGACAATCAACTGATGGGCCTAGAGACATCAAGACGAAAAAAAACTAAAGTTTGGCGTTAGTATGAGGAGCATTTTAATATTTAATGGTAGTAGTAGGTCATAATTCAATAATAAATTGGGTCGCGTTTTAAGGCCCTTCTGAATATACCTGAACATCCAAAGCAACGCATCATGCAGTTAAACTCATGCTTGACATAACATGAGTCCATAACCACTGTGATGCGATTTAAATCAAGGTTTCGATAATACAAGACAATGATAATATATGGAGTCATTTTCTTATTAGACTAAGGCATTTACCTTCTCCATGTGCAGACCAGAGGCAGATGGTGGAGAGAAACAGTACAGGTCCCCAAAATAAGGTCCGAACATCCCTCGCTGTTCCAGATCTCATTCCTAATAATCAGTTTTCCAAAAAATAAAAAGGTGAAACCGCAGCAAAATGCGACGTTTCTTCTTGTACGCAAGCAGAAAGTCCAGAAGAATCCGCTTTGGATGAGCAGCTAGTTCCTTTACGCGTAAAGATAACGGGAGGCGAGGAGGGAGTAGATAAAAGATAACTGGTAATGTAATATTTCTTTAATGGAAACATTAAGATCAATTAAAACATTCTGTTATTCTTGCCAGCAATGAAATGATGCAATCGTGTCGTAGCTACGAATTTCACTCGACCGATAATTTGCATCTTCTGCCTCCATTTCTTGAAAACCCGAGAGGGACGCGCGCAGTACAGCCAGAGAAACGAGCGGTTTCTCTTCCAACAAAAACACCTTGTGTGAACGTGCCTATGCCAGTGTGTGATGAATTACGCTATACTGATGTACGGAGGAATTCTGAGGTCACGTTCAAAGAGCTTGACAACTCGGATAGCGTATTTTATGTATGAATGAAAGCCTCCCGACAGGGCTGGATCCAAAATATCCGCCAGGACAAAAATGGTTTCACCAACTGCTCACCCTCCCCTACCGTCTTCACGCGCTCTCATGGTCGGTCTGTTTTGCGGTAGGAAAAAAAATAATTCTGTCGAAGTGCAAGAGTGAGCTGCTCCCGAGCGTAGGTTTTGGTTTTCCGCAACGTAAAAATCAAGAACTGTGAGATATAAATAGCTTGTGAGGCTAATGTTTGATTCTCAAGTCTACACGGCGGCGTCCACGACTCTTCTGACGGTCTCCGCTCAGTAGAATCACCGCTGTAAACAAAACTCGGCTTCTCGCACAGAGAAACACGCCAAGCAATGAGAGAATCCCAAAACATGGACTGGACTCCTGCAGACCATGTCTGCGCCAAATGTCAAGGTGACAGGAAAATGTTTTTTTTTTTTTTTTTTTTTTAAGTTTAATTCAAGAAAATCGTAACAATAATGATTTTACAATACACTGTTATTTACAAATAAGCATAGGCCTACACATAGACTAAATATATGCCAATATCAGATCTGTCATAATAGCCTATTTGAAGAATAATTATGTTATTTTATTTGTATAGGCTAAGTGGAATCATCCTAATTTGAAATTGAAAGCTTTCTTAACAGAGATCTCCTGTCTTGCATGAAAGCTTTCTTAACAGAGATCTCCTGTCTTGCAAACGGCAAGACAGGAGACAGATACACTGTAAAAAATGTATATGATCATCAATAAGTTATGATAATGCAATTTTCATAAAAAAAGTCAGTTTAATGTAATTTAAGTTGAAATTACTTAAAAATTGTACTAAAGTAAATTTTACTAGTAAAAAGTTACTTGTTACAAGTTAAGTAGCCTACTTAAAACAGTAGGCTACAATACTTTTACAGTGTAGATAGATAGATAGGCTACATAGATAGATAGATTACCACAACAAACTTTTAAAAAACGGTAGTCATAATATTGGCGTGTTTTTTTTTTTTTTTTTTTTTTTTTTTTTAGGAAATAACGGCACCATGTTTATTTCTTGGAAAACTGATATTAAATCCATGTGGACTTTATGCGTTCCGAGTTTCATCAACACCAGATTGAACATGGTGTGAGTAAAGCGAATGTATTACTTTATGATAATAACCAAACACGTCGGAATTATGCAATTATGGCATAGGCCTACTGATTTTTATTTAGATTAACAATAGGCCGACCAACTATTTTCAGTAGCCTGCGCTACTCAGTCCTATTTAATTCCAAATCAATGAACTCTGGAAGGTAAATTGCACTTTGTCTCTCTGGTTGGCTAAACTGTTAAGGCGAATTCATTGATGTAGATTTTTAAATGAATGCATTGGTTTTTATAATCTTCATATTTTAGCTACAGTGATAACGATTTGAAATCAAATCGCTATATTAAAAAAAAAAAAAGTTAGCCAGGTCCACATTTTAGAAGTGCACATATTTTGCCAATGACATAGTCTTGTCAGCTAAATGTAAAATCCGACGTAGAATTTCATTCATAGAGACGGAACGGATTTATAATTACAATCCATTCATCCGTTCGTGATGAAGCAGTGTCATCTCTGTTCAACATTACTGTATAGTACTAACTTTCTTATTAAAAGAGACCCAAGCCTAGATTCATAGAATGCATTTAAAATATGAAATGCTTTTTCAGGTGTCTAAACACACTCAAAAAATATTTCAGACTGTTTTTGAGAAATCGCCTTGACCTTGTGTCTTCTAATATGCAACTTTGTGTTTGGCGCCTCCATATGTCAAAATGCTGCATTTATCATGTCTCATTGGGCCATGAACCGATCCTCAGTATGTTCACAGACTGTTTCAATTCCATATTATTTGTACAACAGATCTTTCTGACACTTTTTGACACTTCCTTTGAAATTTATTTAGATATTGGTGAAAGATCTCAGACTGATTAATGAGCATGTGGAAGTAGACATGGAAAAGACTTGATAACATGCAGAGAGACCCAGCTACATTCCTTTCAAAGATCTTCTTTTTCAAAAAACAAAAATGCATTTTTGCTCAAAACAAAGCTTAAACACAAGGATAGTGCCCCAGATTACCTCCGTCCTGGCAAAACAAAGTTAAGCCCTTGTAGCAGAGCACGCAGTCACCAAAAGCTAAACTCCCTTGATGTGAGTTTCTGTATGAATTTGACCTTGTGCAGTTTCACGTTCCATTCAAACCTTTGCTTTGGTTTCACCTTTCCTTTCCAGCAAAGGGACAATAGGGATGACATTGTTTGTTTCTCATTTTGTCTAAGCCCAGACAGGAAAGGGAATTTAGAGGAGAGGGTGACAATTATGTTTGGGTGAACAGAAATAGATTCCTGAAAAACATAAAGCTGAAAACGAAGGGAGCGTCAAGGCATGTGAGAGAAAATAGCATATACCGCAGGAGGGGTGCAACAAGTTTGTTTTTTCTTGCGGAGCAGCTTGGTTTGATCACAATTATTATTGTTGTCACACGCTAAACCGGGAGCCAAACATTTTTATTGCAGATGAGCACTGACCATCAAGTATTCGCTTCCTCCTCTTTTGTAAATAATAGTTGAGACATTCCTTATGTCTGGGCTGTTTGGGTAAACATTTTGAGAGGGGAAACTTTCCACAGAATGTGTTTGCTGCAATATTCCCAGCAAATAGAAAACAAATCTCTCTCTTTTTTCTTTTTTTTTTTTTTTTGCATGATACATCATTCTGACCCTTACTAAACAGTATATCTCTGCATTTTAAAAGACTAAACTGAGTTAAGGGTATAGCAGTCTAAGACAACACGCAGGTCAGCTCTTCTTTTGGATGACATGAACCTTGATTCATCAATTGGATTGTTGTGTTGCCACTAAAAAGCTTAGCTGGAATTATCTATAGCGGTTCCTCCTGAGCTTCAGAAGATAATCAACCATGAATTTACTATGGCTACATATCCACCTTCACTGTAAAAAAAAAAAAAAAATATATATATATATATATATATATATATATATATATATATATATATATATAATCAATAAGTTATGACAACTCACGTTTTTACATTACTTAAGTTGAGCAAATAATTTAAGTTGAAATGACTTACACATTTAAGTTGATTGTACTTACAAATTTAAGGCAGCAACTCTTTTTTACAGATTGACATTCAAATTTGTTTCTTTAATAGCAACAGTTTCTGTTGCATCATAATTTAACGACTTTGATTAAATGTGTTTTACATACACAACTTTATAATAAAAAAGAAACCCTAAACTTCAGATTTTTTTTTTGCCATATTTATAACCATTTTTAAACTTAATAAATGCTAAGCTTAAAAAAATACATATTGAATTGCCTTTCATTTCATATTTGTTGTTGACCATATATTTATGTTGCATGATAATCTAGTCTAGACAAGTGAGAATGGCATTTTTTTTTTTTTTTTTTTTTTTTGTCAGTGTCATCTTTACAAAGTAGGCCAGGGTTCAGCATAGCCAAGGCCAATGTCATAATCCTCTTGTAATGTCTGTTCATGTGACACAGATTGAAGAAACTCAAGGAATCCCGCATGGGTTACAAAAACAGCCTGATGACAAAGCAAGGAAGGAAAACAAGTATGAAACTCACTGATATGCAAAGCTAGATCCTGTTTTACATCTTAAACAGAAACCATGTAGGTGATTTGCATTTAAAGTCTTTTGCCTAATTTGCTTTGTTGCAGTATTTACTCTCATGCCAAATGTACGCACAGTCAATCCCTTTTAAAGGATAAACTGATTTTATCTTTACAAAATCTCTCCTCCTCTCTCAGCTTTACAAAATCATATTTAACAATCCAAGCTAGCCTTTCCTAGTGAAAGGAATTTCAGAAATGTCTGCAATTTCTCAGTGGGAAGTTAGTGGTTTATGGGTAATGGAGATGAAGAGAGATGGGAATAAAACGGACGCAGAATGCATTTTCCATAGCAGGAGAGACTAGAAGTGTACAGCAGCATGACTGCAGTTTTAAGAAGAGTAAAACGAGGTCAAAAGGAGCTCACTGCAAAGAACAGTGCATTTGTATTAAATGAAACATCAAGGCTCTCATCAAAACAAACTAAAATATGTATATAGTGTCTTATATGCTGATAATATGGTCATGCAGTTTTGCCTGATATTTTTATTGCAATTTCTGGCTGTTCTAGAACAACAAAGGTTATATTATAAGATTGTAACCCTTTGATTAACAGTTCTTGTACAATTTGAAAGAATGTACGTATAAAAAAACTACAGGAGAATGAGAACAAATATATATTATTTTGCTTGTTTTTGTTTTCAAACCTTCTATGCATTTTTGTTCTTATTATACTTTTAGTTGTTAAAACATGTTTTTGCAGGGAAAGAATGTGCCTCAGAACATGTTTGTTTAAAAAAAAAGCATTCAATGTTTTTTCCATATCTCTTTCACATTTGTATGATGATGTCGCCATCTTGTGGACAGTGTAAAAACTGGCAACACTGCCTCTCAATCGGGGAATAGTCACTGTTTGGAATTTTTGTTGACATTCTAACTACTGGATGGTGTTTTTTTTTGGTTACCTTAAATGCTTAATTTGTTGGGAGAGAGAAAGGGAGGGGGGAGCATACATGGTATTATTATTAGAAAACTATAATAATCTCCAGAGGAGAGAGAAAAATTCAAAACATTTGAACATTCATTAAAAAATATATTTGTATACAGTAAATACAGTTTTGTCAAGCATACAGTTTTTGACTGTAATGGGTGTGCAATGTAAGAATATGGCAAGTACAAATAAAAAATATATTACTGGTCAAAGGGGTGAAATTGTGGAAAACTGTGACAAGGAATTAAGAATGTGTAGGCTAGTTCACTTTGGGGGAAAAGTTAATTTTTTTTTTTTTTTTTTTTTTTTTTTACAATTGAATGTATAATACATATGTACCTTTTAGTTTTGGGAGATGTTTGTTATTGTTTATATATATGGAGAGAGAGAGAGAGAGAGAGAGAGAGAGAGAGAGAGAGAGAGAGAGAGAGAGAGAGAGAGAGAGAGAGAGAGAGAGAGAGAGAGAGAGAAAGAGAGAGAAAGAGAGAGATTAAATCAAGTAGTGAAAGTGACACTTGGGTAGTGGGTATGTACAATAAGCTAAGCTTCAGTCTACTTTTTTGATAATTGTCTATATTTATTGAAGAGAAATGTGTATGAGGACCGAAATAAATCCTGATGATGATGATTAATACATTAATATGATACTACACGCATGTGCTAAGGCTAAAATGCAACAGAATTATATAGCCTACAGTATAAAAGCAGGTCTCCGCCTATGTAGTCACGAAGACCTGAAATCTATAATTAAAAATCAATAAATAAAAAATTATTGAATGAATTTCTCTTCCTCGCCCTTTTCTTAGTCACTAGATGGCGTTGTTCTGTTTAGAAACATTCAAAGGTCGAACAACTATCAAAATGGAATCCAACTCTAAACTGGAGAATAGTTTTAAAGGTATGGGCTTCCTTTGAGCATTCCCAAAATTGATTATGTTAAAACATGGTTTAAAGGGTTATTTTTCATGAAAACATGCTTTCGCATTACTTTTCAACGTACGCCTCTCTGACAGACTATAGTCACAAAGCGCAGTTCTGTCACAATCAATAAAGTGCTACTAATTTCACGTGACGTCGTTCAACATTGTTGAAAAGTGTGCCATAATGCCATCGTGGAATTAAAAACTCGTGTTATTGATTGTGTAAACATGTCAAATGTCGTTTTTTTCCCCAGTGAAACCCTATCCAGTGGATCTACCAGTGCAGCATTATAGCAAGCTGAGCACAGGATGTGACGAATACCTGTCCAGTGTTCAGTCAGATGGTGCTGGGCTTTTCACCCTTCCTCATGGAGAGAAAGTGAGAGGAAATACACTTGCATGCAATACAGAATTTAGTTTTAAAAAATTTGAGAGTTGCCTATAATCAGCAATAATGGCAGATATTATTTAAATTCCTCATAAAAGGGTGATATTTGTGCTAACAGGTGGAAGTAACCTGTGAAAACATTGGTCGGCTTGCATTTCTGAGAGATGGTGATTTATCACATTTTATTCTTGCCCTTCACACACCTAAGGATGAAACACAAGGTCCAGAGAATGTTACGTTTCCCCTCTTAATATTGTTTTGTGTCATCCTACTACATTTGGATAATATATAGCCTATACTTTTAGTGGTTGCTGTGTACTTGCAAGGCAAATGGTGGCCTGTTGGTGATGTTTTGAAGACATCGAACAAATCAAGATGTGGACTTGTGTTAGTGAGTAGCACTTAGTTTGGTAAACTTTCTTTCATTTAGCAATGTTTAACATTGTCACCATTTCCAGGAGAGCTCTGACAGTTCTTGTCATCCCAGGTGGAGTCAGTGATGGAGAGAGTTGTGCTATTCCTGCTCAGCGAAGTTATATTTGGAATTCTGGAAAGGCCTCTTGGAGAAGACCTATATTTTTCTGCCTATTCCTTGTGGGAACATGGTAAAATTCTCTGGCAAAATGGAGAGGCAGTTGGGTTTTACACCGTCAAAATAAAGGGTAATTTCCTTTTGCATGCTTAGAAATTTGGTGTAGAAATAGGGGAAAAAAGGTTTATTGTGTTTTTTCATAGGCAGCCTGTGTGACGGTTGCACTGGTCAGAGTTATCAGCTCCCTGTGCTGGACACTGTGTTTGTTCGCTCTCACTGGAGAAGGACCGGGCTTGCTTTACAGATGCTGGAGGATTTCTGTTTGTCCCAACCCTCCGAGGGCATTCTGGGAATTAGCTTTCCTATGTCTCCTGGCATGTATGGAGGTATGTATACACTAACGGTCAAAAGTTTTTCTCTCCTCCAAGGCTGCATTTATTTGATCAAAATACTATACAATCCGGGAATAATGTGAAATATTATTACAATTTAAAAATAACTGTTTTCTATTTTAATATATTTAAAAATGTAATGTATTCCTGATGGCAAAGCTGAATTTTCAGTATCATTACTCCAGTCTTCAGTGTCACATGATCCTTCAGAAATTAGTGTATTGTGCTGATTTGGTGCTCAAAACATTTCTTCTTATTATCAGTGTTAAAAACAATTGTGCTTATTAATATCTTGGTGCAAAACGTGATAATTTTTTTAAATTATTATTTGATGAATAGATTCTAAATAATTGCATTTATTTGAAATAGAAATTGTAGCATTATATATGTTTTTACTGTCACTTTTGACAATTCTTGCTAAATAAAAGTATTAATTGTTTGGGGGTCAGTAGGATTTTATATATATATATATATATATATATATATATATATATATATATATACTGACCCCAAACTTTACAATAGTAGTGTACCTTATGAATGAACACTAGAGTTCAGTCAAACCAAAGCAGGCAAGAGTTACAGGATTTTTCTAAATCAAAATCCAGTTTGGTGCCCCATCTGGGCACCAGAATATCATATAGACTATCTACATAACTGCTACGTTTTGGTTATGACAACTGTAAGTAAATTCCTTAAATTGTTGTTCCGTGTGCATGCGAAATCAATAGTTTACATTGAACTGATAACAGTGGTTTCATTGGATGTTAATAAAACCACTCTTATCTGTTATTATTGATGTAATGGAAGCCTGGTAACTAAAGCTTACACAACTTGCTTAAATAGGCCTAATTGTTTACAGTTTGCAAGAAGTATCTTGGGATCCACAAAGAAGAACGAGACCGTCTTTATGAGGTGGAACCCCCTGGTGAATGGGCTCAGAGACGCAATGTGTGGTTAAATATCCAGATGCGGGACCTCCCAAAACACTGTAAGGCTACATTGGTTTGGTAATAAAGCAAGACATGAGTAATTTGACTCAAAGCATGTGAGCAAATGGTTTTGATTCTGAATACTTACTTGTGTTTTATTGTGCGTTATAGAGACTTTGTGGGTGTTATTGCAATGATCAGGGCACTTTATCTCAGAGGTGGTGCTTTTTACAGGTGGAAACTCAGAGCAGAGTCCACACAGCTCATATAGTCACGGAAGAAGGGAAGCTGATTTAGAAGAAGAGGTATGATGTTATCATGCGTTTATATAAGCTTATCTAGTGACCGTTTACTGCCTGTTACCGTAAGTTGTTCTCCGTTCAAATATAATAATAAAATTAATCATTCTTTGTTGTCTTACTCATTTCTTCAGGGAATTCTGCAACAATGTGGCTCATCAGTCAGTCTCAAAGACACATCAAGCTTGGAAAAGAAGCGACCAGCAGATCAGTCCAACACAGGGATCTGCTTTAAAAAAGCCCGGGCTTAACACTCATGTGTCCAGAAAGGTCTTAGACAGGCAATGTCCTTTGAAAGCCATAACAGAGAGCCCAAATATTCAAGATGCATCTCTACAAGGATGTAGATATGGGCAAATTCTTAATAAAAATATGTAATGCTTTATGGGTTGATCTTTATTACCATAGAGCAGAGGTGGGAGTAAGTCACACACGTTCAAGTCACAAGTAAGTCTCAAGTCCCCTACCATCAAGTCTCAAGCAAGTCTAAGTCGCAGTAGGCTACACACAAACCAAGTCAAGTCAGTGGTTCACTTCAAGCAAGTCTAATCGGGTCCTGCTAATTAGGGTCAAGTCAAGCTGAGGTCAAGTTACAATACCAAACAGAAAAAAAGTTTATATTGTTTATATTGGCCTCAACCTTATTTATTTTTTCCCTCAGAAATTATTACCTTTCTTATACATTTATATTGTAATATTCATATAATTTATTATAGCATGTATTTATGATTATCAAAATTTGGAATAATTATTATTATTATTATTATTATAATTTGTTACATTTATATTGCTCTTTTCTGGGTACTCAAAGTGCTTTTACATAGAAGGGGGGAATCTCCTCAACCACCACCAATTATAATAACAATTATATGAAAAATGTTGAAGATAAAACATTTGTAGGGAAATTCACAAGTGTGATGCATTAATTATAATGGTTTTGTATGAAATGTCATATGTTTAACTTTGCTTATATATTTTTTTTATGGAATATCACCGGCAGACATTAAAGGAGAACTCCGGTCAATTTTAACATTGAGCTCATTTTTTTGTACATTTAGAGTGCTGTCAATACAGAGAACAACGACAAAAATCGGTGTTGCCAACACCGAGTTATTCTATTTTTAAAATTTGCACCCTGTTGACTTCAATAGGGCAAGTACTAAACCTGCTTTTAGCCTCTTAACATCCTTGATGTGTCATTACAAGTGCACAGAAAATGTGAGTGATTCCTTCTGAGTGAACACGAGTGGATCTGACTGCAGTAGATGTGAAAGAAATGTATAAAAATGATGTTATTTAAGCCAGCGCAACTACCTTTGTTTACATCCTGTTTTTCGGTTGAAGTCCAAAGTAGTCGATTGCCGAGTTCAAGCGCGTGATCATAGGTACTAAACCTATGCGCGTGAACTCGAAGTTCTCCTTTAACTCTTTTTTTTTTATAACTATGTTCTAACCATTTTTTTATAACCATGCATTTACATTGCAATTACAACACCATAAATAATGTTATGAGATTAATGATTTAAATATAATAATAATTTTAATGTAGAAAAAATTAGGTGCTAAAAAAATAATAATAATTAAAAAAAAAAATTATTATGAAATTAAAACCGCCAGTAGGTGGCGCCAAATCAACGATTTAATGAACAAGTCATAGAAGCATTCATTCAACTGATTCGTTCAAAACGGCAGATTCATTCTGGAACTAAGCAACTAGCTCACTGAATCACAAAACCCCTGGATTCGTTCAGATACACATAACTCTTTTTCTGAGGCTTGTTTGGAATATTGTCATTGGAGAAATAGAGCAAAAACAGAGAATATTTACAATATATTAGCCTACATCTAAAATGTCACATCACAATATTTACTCTTTGTTTAAAGTCATTATCACATTTGCAATCGCGCCAATATTCTGGAATTATTGTTTAACATCATATGTTATAAATATAAAAATAACTCATACTGGGGCCATTTTTTTCCCCACCACATCTTGAATTTTGGGTGCATTATATTAATTCTGCTGGCATTTTGCCCCCCAACCCCCTAATAACTGACAAAGATTTGAAAGAAACTGGCAATAAATGTCTGTGAATTTATGCACGTTATTCAAAACATATGCCATCATTATCATTTTAATCTATTGACAGCCTTAAGCTAGATTTCATTTGAAAACATAATTTTGTATAAATTTAGGCATGCTGGTTTGACCACTCTCTCTAGATTTAACATTAGTCAAATTAACTACAGGTTAAACAAGCCATAGCTTACTTTTAGAGGTGGTCAATGAAGTTCGAGGTTGTGATTGTCATGTCCGATATCCCTTGCCAGTTGTTCTCTTCTTTTATGAATATGGTCAATTTTGAGTGTTTATATCCAAAAAGAAACGATATGCTGGGAGATGTTTTTGTATTTAGCGCGCTCACCGCGCTTTATGTTTTTTCTCTCTCTCTCTGTGTGTGTGTGTGTGTTTGATTGCTTGTTATTCAGTGTTAGTGGTATATTTTATTTATTTTTGTGTAATTTGTAGTTGTGTTAATTTTATTGTGCAGTCCCAGCTAGCAAAAATTGTGCGGGCCGAAAGCGGCCCGATTAAGGCTAAAACACTCGGCCAATGCTCGGCATGAATCTAGGTCCGATTGCTCTGCGAGCGCTCGGTTTTAACGCGGCCCGATTAAGGCTAAAACACTCGGCCAATGCTCGGCATGAATCTAGGTCCGATTGCTCTGCGAGCGCTCGGTTTTAACGCGGCCCGATTAAGGCTAAAACACTCGGCCAATGCTCGGCATGAATCTAGGTCCGATTGCTCTGCGAGCGCTCGGTTTTAACGCGGCCCGATTGCGGAACCCCGAGTGAGAGGACGTAAGCTCGCCTCCAATCCCGTTCCTTATTTGAACTTTGAACTATGATTTCCATTCATATCAGGTTAATACTAAAATTGCTTAGCAGCCGTTATTTATGCAAGATAAACAAAGTAAAACAGCACAAGGAAGACAGGTTTCATGTTTAATGCATGTTTTATTGGACCACACTACAAAAATAGGATAAACACACTTTTTAATAACAGATTTGAATAGAATATAAATAATATCACAGCATTAATGTAGAATCAAGGAGTTCAAATACCATTTTCCAATATCAACATTTTTAACTTTGAAACATTTAATTCTGGCCCACTGCATTTGAGTTGTCTACGCACACACACTTTTTAATAACAGATTTGAATTGAAAAGAATAGAATAGAATAGAACAGAATAGAATAGAAATAATATCACAGCATTAATTGTAGAATCAAGGAGTTCAAATACCATTTTCCAATATCAACATTTTCACTTTGAAACATTTAATTCTGGCCCAGATGCGTTTTTGAGTAGTCTACGCACACACTTTTTAATAACAGATTTGAATTGAAAAGAATAGAATAGAATAGAAATAATATCACAGCATTATGTAGAATCAAGGAGTTCAAATACCATTTTCCAATATCAACATTTTTAACTTTGAAACATTTAATTCTGGCCCACCGCGATTTTTGAGTTGTCTACGTTGTCTGCCTGTTCGCCCTCTTTGGCTTCGGCCACCATCCCTATCAGAGGCTAGCCACAGCCACCTGGTGATGAGCAGCTCGGTTTCCTCTTCTGTAAAATCTTTGGTCAGGGCATTCCGGCGGACTGCATCTGAGAAAAACACAAGATAGAAGAGAGCAGCATGACCATGTGATGTTACTCAGCAACCACCAAAACTTAATTTGGATGCAGGGCTCTACACTTACATTTCTTTTTAATTTAAAAAGTTTAGGAGCACAGTCAAAAATTTAGGAGCACCTTCTGATCAATGACAAATTAACCTACCCATTAAAAGGCGATATTTGATAAAATGACTTGCCGGGGCATTTTTTTTTTTAAAGCGCATATTCTTAACTAAATCACAGCCTTTGTGATTTCATGATAGCACTATGCTATATTATGATTGTAAATGGTTTTAAATAGATCGCGTAGCCTTAGAAAACGGTGTAATAATGTTATTCATGGATTCTCGTCTGTGGAATGCGCCACTTCCGGTATTTTGCCGGTTACTCAACACGGGTAAATTGCAATTGAGGATTTTTTTAAATCGAGTGCTCGACTTTAATCGAGGAATCGTTGCAGCTCTAGTTTCAATGGAGGGTGCACCCATAGAACCTGATCAGGTCAGTCGCACTGGTGCTCCTAAATACTTTGTCACTGTCACAGCCAGTAAATAAATAAATAAATAAATAGGTTGCACTGTAGAGCCATGGGATGTCACCACAGTGCAGTTATCCAGCACTGACACTCACCCAGAACCACACTTTTAATGTGTGTCTCGCCAGCGAAGTGTTCATTGCTCTTTTCAGGACCTGCCCCACAGTGTCTTTAAGAGTCATGCCTCCGACCATTCCAAGGAGAACAGTCTGAAACAAAGACATGTACCTCATTAGTTATTTAAGGAATATAGCATGAGTGAGAGTGGGGACTGACTTTTAGGAATGATCTGATTAATGCATAATTTAACTCACCAAATTCTTCTTCTCCTCTGGATTCTTTAACATCTCCTCCAAACATTGTAGATCCTCAATAGTTGAAAGTGGGAGCCCAAAATGTGTTGGGTCTGGCATGAAGTCTGGAACTGCTGGAGATTTGTAGGAGCTGCATCAGGATGAGCAACTGCTGCTGTCTGATAGAATCAAGCTGGATGAGGATCTCCTTAGCAATTGCTGTAAGACACAAGAAAAAGCAGGCATAACAGATTAGTAGCAAAACATTGTACGTAGATCAGAGTAAACCGAGAGAGATCACTTTGTAGAATTCCTACCTGTAGGCACAGCCTCCCGAGAAGACCTGTTTTTTGTGTCTTCCATGGTGTTGCTTTCCATGGTTGTGTTGACATTTCTGCCTTTATAACTGAGGGGATTATAATCAGAGGAAGGTTAAGTTTAAAATAAAAATGTTGAATGTAATATATTTTTCTCCTGGTCCTTATTTTAAATAGGTCATAAAAAATATCAATATTATCGACTGATATGAAACGCTTACATCATGATACAGTTTTCAGTCATATCGCCCAGCCCTAGGGTAGCTAATAAACTTTTCAAACCTGTCTGTACAGACCGCATTTAGCCAAAGGTAATGTTGATGTTAGCTATAAAGTGCGATTTCAGTTTGCGCCATAAAAGTACAACTAGAGGCCAATTCACACCGCAGACAAACGCCAGCAAACACCAACAAAAGTTGGTCGTTGTATTCAGAATGTTATGAAAAATAAGCGTCATGTTCACACTGCCCCAACCGACACCGACAAACTCAAGCACCTATGGAAAAACACGAGATATTCATTCATTTTAGCAATACAAGTAAAAGATTGCTGCTTTCAGACACGACTTTCTTCTCGTTTTATATTGTTAAATGTCGAGAGTGCTGTTACAGGCCCCTGTGCAAAGGGCCATTAAATGCACTTCACGACGTCATACACAGCGTTCACAAAATGGCGGACGGTCTGCACATAGATCTTCACAACCCAGAACATTAATACACAAAATATTTGCAGCATGAACATATGTTGTATCATACCTGTAAAACCAGGAGCAAACGTGTCAGCGTAATCATAATCCCCAGCAACTGTGAGGTCGCCGGCGCAGGCGCAGCTGCTCCTCTACCGTTATAAGAGTCCTCAGTTCATTTTCATAAGTCCCGATCTCACTAAGCAACAGACATGACCCAGCTTTCAGCAGACCAAAGTCCCACATCATTCCTCTATTTACATAAGTAAAATAAATATTTTCTTACAGGATCAAAATGTGCACATACTTTAGGACAAAACGTGTTTGTTGGCGTTTGTCTGTGCGGAATTGGCCTTAAGCCAGCTAACATTTGTTCCACTTTATTTTCTTCCACAGATCAAAGACTGTGCTCGTAAATATTATTCACGTAAATTGCATTCAATAAAAATGGTGTCTAGCCTAGCAACTAATTCTTTGCTAACTAGCAGAACGAAAATATGAGCTGCTAGCGCAAAAACAGCGCAGCTAACGTTAGTCAATGTTAGCTTCGTTCGCGCCATAAAAGCTTTCATATTACCCCCATTTGCACTACTTTACTCAGAATTTTTTTTATATATTGTTGTCCTAATTAATAGAATTCGAGTTCTGAATTCTTTCTTTTCGTTTCATCTAGGGAAGCACTGTCAAATGAACATGAACAAAGTTTAAACGGATCGATAATAATCAACATTTAATCAGCAACAGTTCGAAATATGTAGGTCGACGTAACTCGATTGATATGCTCGGCGTGAAATGTTGATGCTTTTTAAGGAAATTGAACACAACTTACCTCAAGTTCACTGTAATGACGCATGATCGAAAAGGGATGATTTTAAGTCAGGCGTTGAGTTTTATCTCACCGAAAGTTGTGCACACATCTTGCGTGCTGACGCTCGCTGCAGCAACTGTTGAAATCGGCTTCATACCGGTAAACGCATCTGAGCCGAGCGCCCAGAGTTTAACCGTCACTGCTGGTAAACATTTGAAATAGCCAGTAAAATGAATTTTAGACTCAGTGTTAATTTTAGACTACCCAACTACTCAGCCGATGCGCGACTGCAATCACCATGACTGTGCGAGTGATGTCAAGCGGCCATGCATTTTTAAAATACACGTAAAGAATCTTCATGACAACTTTTGCTATGGTTATAAATATTAAAAATTGCTCTGTGCAAAATGACTCTATTATTATTATTATTTACCGCAGATATTTTGTTTTGGACAACGACATTCGACGAGTATAACATCCTAAGATACAGTCAGGAATTTACGTCAATTTTAAAATAATTTTTATGTTAATTATTGCTACATTAAAACCATCCTTGATTTAACCTAAGCCGAGTCATTTCCAGAAGTGGTCCAGATCATACAGCAGAGCCGAGTTACCAGTTACGGTGAACATGAATCGGCCCAGTGCTTTACAGCCGTAACAAAAATGCATGTGCCAGAGCGAGCTGCGGGCCACAATCGGCCCGGTTAACACACGCCGATGCCGAGTCTGAGCCGCAGGCGCCGCGGGGCAGCCGAGCTCGGGCCGATTATACATGCTATCTGGGGTGTTACATTTCTCAAAACAAAAAATATATTTCCACAAAATAAACATTTTAATATGATGTTTTTTAAATAGTTATGAATCAGACCAAAAGTGCTGTATGTTCAGTTTAGTCAGTTCCATTGATGATTATATAAAATGGTATTAGGCCTATATAAAAGAGAAAAAAAAAACGATATTTTGAAGACATAGATTGATAGATGACTTTAAAACACAAAAAATGTTGGGTTCACTTAAAATAACAGAAAACAGGTTTCCACTGCTATCATAAAACTGTGATGATGAATATTTTACTTTTCATATTGGCACCACCATTCGCGCAAATATAGACCAATTCAGTGTAGAAGCAAAAAAAATAACTCTTATTTTACATTCATTTATATATTGTCAACAAGTTAAAAATACATAGTAGGCTACACACTATTTCCTCTTTTACTGACTATTTCCCCGCATCGCTAAACTGCGTTTCGAATGGATAGAGATTTCATGGTGACGTAACCAGGAAGTGGCTGAGCTTTCGACGAAATCAAAATCATCGGCAGAAGATGAGTCGCATTTATGACAACACTGCGTTATTAAACAAACCTGTGCATAATGAGAAACTATCCTCCGCATGGGATCCAGTAGTTCACCAGAGGTAATACTTTAAAGTGCAAGCCTGCTTTTTGCAGTTGTCGACTGTTTACTTCTTGTCTCCCTTACAGATATGGATAACTCTCAAAATACAAGTTACATACGTTATAGCTAATACTGTAAAAACATTATGAAGTAATTTGATATGCTACATGCTTCAAACTGTGAAATATTTAGTCAATTTTGTAATAGCAAGTTATTATAGTTTATAGCGACACCAACTATGGCGTACTGGCGGTATCATAGTACGTTACCATAGTACATTGTGTTTTATGTATCATTTTCACTTTACAGTGGTCATGGTGTCATTTTAGAGGGGGCGGTCCTGGATGTGTCACGCCATGTCATAACAGATGTGAACAACAGAAAGGTAAAGTGATTGTTTATTAGAGAACTTCAAATTGTTCCTCAACTCAGGAACGTTGGTTGTACTCTGCAATCATGATCATTCACTAATTTAAACTACCGTTCAGAAGTCTGGGGTCAGTAAAACTTAACTGTTACAAAATAAAAACATTTCAAATGAATGCTGTTCTTTTGAACTTTCCATTCATCAGAGAATCCTAAAAAAAATGTATCACGGTGTCCATTATAATGAAACTTATAATATTAAATAATAGATAGGCTAGATATTAAATGTCAACTTTGATAATAATAATAAGGAATGTGCATCACATCAGCATAATAGAATAAAATGATTTCTGAAGAATCATGTGACACTGAAGACTGGAGTAATGATGCTGAAAATTCAGCTTTGCATTACAGGTCCATTTAAAATATCTTAAAATAGAAAACTTTGTATTAATATTTAACAATACTACGTTTTACTGTATTTTTATCAAATAAATGCAGCCTTGGTGAGCATAAGAGTCTTTGTTCAAAAACACTTAAAAGGACCCCAAACATTTGAACAGTCGAGAATATATAATTTTATTTGTAATGAAATGATAATATAATATTTTCCATGACTCTTAGTGATTCAGCAGTTGTTTTATTGTTGCGTGTCTTGCAAGTTTCTGATATCCTTTTTTAATAAATTCTAAATTGTGTTTATTTCAGGAGCGCTTCAATGTTTTGTACATCAAACCAAGCCGAATCCATCGCAGAAAATATGATTCAAAAGGAAATGAGATTGAACCTAACTTCAGTGATACCCGGAAGGTCAACACAGGTTATCTCATGTCATCCTTCAGTGAGTAGCCATAATGTGCATTTATTCAGAACCATTCGGTTTTAATATGGCATGTTTTTATTGTGCTTTTTAATGGCAGCCAAACTTTCAGTTGAACCATTAAATAATAAAAGCTGGAATAAACTTTTACAAAACTATTACAAGTAAATGTAACTTGCCGATTTATAAAATATCTTCATGTATGGCAGCAGACTATTATGCATGTTGTGAGCAAAAGGTGTCTGTTTGTGTGTCTCAACCTTGCAGAAGTGGAGGCTAAGGGTGAAACAGATTCTCTAGATGAGCGCCAACTGAGGGATATTGTGAATAAGGACCAGCTGGTTAAAATGACTTCAAAACATTGTCCTGGTCAGGCCTTTGCATTCTGGATCTCAGAGGAGGAGATGAACAAAACAGAGCTTGAGCCTGGCCAAGAAATCCGTCTTAAGACAAAAGGAGACGGGCCCTTTATTTGTGAGTGCAGTGCTGAACATAGTATGTACTTCTAAGTAAATCAAGGTTGCTACATACTGTTCTGTCTGTTTTTGCCTGTCTAGTTTCCTTCGCCAAACTGGATGGTGGTACAGTGACAAAGTGCAACTTTGCGGGAGATGAGAACGCTGGAGCATCGTGGACACAGAAAATACTGGCTAACAAAACTGATCAGGAAAAGACAGGGAAGAGTGTCGGTCAGGGTGACGGAGCAGACGATGAAGAATGGGTAAGATTTTCTGCTCAACTGAAAATGTTTTGTGTTTTGCTCTGGCCACGTTTGTTTAGGAAATGGGTTTATCATGAACAGATGTGTAATCGTTTTAACATTTCCTGTTATTCTATCATCAAGAGGTTTAAGATTAAGTCAAACAAATGCAATGATCCAGTGAAGGATTTGTTTCACTGAAGTTTCTTTGTGCAAACCTGTATCATTTGTTTTATGTTGTTTGGGATCTTGCTTTCAGGATGACTGAACGACACCCTTCAGCTTCCAGGATTGGATCACAGTGCCTTGTTATCTGTCTTCCAAATGTATATTTACACCACAAAACTAGACCTCACAGTCAGTATTCCTATGTTATCACATGAAAATATAATAAATAAACAGCAAAAGTGCCATTTTAAAATAAAGACTGTTATGCATTTTTATGTACTAAGTATTTTCAAAGGCATATCCTTTAGATCATTAAACATCATCGTTTTTATAATATTTCATAATCATATTTATTTATACTTGCAACTATATTAAAATGATGGCCGATTAATGGCTGATTCTAAAACGATACACTATTTTAAAACACTAAAACCTAAAATCAGTTGTGTTTAGGCATCGCAACATTATAATGTACAGTATAAATAAATGTATACTTTAGATTTTATTGTTTTTATATTTGCTGAAGTTTACATTTAAATTATTTGTGTTTTTTAGTGAGCATTAAATGGCAGCAATGGTCATTTTAATGTAAAAAGGAAAATAAGCATGCACAATTAAATATCTAATATCGACTATATATATGTGTGTGTGTAATAGATCTTTTGTAGTACCAGTGCATCAAAAGAAACAGCTGTGTAAAAAAATCCACTTTATTTAAAGATTTACATGTTTGACTTTTACACTTTTACATGAATCACAACTTTTGTCTTTCATAATATCATCAATCACAGTAATCAACAAAATTATTGCTATGGTTTTATAAAAAGGTAATATTTCAAAATACTAGCTTTCATAATATGCATTTTAATTAAAATAAACTATACAAATACAAAGAATAACAATAGTCCTTTGTGCTTTTGTTTTTGGTTTATGTGCTTAGATGTGATTTCATCACTGTAAACAATACTATATTATTATATTAAAGGCAATAAATTAAGCTGTCCTAAACATTCATTTTTGGCCTTTTCTCTTATATACACCATAGATCTGGCTTTAACTACTCAGCACAGCATAGGGAATGTGTTATGTAGCCATTTTTGCACATTCGTTGTTCTTCTCTTCTAACGCTTGACTAATTCTCCAGCGAAAACCATCTCAGAACCACAGGAGGGTGTTGCTTTCGTTGTGGAATGCCTTTACATCTGTTTTTGATCGTGCAGGCCTACAAAAACTCTGATCCTACAGCTCTCCATTGAACCAATCTTTAACATTCTGCTTGTTTTCATTCACCCACTTAATATTTGCCTCTGTCCTTTCAATGACCTGCTCCAAAGCTCGAGCTGCGAACCCCTGTTCGTTCTTATCCTGCTCCCTCTGGAGCTGCTTCAGCTGTGTAAAGACAATTTTGAATGTTTGTGTAAGAACAATGGTGGAAACACAATTACATATTGAGACATAATCAACTATTACTCTTTATCATGCCTCTACAATAACTGAAAGAGTCAGAGAGTAACCAAAAATGGCAAACAACAGCACCTCCTCAAGTTCAACGTCCCTGGAGAATCTCTTTGTCACGCCATCTAGTAGACTGCCTAAAGATATGATTCCCGCTCCATACCTGCCCAAAAAAGATGATTGTTAGTCACATGTCCCGTATACTTATGGTTTCCAACAAGTAACAGAGATAAAACCTTGAAGTCACCTGTCTATATACTTATGGTTTCCAACAAGTAACTGATAAAACCTTTAAGACAATTAAGACTATCTTTCATTTATAGCTGAAGGCAGCCTTTGGACCCTGAATTGCTGTTGATCTTTGATACTTTTATGTAACTTGGGTGTTATAACTTCCTGATTGCCGTGGCAATTCCCGAATCATATTTTATAATTCATCATTTATTTCAAGCCAAAGACACAGACTGAACATGTTTGCGGAATATGTAATTTGAGTGGTTTAATTTGCCTGCGCTGTAAAAAAAATGATTATAAATTATTGGAGTACGTTTTACAAGATAATACAATCTCAGACTTTCTACTTCGAAATGTTGTCTTTAATTCAATGTGTTATTAGCAAGTTACTAGCAAGTTTTTTTCCAGTTTTCATTCATTGAATTTAAATAATCATTTGGACCTTAACTTACTCTTGGGTGATATAGGACCACTTGCCACGAACAAAATCCCATGCGAGAGGCTGGCCGGCGACATTTTTGGCAATGTAGTTTATGGTAGAGACCATATCCATCTTTCTTATCTTTGAAGGGTCAAGAGTGTACTCAAGATATCTGTTGGATTATAAACGTCAATAGTGAGTATGAAGTAAACATAGTGTCCGTTGAGATGGTGTAAAGCTCAAATCGCTGCCCTGACCTGTTCAGCAGCCAGATTTCTTTGGTACATGATAGAGCATATCTTAATTTGTCTTTCTCGGCAGCGACTGTAGTCATTTGGTATTCTTCCCAAACAAATTCCCAATCATCCTCATCACCGGCAGCTATTGCACTGCAATAGATTGCTCTCCTCAAATTCGGATGAATCCTAAATGTAAAAATACATCAGCTTTCAAGTCAATATATCTTATGTATATGCATAGATATCTTGTAGAACTGTAATTTAGTCTTAAAGACGCAACTCACATATTTGAGCCATTTTTATAATCCATGAATAGACTTGTTGCCATTTCTATGCACTCGGGAAGGCCATGGGCGCAGGCCACTGAAATAGCATTTACCTGGTTATACCTAAGAAGGAAAATCAAAGAATGATTGCTAGATTTCCAACAAAATATATGTAAAGAAACACAAAAAATTTGCTTACTGGTCAGTGTGATCCTCAGGAATGGTTGCATTATTTGTGTACTCTTCAAAGTGCTCATATAGTCCTGTAACTAGCTTGCGTAGGTATTTCTTGACATAGAAACGTAGAGATAAGTTATCACATTTTTCACTGTTTTGTATGTGTTAAATTAGGCTGTTTCCTTGTGCTCACCGTTATCGCACCATAGACCTCAGAGCGATCAAACATAAGGATAAAATGGTCCAGGTTTTTCAGTGCGGACTCCCATGGAATATACTCAGTTTCATTCACCAGGAACTTAGTTAGACTTAGTGCAATAGTGACGTTGAGGCGATGAGCCCTTTACAACAAATATTAGAAGTTAACATACAGCAACAAATCCCAGTGAACAATAGAATTACCAAGTTATCTGAATGAAAAATGTACCTTGCAAGATTAAAAGCGTCATCAATGAGTTGCCCTCGGTTGATGAGTGGGATCAACTAAAGATGTAAGGTAGTTTTGATCTCATCAGTATTCTGCTTGAATTTTGAATATTTACTGTAAATGACAAAATATTCTTCACGCAAGTACGTGAACGCAGACGCTTCATGCCACACAAGCTCGATTTCGCAAGTTGCGTACTGAAATGTGTCGGATCGCGCACATTGTATTCTCATATGCGATGGACATTGGTTATGTTCATTTTTGGTAGCTCCTTTAAAGGCATCTTGAGTAAAACAGTTATATTTGACAAAGCATACAAAATAACTTTTTTATATATTGCCGCATTTATTATAAATGACCTATCTGTGCACATCACGTTCATGTTACAAATTATTTTAGTTGTCGTCTCCCATTCACCACTATAGAAATTTACCCAATGATGACGACTTCCGCTTCTCAGAACCCCCCGGAAATGTGAAAAGTTCACGCAATGTAATTATCGTAATTACGAGATGACAACACATGATGTTCTACTCGGAGCTGTTCACGTCCGGCTCAGAATTGGAATTATCAACGCAATGGAAATATTAATCTGTAGCGATCAGGCGGTACAGCAGTCATATGGTACAAATGGGAGCTCTCAGAAAATTCCCAGATAATGCTGTAATTACGATTTGTACGAGAATGTGAATGCTTTTTACAATTCGTAATCTCGTAATTAGACATTGTGTAAACGCACCTAATGGTCTATAGACTTCGGGATCGTTACATCGCAATACATTGTGGGAATACGGAAGTAGATGTACTGTAGTAGGTAATTAAAATTGTAACATTGGTCATTTGATAATATTAGGTTTAATTTAGGTTATTTTAAGGAAAATGGTTCAGTATTGCTGTATTGTGAACTGCTGTAATCTGTCTCACGATCGACAAGGGCAAACGCCTCATAAATTATATTAGTTTTCCCCATTTTCCTACTTGGAAAAAACACAAGGAGACTTGGTGTCCAATACTCCAAACTCCATACTTTATGTTCATAGGGATCGATTCCGCCTATAATCTCAATTTTTTTAAGTAGCGTTGTTTGGCTTCATTATTAAGTTTGTCAGTAGGCCTATACGGTATAGCCAACTTTTTTTTTTGTCACGGTCCATAACTCTTTCTCTTTCTTTCTCGGTGCCGGTGGAGACTGGCCGGCTACGCTATTACCTTATTCCAAACCGGCATTTGCGTTGCCTTTAAAATGGCCGCCGTTACCCACAATGCACCATTCCATAACGTCTACGCCCGAGCTCTATAGCAAACCACAACAATCCAACGATCCAATCAATTCCTAATGGACAAAATCAAGTCCCGCCCTACATTTTGTCTTGTTCGAGAAGCCATCTCTATTCACTCTGATATACGTCACAATAGGGAAGAAAATACTAAAACAACTTCCATTTCATGCTGATTCCGTATGTTTATAGCAATTTACCTGAGTAATATGGTTTAATGTGAGAGGCAGCCTATTTGAATGTATCTCTATCGCCCCCTTGAGTAGCCTAATGAAGTTTGATACCGCTAGACCAATGGAACAGCGCACGTTAAGTATGTTTAACCGGATCGGTTGTTGGCCACGGGTTCGCGTACTTGCGCAAAGTTATGTTGCTGCCCTTAACTGTAAAGTGATTTAAAAGGATGCTAATAAAATGTCTTACATGGCGATTTTTTTCAAGCTGCATTAGAAGTTTGTTCCAGTTTTCTTCATCGTAGTTCACACGGTAAAAGCCAGTGCAGTTGATGTTGCCAAGAATCCATTGATCTTTGAGTTGATAATGTGGCCTTCGAACTGTAAGGAAGGATGCAGAAATGAGCAGTAGGGTTAATCACTACAAACAGCTACTGCATATTTAGCCCTGTTGTTTTGGCAGGTTTCCTTCTTATATTTTAAAATGAAGCTTTAAAGTTTATTCGTTCCTTACCTGGACCTTTTACTCTCAGTAAATCTCTTTTCACCCCCGAATCATCAGACTTAATGTATGTGATTTGAACCTCCCATGGAATACTGTTAGGAAGAAAATAAACAATATTTGAATTTGGAAACTACTGAATTATAGAGACTAAACAATAAAGACTAAATTGCATATAATGGTACAATAATTTAGGACTTTTTATTGTATTAGTTTAAATCCAATGCTATAAATGGCCTGCCATGGAGCCTAAATGATTCAGTAAATATGATAATATTGATTTTTGGAACTCACTCATGGCCCACGCCTGGCTTTAGTAAAAACTGCTCTTGAGAAATCTCCCCCGTCTGGGTAATAATGGTGATTACTGGGTACCCAACTTGCTCAATCCATGTGCTCATGAAGCCTTCCAAATCTAGATTTGTCTCCTGATCATTGTTGGAAATATTTGTCATTATTCTCTCATATTATTTCAACTTAAAAAATAGAATATAGGTCCTCGATTTACCTTTTGCAAGCATTCCAAAAGATCGTTGTACACAGTGTTATTGTACTGGAAGTTGTTGAGATACGTCTAAAATATAGACATTTAGTAATTAGACAATCAGTCCTGACCATACTTTAAAATATGCAATACATAAACAATACATAATCACATCATATCACAAAAGGTCCTAAGTTGTAAAAACACAATTATATTAAAATATTTAAAGCATATATAATATATAACATTTGAGTTGGGGATTAAATCAGCAGATAAGAATGATTTCTGGAGTAATGATGCTGACAATTCAGTTTTGCCATCACAGGAATAAGTTACATTTCAAAAGTTATTCAAATAGAAAACATTTCTTTTAATTGTAATAATATTTCACATATTACTGTTTTACTGTATTATTGATCAAATAGATGCAGCCTTGTTGAGCATTAGAGACCTTTCTTCTTCAAAACATCAAAAAATCCTCCAAAGATTCCAAACATTTGAACAATAGTGTATATAATTCCCCCCGACTTCGGCTTACCCTGATTCCTTTCATAAATGCTTCGTTAGTCATGTATGCGGACAGCATTCTCAACACAGCAGCACCCTAGAGGATGTACAGAGCATGAAGGGTTTTTTTATTATTAATTTTGAACATTAAGCTACTTATTGACACTATAACTGTATTGAGATGTCATGCCAACCTTGCTGTATGTGACGTCATCAAAAAGTTCTGTGATCTCAGAGGAAGTTTGAATATCATTTTCATGCAAGCTGAGAGGATGAGAAGAGTTCAAGGAATCCACTTGAAAGGCGGGCTGGATTTCTCTGAGAACAAATAGATCTTTCTGAAAACACAAATGAACAATATCATCAGAAGAAGTTGGAGGTGGCAGAGTTTTAACTGAATTAAGTCATTCCCATTATAGTTGTCGACAAATAAAAAAAAGAAAGGAGTAACCCTGGGTACTATTTGTTAAAATCATTATACTAAAATAAACAAAAAACATACCAAGTCCCAGTCAGCAGCTTCCACCCCGGTGTATGACATATATGTCGCAAATGCTTCATTCAGCCACAGCTCATTCCACCAGCGCATAGTGACAAGGTTTCCAAACCACTGAAATTAAGCACAGGTATGAAATGGAAAAATTGTTTATTTAAAGATTTATGATTTTGGGGATAGTTCTAGTGGATGATCCAAATATGTTATGTTCTAAAGACCTACATCAGAGAATTCAAATTTTAAAATGCAGGTAACTTAATCATGCATAGTCAAAGGATAGCAAAAATAAATGGGCTAATCAAAATTCTCATATATTTTGATTATGTTTATTTATTTGCATATTTTTTTATGTGTCACTACTGCACAGTTAACAATGCCATTCATTGAAATATCTAGCCCAATATAAAAGTCGGTGATGAATTATGCAATAGGATATTAAGGTTATGAATATTACCTGATGTGCCAACTCATGAGCAATCCGAGTGGCCACCCATTCTTTATCAAAGGTTGATCCCGAATCTTCGTCATACAGCAAACCTGACTCCTGATATGAAATGAAACCCCAGTTTTCCATGCCTCCGACACTGAAATCTGGCAGGGCTATCTGATCTGTAATAAAACAAATTTTGCTTGTGATCCTCCATGTCTTTTATATGGAACACAGACTCATTTCAGCTTGTTCAGCATGTTCTGTTTGGGATAGTTCACCCAAAAATGAACATTGTGTAATGTTGTTCCATACCTGAATGAGTGTCGTTTTTTTTTTTAGAACACAAAAGATATTTGGTAACACTTTACAAGGTCTTATTTGTTAACATTAGTTAATGCAATAACTAACATGAACTAACAAAGAACAATATTCTTACAGCATTCTTACCCTTTGTTAATGTTAGTTAAAAATGTTCATGTTCATGTTAGTTCACTAATGTTGACAGACACAACTTTTGATCTTAATAATGTATTAATGTAATGTCCGGTCCATACAATAAAAGTCAATGGGGTCCAATTTTTTTTTAAACTTTTTGTTGTATGGGCACAAAACTACACATTTAATAAGTGGTGAACTTCATCCATATGTATTGATGCAAGCAATTAAAATAAACCACATAATTCAATAGAGCCATTGAAACCTTCTCGTTGATTTTCCCCCTTGACTCACCTAGTTTTTCCATTGGGTATTTAAATCCAAATTCATTCTCATAGCGAATCAGAATCTTCCGTGTTATTTCAACTGCATAGTCAGCATGGCCAGCAGCAATAGCCTCTCTCCGAGCATATATCTTGGAAACACATCATAATAATAATTTGTGAAATGTAAAAAATAAAAAATAAATAAAAAGCCAGCACTGAAATGTCTTCAATAAAAATGAAAGCAACATACATCCATGTTTGTCCCAGAAGGTATCGATATGTACTCAAAATTAGCTAAAGTGAAAGCCAATAGATAAGTTGACATGATGGGGGTCTGTTTAAATATAGTCTCAAACCATTCTTCTCCATCTATTACTGTCGAGTCTGTTTCTGAAAAACAGAAATTATACATTGAGCATAAATACCTTGATTTTTGTTTTGTTTAAATGTTCTTTTTAAACTGTTCACTGAAAGATTCTTTGGGGAACTCAAAATGGTTCTTATATAGCGCTGCTGTAAAAAAAAAACGTTTTAAACCTTTATTTTTAAGCATGTGTATATATATTATATATCAAATATGTTCTTTCATGTACAGTGAAATTTTGACTTTTTCAAGCCTGACAAGTAAGGATCCTAACCTCCCTTTCCATTGGAGAGGGCTGTAATTCCAGGTCTGTGGATAATAGTAATATCAAACACAGCCTTCAGAGCTGGCTCATCAAAGCACGGAAATACTCTCCTCGCTTCTGTGGGTTGCAACAGGCTGGTGGCGAGGAATCTGTTTGTGGAGAAGTATTTATGTAAATGATGTTGTGGATTTATCTTTCACGTATTTGTCATTAAAACTGTATGTATAAATGTACATAATGGCGATTTCATACAAAAAAATCTCAGGAGGCTTCTCACAATAAACTATTTACCGGACAAAACAATTTATGTGATCAAATACATGCAAATATATCTTACACTGAAAAAAAAAATGAATCGTTGAATTTAATAAATTTTACGAATAATTTTTTCAGTGTAGACTGAAATAAGTACACATTCACATTTTGTCAGTCAATGAATGTTGTAAGACAAAAACATTATTTAATATATATATATACTAGTTTATAAATAATATTTCTATTAAAAGAAACTAGATTTCCTGATATCGTTACCTTTCTTCATCCTCCTCATCCTCGTCTTTACTCTCCTCAGTGTACCGGCTCACATACAACCCAGACAAGTCTTCAAAAAGTTCCCCTTCAAAGGTGGTAAAAAGGTCGTAGTAGGTCCCATTTCCAGATAACTGGCCTTTGAGTTGGATCTCGAGAAAATTACTTTCATTGTAATGAATCTTATAGCTGCTTTCTAATTTCTCATTTGAATCAGATTTTCTCACTTCCACTTTCGTAAGATTTAGGTTGTGAACATGAAGTAAGATGGTTTTGGAGACTTTCATACACTTAAACCTTACGGTTGAGCTCCCCGTGAAAAAGAAGGATTGGTTTGTGTAGTTGTTAGTTATCGCTGCGTAAAGGTACGGCTGGAGGACGACTTTGTAGCTCTCAGGAATCAAATAGTCGTAAAGTCTGAGATTCGTTGGAAGATCTGTTGGAATAACCGGAGGTTTAGTTGGACGAGGTGGAACTAGTGGACGATTTTTCTCTATTTGAATTTGGAACATCACAACCATCAACACTAAACCACAAACAGAAGAAACGGTGATGACCCCAATGCCGACAGCCACGGCCTTGGAAATGCCAGTTCCTTTGGCCATTTCTGATCCTTCTGAGAAACCTCCGAGAATGAAGTGAGCTAAGGGAACTTGCTGAGCGTTTTTTAGACTCTGTACCCTCTCACAGATCTTGACAATATATCAATTGGGGCGTCAAGCACCACTGCCACGCCTATCAAGATTACACATTAACTAGCATGGATGAACCAGAAACACATAAACATGACTGTATTTGACATGTAATGCGCTGAATCGCTCTTTGTCCCACATCTGGAATCAGTTATAATACTGTATCTGTTCAGTCCAAGGTCAGCAAAAACACATTAGAGTTTTGATGCTGAGAAAAGAGATGTGCATTCTGAAAGTAAATGTACTTGATCACTGGAACTGAGCGGAGTAATCCCATTCTGATCCTCTTGAGTCCATCTTATGTTCTGCCATAGATCTTCAGACCTCAGTGATAAGACATCCAGCTGTTTGGGACCCTGGCAGAGGTGACAGCAGTGTTCTGCCCAGAAACTTCTCTGATGACTCATTGAACAAAACAAAAAAAAAACGTCATTGACGGATTGCTGAGCCTTTTCTACTTCTAAATCAGTATGTCTTTGAGTGAAATTTGGAGTGCGTTTTCCTTAGAGTTAGGGGAGGGGACTCTGGTGCCTTTTTTTTTAAACTCACCCCAACCTTCCGCTCGATGGTGTTTTAAGCCCCCAATGGCTCCTTAGAGGCAGCTAACCCTAGCCTCAACCTTAAACCCACCCATCCCCTCGCTGCCTGGAAGGCGCCGTTGGGGGCTTAAAACACCAAGTGCCCAACCTTCCCCTCCTTTGAGTTTTAATCAAAACATCTTTAAAATCTGCAGATATGAATCTACTTTTTAGATCTAGATGGATGGATGGATGGATGGATAGATAAAAAACTGTCTTTAAAAACTGTCTTTAAACTCTTTAAAAATACTTTAAATATCTATTTAGATTGCTTTTAAATTCAAATTATAAAATCTTATTTGTTTGTGTCTGGCAAATAATGATATAAAATGATCATAAAACGATAAATAAAATTAAAAAAATGTATAAAAACGTAAAATGTTGCCGCCCCTCGTCTATGGAACCAATTGCCTCTGGTCAGCCGCTATTTATTTTTAAATAAAAATTGAAAACGTATCTCTACTCCCTGGCATTTTAATATTATCATACTCCCGTTTTACTCTGTTTTTATTTTATTTTTCTTTACTCTGTTCAGCACTTTGGATAGCTTTGCTATGTTTAAGTGTGCTATATAAATAAAATGTACTTGCTTACTTACATTAACAGGAAGTATAACTGAAAGCTACAGTGAACCATTTGCAAACAATCAAAACAGCACAAATGTTATTTAGTAAAATCGATCAATTTATTGTAGCTGTTTGAGTTCCAGCCAGTACACAGAATTAATTTATCACTGCACCGAAAAGAAAAGGGTATGGTGGTGCCATCCTGTGGATGAGAACAAAGTACTGCACACAAATCACATTTCATCCACTGGCTGTTTACAATGGAGGGAAAATGGACAGAACTTCATTGCACATGACATACATTACATGAGTTATCTATTAGTTTTTAGGCTAAAGGCGATATTTTCATTCCATAAAATCAAAGCAAAACTCCATGGAAGAAAAACTTCATTAAAGGCACATTATTGTTAATGCTTAGCATGAATGCTGATCTGATCTTAATCAATACATGTCCATTCATTGGTCAGCTAATACCTCATCATGTAAAGAATGTCTAAGCAGTTCAAGTTTTACTCATTACCTCTTTAGAAAGCCCTAAACTCAAGATTGTGCTTTTAATTGTATTATGCAAGACATTTGCCCCAAATATGGATAAACTCTAGGATGCAACACAATACATTTTCACTCATGTGAAAATCCTTAAAAACACTCAATAACAGGCTCGAACTAAAATAAAATCAATCTATTTCAATTCCAGTTTAGGAAAGTGAGATTAAAATTAAATTGTCAGAAGAGGAAAAAGTTGTCTGAAATATAGATTATCAGGAATGTCGTAACTTTTGGTCACAGATTGCTGGAAACACTGAAGTAAAATCTAGTTCAGGACATAGATTCACACAAATAAAGGCAAAAAGCCCTCTATTTTTAATGATTCCTACTGAAACACACAAGGAATGAAATGTTTTAAGGAATTAAGAGTTCATGTCAAAGTAAGTTGCTGCAATCTGCTTTATCCTACTTTTTGCACAATAGAACAATTTTCCTGACTTCACGTAAGCTCCTAAAAATGCACTGGATCATAAACCTTCATAGCACAAGTCAAAACTCTTTTTGGGCATAATTGTAAGGTTAATAAAATGCACATATATTGAAATTGAATCCAGTTACTTGCTAGCAAGGTGTGGCTGATGTATAATTAAATTACGGCATTAAATAATTTTCATTAGAGAGGATCAGAATTGTGTTATCTAATTATATTTTTGGTCCATCTAATGTTTTTCTTCCGGATGTGGCCGTGATTGTTTTAAGTTGCAACTTCACCAGAGCCAACTGTCTAAATGCTGAAGGCAATAGCAAGACTGCTGGAGGATTGACGTCAGCTCTCTGTAACTTTGCTCTTTCCAGTTGGGAAGGAGTCTTTCATTGTTAAGGGCCTGAAGCTTGGGCGTTCCTTCACGCAAGACCTGATACAAGCAGGGCCATCGGCTCTGTATCTGTAGTCGAGTCCTGCGGTCCAGAGTAATGCCCCGAACGATCTTCTTCGCCCGCAGCTCTCGCAGCGCTGGAAGGTTTAGGCAGGAGAAGACCAGACCGCGACTGGGCGACACATCCAAGAACTCAAGCGAAAGGGATTCAAGGGTGTACGAGATGCCTAAATTCCGCAGAGGTACAAGAACATGGAGCGTAAGGGACTTTAGATTAGGGAGCGATTTCGTCAGTGTCTGTAAAGTGTTCGGGCTGACCCCTTTGAATACCCAAAAGTACTTCAGTTCTAAGATACGAAGGTGTTGAAACTGAGTGATCAGCGTAACTGACGTTTCGGACCAGTCGAAGTGCAGCCGCATTTTGGTTATTCTGGGACAGCTGTGGACGAGTCTGGTCAGGAGAATCTGGAAGTTATTGACCTGGTCCATCTTGGTAATATTGTCTTGATGAGAGCTAGAACTGGTGTGAACACGAAGGTCGAGGGGCTCCAGCAGCGTAAATGTCCAGTTCAAATCTAAATGACTGAGATCCCGGCAATGCACGTTCTCTAGAAGGTGTGACAGGAGCTCTCCCCATTTATTGCACAGGTCCCCTAGATCAAAACTGGCCTTCAGAGTGAGCAAACTAGCCCCACGGGATATAAGATGATGGGTGTAATGGTGAACCCAAGCTTTCCAGCGCTCAAACTCTCTGTTGGAAACTAGCAGACCCTCCTGGCCCAGATGAAACACCCCACGGCGAGAATAGTCTGCAACTCTCCAGAGCTTCCCGGAGCGCACTAAGCAACTCCAGCTAGCACACACAAGGGCAGAGTTGCACTTGTCCACCTCACTGAGGAATGAGAGCACATGGAGCTGGCATTCCATGGGTAGGGAGTTGAAAGGGAAGTAATCTTCCTCACCTTTAACCCTTCTCCTTGTATTAATGGGAACAAGGGCTCTCTTCCGTTGAGGCATGTTTGTCAGTGCTTGGTTAAATCTTCAAAATCATCCTTTTGTCTTGCTCTCTCACTGAGAGACGTTTGACTGCACCTAACAGAAAACAAAATGTCATTTATAATGTGCATCTCAAAAGTAAATGCATAAAACACTGTCTGCAATTTTTATCCAAAGATCAATTCTGACTTACTCGGTTATCTCTAACACCACAGTCATTTTTTCAGTTCGATTCGTGAAAGAAATCGTTCACGAATCAAAACAAAATGTAATTTCTAATGTGCATCAAGTAAGGAGGATCTTTACGATTTATATATTTTAAATTAAATTAATAAACATATGTGGAAACACTTAAGCTAGTGATAACTTACCTTTGACATACTAGCACATTCCTGAGATGTAAAGTTAATATTAATCGCAAAGACAACTCAGCACATTGCTGTTTTTGCTAAGCTTTTGGACGAAATAAGGCATGTAAAATTTTTTTTTTTTTTTTTACCAAACTATTTTTTGCAAAATAGTTTTATAGACCGCTAGTAGCGCGTTGTTAGCCTGTCACTGCGGCCTGACATATTTTAGCGATAGATGTAAAACAAAACTGTTCGTTCGCTCAATAGAAAAATGTGACTCAAACTATCGTGTCAGTCTGACTGAGCTCTTAATTTAAAAAGAACGCTTTAATTAGTGAGAATTAGTCAGCACTTTAGAGCAAACTAAGAAGCTAAGCTGTGCTGAGAATCCCTTTGAGGGGCTGTTGTTGTTCTCGGCGAGTGACATCATCAATGTGCGTGCTACAGCCTTGAGTGTTTATGGCTGATCCGGGAACAGCTCTGAAAATGTTCTCCAAATACAGTTAAAACAGGATTTAGATTGAAAGAACTGACTTGAGGACAGGCTCAACATGCTTTTCGACTTCTGTTGTCATGAGTTTCCGCATAAAGCGTCGATAGCGGTATCGTTTCGTCACATTTCTCCATCACTACTTTTTAATATCTCACGCTGATCGATATAACGTTAATTAATAAAAGAATCATGTCAGAAACATATTTTACAGCGTGTATCTGGCAACGTTATGATACATCATAGAAAGTATGACTCATTTCGGCGAATCGGTTTTTTCGAACAGGTTTTAAAAAGCCATTCCATCTGTTCTTTTACGTCATTCCGTTCTCGGCGTGCTCAAGATATTCTAATAAAGAAATTCAAAATATATTAATACTATTTTTAATTCACATAATAAGAAAGCAATTAGACTCAGTGTCTATATGTGAGCCCTCAGCCCTGTAATATAACATTCTAATAACGCCACATGTAGAGGTGAATTCAGGTAATGGGACACATTTTGACATTAAGATCACTTTAGAAATGCCCCAATTATCCAGAATTAACTCCAACTGTTTAATACATTTTTGCTCAAGTTGTATTTGTTTACATTTCTGACTACACTTACTTTTCAATTTGATTTATGAAAGAAATCGTTTAGACCGGTTTTGTGATCCGGATCATACATTTTATTAATAGTGTTTTGTTTTCTAATTAGACATCGCTGGCATCTTAAGTAGGCTTTTTCAGATATAGGCTACATCCACCATACCTGAAAAGCTATGAAGTAGCCTAATTAAATCATACTTTTTTTATTTAAATAAAAATACAAAAAAAAAATATTTTATTTGTTCGCCTGCATGCATGTGACCATTAACCGACATCAGAGAATCATGAACTTTTTTTTTTTTTTTTATTGTCTTAATTTTATTATTGACCTAACTTACACGTTAAAATCTCAGGGGGTACTTAAATAAATATATTAGGTCAAAGACATTTCAGCTGACAAAAAAGTTGGGGAATCCTTGCATTGCATGTAAAAATGAAATGATGTGAATTTGTACATTTTAATGTGTTTGAAAGACAAAAGCCTTCCAAAGACATTAATGCATGGGTAAATAACTCACTGAAACTGAGTGATAATTCAAATAATGAATAATGTGTGAATCAGGAGTTGATTAGATATGCAATGTGCAAAGTGTGAGGAAACACATGTTAGAAGTCAAATGATTTCTGTAAATCCAGTGATCATATGCTGTGTGGGTCTCAGTTTTCAGCGATATGCTCACATGTTCTGGTCTGTGTGTTTAGTTCCACACACCTGGAAGACCTTCTGAATGTATCCAAGCAGTAGGTGTTTTTAGAAAGGACATTTTTAAAGATAAAAAAGTAGTAGTGATAATCAATGAATTATGAATATTTGTCTGCCATTGTGAGAATAACATGTTATCATGTAATCAATAAATAAAGTATAGTCTGATTACAAGTATTTTAAAACCAAATAATTTTGCATACTCAATATTTCCTGCAAATTGAAAATGTTGAACCTGTTTATTACAAGCAAAACTGTAGAAAACGCAGACCCATTTTTAAAAAACGTTGTCTTATTGTTTGGCTCTTGAAAGCTCACATATGAAAACCTGAACAACTTTGTAGGATTTTTGAAGGAATCTGATCCAAACAGTCTGTTTTCTGTGTTACCTGGCTTAACTCTACACAATAATGATATCAATGTAGCCTACCAATGTCGCCTATGTTGCATGTGCAATGGTGTTTTTAATTGTTTTGTTTCTTTTAATGTGTGGTCTATTTGTAGTTTTATTTTGTCTGGCTCTCTTTATTATTCTTTAGTGTTCATATTTCAATCAATAAAATAAGGTGTCCAACTCATCAAAACGTCAACACACAAGCAATAGACCATATTTTCACTAGGCTGCTAAAAAGTAGTGTATCTACATACATGTATTTGTTTAAACAAAGATAATGGAAGTGACCTATACAATATATATACATGTTTACATATTTCAGAAAAGTTTACAATACAAAACATAATGAGAGACACTTTACATTTTCTTAACGATTATAATTATAGCCTGCAGTTATATTTTTTCTTGCCAATGTGCACAAGAATACTTTGTTTTTCACTATTTCATATAATTGCACAAATGATTAATTCTAGGGGTTGCGAGATGAAAAGTTAGAGCAGAAAAGTGTGAATTTGTGAGAGGCTATGGTGCGGTGGGATGCTGTTGCTGCTCTACGGAAACACAAGCGCACTGATCGAGCCGCAAGTGCACATTTAAAGGGGTACAACAACAACGCTGTCTTTGTATACATCTGAGTTTGTCGAGGCGTTTATAGCTCTTGATCAACATCTAGCCACATTTTCTTTGTGCGACAGTATTATATGGACAGTTTGGGAGGTAGAAAGAAGCAGTGAGCGTCAAAGTTGGGCCGAGAATTCAAACATTTTGGGTCTATTTCTTTCTGAGGCGGCTCGGTTGTCCTGTCGTCTCTGTTGATCTGGAAACGGCCGCCATCTTGAATTTTAATGCAAAAATTTCGGACAATCTTTCGGCAATATGTCATTTTTGGATTGCATTGGACTTTGGTGATGGACACGCTTTGACGCAGAAGGGGAAAACCGTGAGTATTTAAAGTACTGCGTGTATATGGTAACCGAGATCACTCCTGCTCAGGGCTTTTCCGGGTGTCGCCTAGCAATCTCGCAGTTAGCTACACATTAGGCCCAGTGTGATACTCCTATTATTATCGTTTAAAGTCAACATCTCAAAAAAAAAATCCACTGGAATAAAACTTACGGGGCATAATCATGCTCTTATTTCGATTATTACTGTACTGGAATTTCCGCCAGGGACTCTGTTATAGATATGTTTGCCCTGTCGGTTTGGCAAGTCTCATTGTTTGGTTAGCTCGTTGCTAAGCTAGTTAGCATTCATCGAATGTTTACGTTCACCGTCAATGTACGGGGTTTAGTCGCACATAAAGCGATTTAACACTTTGAGTCATTATATTACCCTCAACCTTGCGTTTCGGTTCACTATAGCAGTATTTTGGGGTATAAACTTCAATCGGCGTGTCAATGTGGTTTGTGTTGGGATTTAAATACACCGACGCTTACATTGGAGTGTTTTAGCCACAGCAGAGAAGTGTACTGATATAAGTTATCAACTAAATTATTGGCAAACAATTAATTATATGAATCATTGGTCGATGTGACAGTATTTGCAAGACTATCGCAATTGTGAATTCTAGATTTGTAGTTTAATTGAAGGCAGCTTTTGTTATTTCCAACTGCAGCCAGGGGGTGGCGCTCTATACTAAAGAATATTTGAAAAGTAATCAATTTCTCACACACTTCAGACTTTTTAATGAACTGCATGCTGATCATGAAAGCAACCACTACTATTTGTCTTGTAATTATGTTTGACTGACAAATACTAACTTATACAAAAAAAATACAAATAAATTAATCTGTTAATAAGCATATTATATTAATAATCTGTTATTTGATCTAGGTGAAGTAACATCTGAAGAAACTAGTTTGATTTGGAGTACCCTGGCAGATAAGACAACAGATCAGGCTTCAGCCCAATAGTTTCTGCTGTCTCCTTGTTGAATGGTTTCTCACAAGCACACAGAAGCTCAATGCGCCTTCTCCAGAAAGCCAGCTGGTATGAAGTAGATGGGAGAATCCAAGAACATGGTGCTGAATGGCAGGAGACATGGCAGCAAGTTCTCCAGTAATCAGCCCGTAAGCAAGTCCAGGCTGCAAAACACACAGAGATCCCATCTTCGTCAAAGCAAGGGCTCCCCGAGTGGCAGAAGATGCAGTCGACGTAAGTTCCTTGCAAGCCATCACACAGATTACTTGTTTTTTCCAACTCATTTAACTACTAATGCATCATCTTAATCCTGTCCTTGATGGTTATTAATGCCAAATATTCAAACAGGTTGTGGTGGGGCGCCCCCGGAGGCAGAAAGGCGCCATGTCCCCTCATCGGGAATGACTGCCAAGGAGCTGTGTGAATATGATGATCTGAGCACTAGTTTGATCCTGGATCCTTACCTTGGCTTCCAGACCCACAAGATGAACACCAGGTTTGTGTTTGTAGCTAGGTACATTTTCAGGGTCTGCAGTCATTAAGCTTGTCTTTCATGTTGATGTGATGCTCCTTTTTAGGTTTCGGCCAATCAAAGGTCGGCAAGGGGAGCTGAGGGAGATCATTGAGCGTTTTAAGAAGCATGACAACCTGGAGAAAGCTTTTCAGGCTCTGACCTCTGGCGATTGGACGAGACATCATTTCCTCAACAAGACCAAGTCCCAGGAGAAGCTCTTCAAAGCACATGTAAATCATATATTTGGAAAGATCTCGATTCATGATTTACACTACATGTTGATGATCATTTAACAATATTTTTTCCCTCTCATGCCCCGGCGGGTTTATAATATTAATATGTATAGACCATTTAAATTGTTTATACATATAATATTAAATGCAATTAGTGTTGTCAAAAATATCGCTGTATCGAAACTGAAATATCGGAAATGGTTCCAATACTCTGATACACCGATACCAGCTGCTCGTTTGTTCTTCTCTCCGACGGCGAATTGAAAGTTTGACACACACTCGAAAAAGTTCCTCTCACTCACTCGTCTCATTCACTCCCGTTGAAGAGTGCTTGTATTGGTCATAATCTTACTCATTCCTGCAGGTTTCACACTCACACCAAAAGCACGTGCACCACTGATCTATATAAGTGGCACTCTCATAAAGCCGCTTCCCAGCTCGCGAGAACCAAATTTACTTACTTTCCGTGGCTTATTGCGCTTATAAACACATACAAAATTGTCAAAATGCCTGACTTGCTGAGTATTATAACAGTAAGTAGTTGAAGAAATTCATGTTATGTACCAGTATATTAGATCTGTGCATAAGCTCTTAAAGTGACAGCAGCCTAATAAACCCGCTGATGTCTGTCAAGTTAGTCAAAATAACTTTTTTAACTTAAATTGTAAGCATTAATCTGTATTTAATTTTTACAATAAAAAATATCTAGTTATTTTACATTTGATTACTCTCATTTCTGTAGTATTTCTTACTTGAATACTACTGATAGACCCACCTGAAAAACTTAAAGCCATGTTTTTCATTTGCCTCTTTATTGTATTGTATTTATTTGTGCTATTATTTGCTTATTTGTTCTTATTTTATTACTGACTGTTTACTTGTCTTTTTTTGTAAATGTAGTTCAACGGTTCAAATAAAGCCTCCCTGTTCTGTGAGTAAGATATTACAAAAAAATTACGCAAATTTATCAAAGATAAATTATCTGTATGGCGGTCTACATGGTGGTTTTCCCCATGGTATCGAACATTGATATTTTTTATGGTATCGTATCGAAGTTGGAAATTCCAGTATTGTGACAACACTAAATGAAAAGCTTGTTTGCTTAATATTTGATCAAATGAATATTAACATTTAATTTTATTTTTCAAACATTTTAATCCGGTTTAAATATTAATATTTTAATATATAGTAATATACATGACATTATTATTATTAAATATTTTACTATTTGTGTGCACATTTTTGCTCCAAATACTTAATTACATTCAATGCTTTTTATTATAAAATGTAATATCTAAACATTTAAAGCTATACATTTAAAGCTGTTTAAATATTTATGAAATGTTTACAATTTTTTTTTCTCTCATATTATACCACAGGTGTTTGTTTACCTGCGCATGTTTGCTTCAGACAGTGGCTTTGAGATCCTTCCTTGCAATCGCTACTCCTCTGAGCAAAACGGAGCAAAAATTGTAGCAACAAAAGATTGGTGAGTTAGCGTTTTTATATAATCAGATCATCAACTTAATTTGCTGCTAGTTTTCATCATATTTTCGTACCACTGTGCACATTACAGGAAAAGGAATGATAAAATCGAGCATCTTGTGGGCTGCATTGCTGAGTTGTCTCCCAGTGAAGAGAGGATGTTGCTTCGACACGGAGAGAATGATTTCAGTGTCATGTACTCTACACGCAAAAACTGCGCGCAACTCTGGCTGGGACCTGCGGCTTTTATTAACCACGGTATTTGTCTTCTGGATTTTGAACAGTCACCCATGATCGATAAATTATAAAATTATACTACGGTGACTTTTTGTAGGAAATTTAAGGTGTGTTTTTTAATTGTTTTTACAGATTGCCGGCCAAACTGCAAGGTAAGTACAAATGAGGCTGGACTCAAAAATGAAGCCTAGCTTGGATTAACCGATACATTTTGCTGATGTACGGTGTTTGTTGCAGTTTGTGTCTGGGCTCAAAAATGAAGACTAACTTGAAGATTAACCGATAAAGGAGAAAATGACGTTTTTCTGATGTGTGTGTTTGTCACAGTTTGTGTCAACAGGCCGAGATACCGCCTGTGTGAAGGTTCTGCGGGACATTGAACCAGGGGAAGAGATCTCCTGTTACTATGGAGATGGATTCTTTGGAGAAAACAATGAATTCTGTGAATGCTATACTTGTGAAAGGTCTCATGTGCTTTCTCACATCTCTTTTAGTACAGTAGTTAGGAATGGATGACTATAACAGCATTTTATCTTGTGTTTTGATTATATTCTATAAACTGTTAGAATTGAATTGAGTTCTGTTGAAATAATGCTTAGTTCAGTAGTTTAAACATTATATTCTTTCTCCAAATATTTAAATATTAACATTTAAATGTTTATTCAGTTCAATTCAATAAAGGTTTTTTGTTTTTTTTTCTTTGTCATTTTTGGACTTTGGTGATGGACAAGCTTTATTAAATAGTAATATTAAATTATTATATTATTAATATTTGGATTAAATAATATAGTATGTAAATATTAATAATATTCATATATTAATTAATATTTTACTATTTGTTTATACATGTTCTTTCTAAATACTTGAATATTAATATTTAAATATTACTTTAAACATTTATTTAATGGAAATAAAATGTAATATCAATATTAATGTATACATACAAATATTAAATGTAATATTTAAACATTAAATGTTTGTTTTTTATAATTGTTTATTTGCTTTTAATATTAATACTTAATGTAGTATTTAATATTAAAATAGTTTATTTAGCTTTTAACAATACAATTAATATGTGATATTTTACTATTTCCTTATGTATATTTGCTCCAAATATCTATTTATTAAATGTAATGTTTAACAATAAGATTTTTCTTTTAGACGTGGCACTGGAGCTTTTAAGTCGAAAGCAGGGTTGCCTGTGGAGACTCCGGTGATCAATAGTAAGTACGGCCTCAGAGAGACAGACAAGCGTCTGAACAGACTAAAGAAGCTGGGGGAAAGTTGCAGGAACTCTGACAGCCAGTCAGTCAGCTCCAATGCAGATGCAGACTCTCAGGAACCAACCACTGTACAAACATGTGAGAGACCTGTAATACTAGACGTTTGATACTAATAATGCTGTTAGAGCTGATGCTCATCAGATTCCTTCTCTTCCTTTCATGTTTCTCCAGCATTACGTAAGAGGACTTCGCAGTCCTGTGTCAAAAAGCACGGAGAAGCAAAGGCTGTAACAAGGCAAACTCTGTCAAGCACTCCTTCTTCTACCTCATCCTCAAAACGAAGTCAAACGAATATTTCAAGTTTACCAAAGAGACTTAAGTCAAAGCCCTCGCAGCCTTTGTCTAAAGGAAGACGACGGTGTCGAGGCGTATGGACAAAAGCCTCTAGTCGAGTGAACGCTAGTGGGAATCTCAAGGAGCCCTCCAGACGAGATGCGGACAGACGCAGCTCTGGAGGCAAAGGCAGTGTAGCACGATCATCAGAAAACAATCAGAGCTCTTCGAAGGGTGCTTCCCTGTGCAAGGACAGCATACTTTGCCCTTACAGAACTCGTAGGTCCACGAGGACCTCTCTCAGTGCTCAGGGGTCTGACGGCACGCAGGCATCGAGTCAGCCGTTTAGCCCGGGTGTAGTCTTCAAGTCCGAGCCTGGAGAGCTCATCCCTCTGACGCCTGCGCACCAGATGAACACCCCTAGTTTGGAGACCAGCTGTCCTAAGAAAGGGACGTGTCCTAGACGCAGGAGGACGGTGAAGCAGGAAGACGCCAGCTCCTACGGCGAGTCCTTCCTCCAGGAGGGCGTGCCCGACTTGCGGCACGCGGTGCGGGCTGCAGATGTAGCAGACTGCGGGAAGGTAGTGCTCGGCCTGCCGGACCGCCACCAGCACTACAACGGCTCGGCTAAAAGCAGCAAGGCTCTTCGCCGAGGCAAGGGCAAGAAGAAGCGGCAGATCACGCGTTACGACGCTCAGCTGATTCTGCAGAACAACTCAGGCATCCCCAAGATAACACTACGCCGGCGTCGAGACAGCAGCAGCAGTAAGAACGAGGCCAGAGAGAGCAACTCTTCGAGCTCCTCCAAAATCAGCATCAAGTTCAGCAAAGAGCACGAGAAGGACAGGAGCAGCTCGTACGTGGCCAAACTGAACAACGGCTACAGCCACGGCTCCCACAGCAGCTCCACCAAGCTCAAGATCCAGCTGAAGCGGGAGGAAGATGGCACCGGTCTGCATCGCGCATACCCGGAGGACGTCACCTTGGGCATCATGAAGCGAGAAGGGGGGGATGTTTTGGATCACAAGGCGGCCACTCAGGTAGGTCAGAACATGGAAGTGGAATCGCTGTCCTCTGAGGACGAGGAAGAGGACTACTTTGATAACGAGGATGATTTCATCCCGCTCCCACCAGCAAAACGTCTGCGTCTCATCGTGGGCAAAGATTCCATAGACATTGACATTTCCTCCAGACGACGAGAAGATCAGTCCCTCAGACTCAATGCATAAGCTGTGTAAATATCCATTGTCTCAATCATGTTCATTTTGAACATATGTAATTTAAATAGAAAATGCAAAATGTACAATTAAATCATGGCAAAATATCTTTCTTTACATTTTAGTGATGGCACTTCTTTTTTTTCCTCACAATGATTATAAATATTGTAGAAAGTGTACAGGTTATGTATGAATTCTATCCAAGTCTGATAACGTGCATATGTTCGTTTGCATTTTGTCCGGCTTAACTGTTTTATTCCATAAAACTCTCGGCTTTGTTTGCAAGACGTTAATCCACTTGGGAAACGTATGCATGGTTTCACCTCAAAAGGTTGACACTTGATGTTTCAACAACAGTGTTCCCATGCACAAGAATCACGTGTGTGTGTGTGTCTGTCTGTCTGTCTGTCTCTCTCCTCAGCTTGATCTGGCTAAAGGGAATCGTTGAGCAAACAATGTGCAGAGGAGCTCAAGTTTATACAGATCTCTCCGCTTTTTTTGTATCAAAATCCTTTTTATCATGTGTCAGATTTTTTGGCCATGGAAGGCCGTGGTGCTCATTGTGGTGGCCTGGTGCTGGTCCATTAAGATATTGGACTATTGAATAATTATTCTGTGAATGTCAGACCCTTTTTGTGTGACCTTGGAAGTCCATAGAGAAGCGTGCCTACGGATAAAAGTACGCAAGAGATGAGTTGTACTGAAACGTCATTAATCAAGAATCTGTTTTTCTGAGTCATGCTCATTGTGGTATTCAGTACATCTAATTGACTTTGTGTGCATTTTGTGCTCTGCCGAAAAATTATAAAAATGGACAAAAAAAATATGCTAAGGTATTCAACGCTGTTGTTTGTGTTTCCATTGTTGACCCTAAGTAGGCAGCTGCCATATTAGGCTATTTTTATTTGTACCTTCTTTTTTTCCCCTATCTTTTCTTTCATTATATACTTTACATTCTGTAGTGTCAAAAGTCTGCCATCTGTGGGCTTAAAGGAGCTTCTTATCCTAATGATCACAAAACTCCTATGGTCTCAAGCTTGCAAACTGACTCTTAAAAAGCATCATGACAGTAACAATGTAGGATGTATACATAATCTGGGGGCATACTGTTCACTCTGTATATTCTGGGACTTGTTTTTATTTAACTGTTTTAAGTACTTGAAAACTATAAAACTCATTTTCAAGATATTTTATTGTCTTATGTCATTATTAGATTTATTAGATGTACGATATGATCATATTTAGGGGGCCTAGCCGCCCACTGTTAGTTTTCTTCTTCCCGAATGGGAATCAATGGCACATAGGAAAATGATTCAATTAAATCACTTTTCATATGGTTATAACGTTTGAACCCTCTTAACTAGAAGATTGAAACAACTTCTCCTCATACTGGTCACATTCAACATCTTACATTAAGACACCATTACAGTAGCGGCCATTTTGAAAAGTACAGTATTCAGTTTATTCGTTGATCGCTACTCCTTCAAATTTTTTTCAATTCTTACGAAAATTGGCTCAGATGATCTCTGGACCAAGCTGCACAGAAATGACAGAACATACTTGTTTTATTCCTCTTTGTTCAAACGTTATGTCGCAAACTTAACATGGTCGAACCAAAATTGTTTCAGAGGCTGTCTCTCGGCCAAACTTTGATCAATCGAAATGAAAATGGGTACGCTTCATCAGGACCATGATCTGAGGGGTCATGCCAAGTTTGGGAAAAGCGCCACATACAGGTCATGAGAAAAAAATGCAATTTTTGCTAATAACTTTTGAACAGTTTGTCAGAAAATCATACGGCCCATATTGCTTCTTGAAGCTATATTTCCATCTTGCTGATTTACATTCAGGGGGCGGTTGCATAAACTTCTAAGACGTCTTACAAGTTATTCATCCATTTTTTAAAGTCAGTTACATTAAAACACTGATTGGCCTCATTTGATACCAAACAGTAAGACTGTTTACCCCTAACTAACTGCTAGTTGGTCAGACTATTTCTTAAAGGAATAGTTCACCCAAAAATAAAAATTCTTTCAATAATTACCCTCATGTCATTCTGTAAATTCAATCTGTTCGTATAAGTTAATTAGATTTACGATCTCTTTTAGAAGTATCAAAGTTGTAGCTGTTAATGGAGGAACAGAAATCACTCAGATTTCATGAAATATATTTTAAAAGATATTTACTCACGACATGAGGGTGAGTAATTGATGACAGCTGATGGTTGAACTACCCTTTTAAGACCCCGTCTTATCTTAATTGCTATGTTTATCCAACATAGCTCACCTCACGTTGTTCTAAACATGTATACGTTTCTTTGTTTTGCTGAACACAAAGGAAGATAGCCTATTGAAGAATGTTTCTAACCAAATAATTGTGGGGCACCATTGACTTCCATAGTAGGCTATTTTTTTCCCATACTATGGAAGTCAATGGTGCCCCACCACAACGGTTTGGTTACAATCTTCAAAATATCTTCCTTTGTGAACAGCATAAGAAAGAAATTTACACAGGTTTGGAACAACTTGAGGGTGAGTAAATGACGACAGAATTTTCATTTTTTGGGTGAATTATCCCTTTAATTTGAATGCTCAAGTTACCGTTTTAGCTGTCGTCTTGTTTCCAATCAGATGTTGTGTTCATGATTCATACCTTCCCGTCAAGGTCATGTGACTACAGACGACCGCTCTCCAAACTCTACTGTAGGATCGCACTGAGACGTGTGAAAAGACACGTATTTTTTACAGTCTATGGTCTAAACCGCATTGCAACCCTCTTTTTGGTCATAAACCTTAAGGAGAAACAAGAAAGGAATAAATTAGGCTTCATAATCTATTGCACTAATAGAACCGCAACAAAACTAGACAAAACCACTCTAGGTAAATTAAACTCTTTGATTAAACCAAATTATAAAATGATTAGTTTGTAAAAATATATAAAATAAAATAGTAATGTGAGAAGACCAATTTTAAGAAGATTGATTATATTATGTAGAGCTACATGAGTTATCCTACACAACGGGAACAATTTGTGTCCCTCATTTAATGATGATCTTTCTTTCATCAAGAGAATTTTTAATAGGCTATATGAAAATAAAAGCTATAGGCATATTATTATTATTATTTACCTGGCAGAAAGTATTATTTAAAAGTTCTGAAGTTCTTGAGGTTGTGGCTCTGTTATTCTGTTATTACATAAACAAAACATAAACATGTTGTCTTAATGACAACATTTCATGTAAAATATCCAATGATAATTGAATATCTCATCTTTAACTTAAACAAGAAAATCACTGAATATTATGTTTATCAGCATTACATTTCTTTTTAACTAGCATGTAGCGTCAAAAGAATCTGACAACCTTGTTAATTTGTTTTGAAGCCATAATTATATTTCAATCTGTTTCAAAATGTATACTTTTAGTTTGATATGGCTAAATGTAATTCCGTTACAATTAAACATTGTTTTTCAAATGAAATGTTTTAAATATGCCAAAAATCTGGAGACTGAAATGAAACGCATGATAGCTGTGATAGTAATCTGCATTTCTCAGGCATTGTTTACTATTGTCGTAGCTCGAGTTTGGAATGAAGGGGACGTGACTCTGTTGTCCAATCAGAGAACAGAATGGGTGTGGTCGGGTGACGTGAGGTCAACCCCCTCGACTTCAACATACTGCGCACGAATCAACGCGTCTGACGCAGTGTGTTCTTCAGCATCGTGGGTACAGTTATACAGTGTCAGTTGGTCCCATCAAATCTGCGTTTAAAACATCTGATAGCTATAAAACTACTCAGACAGTCTGCGATTTAATTTATTGCCTGCAGGTTTTGATTATTTACGTTTATACCAGTAACCAACAGACAGCAAACATGAAGACTAAATTCATCAATGGCGTGTCTTCATCGCCTTCTATGTCTCTGGTTTTATTGGTAAATGAGAATGTCCTCGAAGTCCAGCCAGAGAGTGGGGACGAATGCAAAGACATTATTCGACCGGATGAGCCCGACCACCAGACGAAGCTGAAGGCGTATCTGTGGTGTAAAGAATTCCTTCACGGAGCCTGGAAATCCATAGATGAGGGTGATTTCCAAATCTCCATCATCAGGTATTCTGCTTTGCGTGACTAGATGTGAAACAGATCAAAATGAACGTTTTTCCCCACCAATGAAATGGATGTACAATATTTTAGTTCGATAATGTTTTTTTATTATTTTTTATGCCTCCTAAATTATGTATTTTTTTGCAGTAGTCATTATACATTTATTCATTTTTTGAGCATAGACCTGAAAATGAAATAATAAAAAAATGCATAAAAATACTATTTTCAATTTTACGTTTACTGTTATGAAAAATGCACAAAAATAGCCTACTATTTTCAATTTTTATATGTAATATCTATTTTCCAAAACACGTTTTACTCTAAAACTGCAATAATAATAATAATTAAAGCCATTGATCTAAACAAGTTCCAAATTTCCAACTTTGAGCTTGATATCTCAAAAAACGAGCTTGCCCTTCAGTAAGATTTGTTTGGTCGCAGTACCAAAGTTTCCACTAGATGAAATTCGTTTCAATGGAAGCTTGTTTCCGCCATAAAATTAAACATTAAAAAGGTAATTGCGACTTTTAATCTCATGATTCTGACTTTTTTTTCTCACATAAACTCACAATTGCGAGAAATAAAGGCAGAATTGTATAATTGTGAGATATAAACGCGCAATTGCGAGAAAAAAAAGTCAGAATTGCGAGAAATAAAATCAGTTGCAAAATATAAACTCGCAATTGCAAGATAAAAGTCAGAATTGCGAGTTCTGACTTTTTTTTCTTGCAATCGCGAGTTTATATCTCACATTTCTGATTTAATTGTGAGATATAAAAATAGAAAAAAGTCAGAATTGTGAGATAAAAAGTCGTAAATATCTTTTTTTTTAAATAACTGAAGAGCACCAGAGAAGACGTGCACTGGAAATGTGAGATAATGATGTTTCCTTTCTTAAGATGATTTTGTACTGTAAGTTTTGCTCTTTTTGGTCATTAGATAATAAATGCCCAATACTACAGTAATATGTCTCAGTTTCCATGACCATGGCTGTGACTCAAAACCAAGTGTTACACAAGTATACAGTGTAAATGAAAATACAGAAATTGTGCATCATTAGTCTTTGTTTTATTGTCTAGTTGTAAATAGTTATTTATCCTGATCGATTGTAAGAATGCAGTTATTTTCTCTTCCAACATGTACATTTTTGCCTCTAGGGGAGGTCTCAGCAACAAACTGTTCCTCTGCGCTTTGCCAGAGAAGCAACCAAGCCTGGGAGATGAACCACGAAACGTGCTCCTTCGCCTATATGGACAAATTCTGCAGGTGTTTTGATAGTTTTTTTACTTGGTGAAATGTTAAAGTGTGAATTAAGTGCCATATTGCATAATCATCTAATAAAATGCCAAGTAGTATGTTGTTGAATACTTGATATATATATGTGTATATATATATATATATATATATATATATATATATATATATATACTGTATTTATGTATGTATGTATCAGCATTTAAAATAATAATATCCACCTTAGCAAAAGCCGTACCTGTGCTTTACATATTTCAAACCCAAATTTTACACAATATATGTTCACTGTTAAATCTTCTATGAATGTATAGGTCAAGTTTTTGTGTTGTTTTACTGTAATAAGGTGGGAAGGATACATAAACTTTGCTGTTCAGTCTGAAACTAAGTATTGTTTATAGCATGGGTGGCAGTAATTTCAATTTAAACAGTAAAAACAATGAAGCAGTTTATTTATTTGTGTGTTAAAATGAACAAAAAAAAATTTGTGCTTGTTATTTTATAGAAGTAGTGATTGTTGTGAGATTTAAAAACCTAATATTCATTAGGCAGATGGCAACCCCCCCGGATCAGAAATCTCAATTAAGAATCGCTCCCCCCTAAACAGATTTTTGTATTTGTGTGTGTACCCTCTAAATTTAAAGAGGCAGTTTTTATTGGGTGATGTACCTCCATGGCTGTACTTGCGTGTCTTCTTTGCCGTAGGCTTGCCAAAGGAGCGTGCCTTGAGCACTCTTGTTTCCAGGTGATCCCAACATACCAAACACGGTACAGTATGCGATCCCTGAAGCCACAGCATTGTCTTCAAGTTTATGCGCATCTCAATCTTTAAAATCTTTGAGATCTACGCTCACGGCGTGCATTGCTCTGTCTGAAGTATTTTTCTGCCTCTATCTGCTTATTTTCAACTCTTTGTTACTCCTTTGAAAAATATATAGGTGCTGGTTACATTAGCAAAGGAGTCGCAGCAGTGTGTTTTAACGAATTACGGTTGCATTTCAATTTTTTTTATAGTTCATGTCATTGCAATACCATTATAATAATAACAACATTACTTGTGTAATGGCTGTGTTTTATGATTAATATTAAGTAATAGTTTAGTCAATTTCTGTTTTTGTATCTTTAGAAACAGCTGTGTATTCAAAGTAATATTGAATATAAAATGAAATTTATTAGCTATATTATATGACAGATAGATCAATATATTCCTAAATATAAATGATATGAATGCACTTGAATAGAACCATTTTTAGGAAGTGACAGAATGTTCCCACTTTGTTTTTTTTAAATTAGTGATGAGTTGCTTTGAATCTCTGGATGTTTTTCAGTAAATTATTTAGAGTCACGAAGCTAATGATGTCATAACTGATGAGGTGTCAGTAGGTCCACAGTCCAATCCTTTGAAGTCAGGTGTTTAAAAATGGAAACCTCAGACGAAGCATTAGTTGGAGCCATATTACAAATTCCAGAGTGTGTGGACTTTGCTACATAGTGATTCATAAATAAATCTCTCATTTGTCATGAGTTCAGTTCATTAAGGCCTTTTATACGAGTTAATTTTCAAACTGTGCACCGATAATAACCTGTGTTGATCTTTATTTAACTAGACACACTTTATTGCTGTCACTAGCATTCATGTTGCTCTTGTGAGATTTACATAGTGTTCATTACTATGGACACCAAACCCTCCAGATTGAGGCTTTTTTTATTGTAATGGAGAATAGCATTGTGTACTAAATATTTGTGCTTGGTCTCAATGGAACATGGCTTTGATCATTGCAGTTTGAATTATTATTGTTTATTTTTTTCACGTGTGGTTGTCATGAAAAAAGCATTTGGTCAGCATATACTAGTCAAGCCTTTTGTTCAACAGGTCATACATTTCTAGCTATCAACCCTTTCTAACACTGTTCTTTTTATCACAAAGTTAATGCATTTGTTTAATGCACTTTCTAACTGTGCTGCCAAAGACATGGATTTAATAGTTTATTGTGGGTGACTGTTGCTTAAGGAAAATAGCTCTGTCATTTAATGTTGCTACTCTATGAAGATGTCACATAAAAACACTTTGTGCTTATGGATAGTCTTTTGCTTTTTCTCTTATTGCTAGATGTCCTGTAATAAAGGGGATTGCAGACAATCAAACACAGAAAATCACTTTCAAGTAAGTAACATTGGCAAAGGTCTTTTTCTACTGTTTTTATGTGAGCAGAATGTGACTTATTGACTTGGGTGTCTAAAAAGGTGCCTTTTGTAGACACACATTGTCTGTATTACATCTCATCTGACATGTTCTTATTGAGATTATATGACCAATAAGAACCCAAATTCATAAAAGCATTTTAGTGAAACTGCTGTTATGTTTACCCCCCATCCCATCCTCTTTAAAGGCCAAGGGACAAGCTATTTGGGTCATCAGATATGTTTTGTTTGGACCTGTTTCTTGTGATTTTAAACTTTTAGGTCAAATTCTTCAGTGAGTTTCTTATAGTTGGATTCTCGTATTTTAGTGGACTGTGTTCACTCTTCAGTGAAAAATTGGGATAAACTCTTAAAGGGATAGTTCACCCAAAAATGAAACTTCTGTCATTTACTCACCCTCAAGTTGTTCCAAACCTGTATGAATTTTTTTCTGCAGCTGAACACAAAAGAAGATATTTTGAAGAATACGGGTGGGTAACCAAACATTTAATGGGCACCATTGACTTCTTTCGCATATTGCGTATGGCAAGAGATGACCATAAGAATCGGATATGACTGGAATGGTTAATGACGGAGAATAGGTTCATATTCATAGCTAATAAAGAGAGAAGACCCAGAACTGATAACCTACAAGGCTGAAACGCATCCTCTGACTCAATTTAAATTTTTCCGAGTTGCAATGAATCCTATTAGAAGCTTATCCCAGCATTAACGTCACTGCTTCAGTATCAGCTGGCTGTCCTGTCTGGCCTCTGTAAACTTTGCTTCTATCTATTATGCAAGTGTAATTTTGTGTCTATTTTTCTTGGTGTTATTGGTAATACAGAGATGGACTTTCCCTCACTGGCCGTTCATAACACCTGTATGTAGATACTGTCCTTGTGCTGGTGTGAACTGATCTGCTTCAGTTATCCAGTGATTATGCCTTGTGTATTAACAGGCACTGGAAAAACCCAAGCAGCTGCTCAGCAGTCACATGGCCATTTCTTAGTCAGATAAAAGGGTAGGGAGGGAGAGAAAGACTATGTTCGAAACCTGAAAAATGCAAGCTTTGCTGGCAGTGTAATAACGTAGGAAGGCAAGGCATGAATCTAAAGTAACCAATTTTTGAACGCAGCAGCATAGATGTATCCCATTTTGGCTACGTCTGCATTAATCGGGATATATAAAAAAAAAAAACAGTGTTTGCGGTGCAAAACGGTCTTTGTGAATGAAAACAAGTGAGTGAATTTGGACACTTGAGAGTGTCGGAAGGGCTGCCGCTTTTGCATAGTTTGTGCTTGCTGTTTAAAAGGATATTTCACCGCTGGAAGGATTAATGTGTATTTAAATTGGGTCATTTATGTAGTAGAAATGTGAAATTATTTTAGAAGTTGGTGCCTTCTAGACTGTGAAAAGACAGAAAACTTTTTTTTGGCTCATGTGGATGAAAGACAACAACTCCCAGAATGCACTTGCTTCGCTGCCCTACGAGGCCACTCCCAAGCCACGCCTACTGGTTACATAGGGCAGTATCGGAAGAAATGATACAACTAGGCTACTAGTTGACTTGAAACTGAAAAGACGCCGTTTTATCGTGAGATGCCACCCCCTTTGGGCGGGTTGAAAACCTGCGGTACTAGCTTCTACTTCTGGCTGTAGTCTCTAGCCTCTGGCCAAAAAAGCCTCCGATGACGCAAAATGACGATTTTTGTGTCAACTGAGGTTTTTTTCCAGACACACACAATAGAGAAATCTCTCGTTTCAGGGGGACATGAGGGAGGGAAGCACGGTTATTCGAAAATACTACCGGGTTTCTACTGATACAGAGCTTAATGCTAATCGGTGAAGTATCCCTTTAATAAGCATTTGAAACTTCAGTAGTAATAAAAAGATTTAACTTGAACTCTGTCATGGAAACTAGCACATAAACCTTAGAAAAGATTTTATACCTGTATTACGCTGCACCTATATTGGACCAGCGGTTTGAAAAATCGATGGATGGATGATTCAGCTGCGGGCGCCATCTGGCGGGAATTCATTTGACATGTGCCTGATAGTGCATTATGGGTATTCTCTAACCGTTGAGTGTACATCAGTTGTACACATGGGATTGAATGAGTGCACTTCATAACGTCCACTATTGTTTTGGACACCACTACAAATGGCTGTCCCCTCAAATAGTGCCCTATTTAAGGTTAAAGAGGGCGATTTTGGAAACAGCCTAGCTTGATCAGGTGTGTTTGATTAATTCAATTCAATTCACATTATTTGTATAGTGCTTAGTTTAAGACAGAAACATTCAATGAGCTCATTGAAGTAATGAATACTTGTTTGTTAACAAATGATTATGATTAAGGTTGGATCTTTATTCTGCAGAACTGGCCCTTCAGGGCAAAATTTGAACAGCCATGAATCATATGACCTTGTAGTTCTAGGAAACCTCTGCAAAACCTGTTTCTATAGGTGGCATTTTCATGTAAATGTGTTGTCTGTTAACTTTGACTGACTTGGCAGCAGACCAAAACTAGAACAAATTTGGACATAGAGAATGAGTCATTGTTGCATAGTTGCGTTGTATGTGAAATATGATTAGAATTAGAAAACTCTTTGATTCTCCCAATCATTCATGCTTCCAAGCCAGAGATGGTGCTTCCAAAGTATCCTTTTAGGAAGTTTAGTTTCCTTCCAGGTTTTTTCCGTTAGAATTGTCCTCCAATAGTATCCTGTTTAATTTCTGAGAGAACCGGATGTTTAAAAAAAAAAAACTGCAGATCAGTTGATATTCCCTCAGCAGGTTTGTTGCGCAAGGGTGTGCAGTGCTTTTACCTGACCTCATTAAATTGTGCTAGATAAAAGACTCAAGACTAATGCATTATTTGACTTAGTAGGTTCAACTGAGTTTTCATGTGTGCTGCCCTTGCATGCGGTATAGAAACTATGGCATGATGATTATCTTAATTGAGTTTAGCATTTGAAGATATTTTTGTCAGGGGTATTTTCTAAGCAAGAACCTGTAGTGATTTCATTATTATTCACATTGAATGTTTGGTTGTTTTGATTATACTTAGCAACGTGTTTTATAGGACACTAAATACAGGAAAACCATTGCCATCTGTGCTTAATGCTGCTTTCAAATGCACCTGTGAAACTCGTTCCTCCAAGTAGGCATTTGTTGGAACATTACACATTCAAGTTGGAAACATAACAAGGAAGTATACTGTTAACAATAAACCCAAATAACTACATCTGAATTTGAACAACTTATTTATTCATGGTATCCCATCTAAATGTGAAGCAAACCATGGAATTTGAATGATTAACACCATTCGCTACAGACTTGCACATATCTAGATTAACATACAGATATTATATTGTCTATTATAGATCAGTGTTTCCAGCATGTTTCAAATGGATATGGCTTTTCCAACTTCACAACTCGTACATCATTTGGAATTGCGAGTTTCTCACTTGTAAAAATGACATTGACATATGTATAATATACGATATTTACGATGGTTAGCCACAGTATTGACTGTGATCTTAAAGGCCCACTGAAGTGCCTTGAAACGCACAGCTTTGTATGATGTGTTGATGTCATTTCCACTGAAACAGGAAGCTAAGGCGGGACATTTTGAATGGCTCCTCCAACTTTTCATATAGCCAATAACATTTAGTTTACCTCACAGACTGCGAGTCGTACTTGACAGCACCATGGAAACGAATCTGAGCGCTGATACGTTGGATTCAATAGTAACGTTAGAAGTGTAAATAAATTCTAGCCATTTCATTCTGAAAACGGAATAAAACTTGAGCGTTTGAGCAACCGAACACACATCGGTTGCTACGAAGTCATCATCTGTTTACCCTCTTGTTGCTCCAAACCTGACTTCCTTTCATAGACGGAACACAAAAATATCAAATCTGTATCGATCTTTTCGATGACTGAATCAGCTGATCCAGTTCATGAATCGCACTGATCCAGTTCTCACTGTGGTTAACTGCTCACTGTAGGGAAAGACTTTCAATGAATAACAGCTTAAATATTGGTCTGTTCCTCCATTTTGGAGATTGACAGCCCAGTTCTGATTCACTTTGTTTACATTGAATTTGTTTGGGAATTTATATTTTTTTTACCTTCTATTTGCTTTTACTTTTATCATATTGGTGTGACTGTCTGAGGTCAAAACTTTTGCATTACATTGTCATGAGACAAATACATCTGTGGTTACAGTGAATACTCAAGAAATTCCCAAACATTTAAATCATTCATGTTTGCAATTTCAAATGTTTGCCCTACCAGATGTTTAGGTGACTTCCTATGGGATTAGTTCAAAGTACAGCACTCAGTTGCTTATAACTAGTAAATATATTCATCTCTTCATCTAATTTTAGATGATCTTTGAATAGAAAGGAAAGAATAAAAGCAGAAGTATACAACGTTTAAAAATCGAAATACCTTACGTAAGTACTTTCCGCACATAGGAAGGCAGCTCTTTCGGTTCTGTGTATTAACACTTGGCAAAGCCTTGTCCAAAAAAACAAGCTTAATGTCATTGCTAGTTAAGCAGCCACAATTAATGACTGGGATGTTTGGCAAGTTCTGCCTCGCTCAGCACAATTGCCTCTCTTGTTTTTTTCCTCATTTAACTCACTTTGCTCCAGCACTGCCATTGAATTTGCTTCTGACAATCACCGCAGTTAGAAAATGACTGGCTTGTAGACAACATTTATTTCAGTGCAGAATTCCTTGTCCTTAATAGCATCACAGTTTTGAATTAAGTTCTTTAACTTGAAGCTGCAGTCCGTAACTTTTTTGGGTTAAAAATTATCCCAAATAAATGTTTGAGCAAGTACATAACCAGCCAGTGTTCAAAACTATCTGCTTGCCTTAGCTCGATTCAAAACGGTAAGCTTGTAATAATGTTTTTAATTCCAGTAGTACTGGTGGATTTCCGCGGGAAATTCAAGCATGTCTTTGCATCATTACGTCACATCTGTACACATAAAGAAGGAGTCTCGGCTAGTAGGCTATATTGCGTGTGAGGATGTTGGAGGTGGAGATTTATAGCCTTTTCTCACAGCACTTGATATAATTAAACTTATCAATTTGATGGCGGATCCAGAAAGGTTCAAACGACAATCACCAGTGACAACTAGAGATTCACCCGTTGTAAAACGCAAAAGACTTCGGACGAAAAAAATAGACTGCAACCGGGCCCATGCGAAAACAAGGATAAATATCGGAAGGGCATTAAATGTAACATTAACAATTTGAGAACAAAGTATAATTTGTACGGTTTGATGTGATATGATAAGCGATCGTTAGATTTAATCAGCGCGATTTACTGCAATGCTTTTGTTCAGATTACATTTTTCGGTGAAAATTCTTATGTTGGTCATACTTCCAAAAAGTAGAATCTGTGATTCCGAATGAGAGTATGCACACCGGCGCGGTGACTGACAGCCGCACATTCTCCTCAAAACATTGGATTCATCCGCGCTGTGCCGTGCCGAGGCACAACCCACATAAAGTTGACAATTCCGTGAATAACTGCAATTGCAGATTTCGAACAGAGATGGCGACAAAGAGGAAAAACTACGGACTGCAGCTTTAAGCTGAACTCCTCTTTCAGGGATTGAAGATCCAATCAAGCTAAACTAAGCAAGTTTTGAAGGCTGTCTTTGTGCTTTTTTGACATCTTTGAGGTTGATTCAGCTAGTGTCCGAACTGTATCCGTATGTTTTTGTGTTTGCAGGGAGCTGATGCCATGGTACTGGAGAGTGTGATGTTTGCTATCCTGGCCGAGAGGGAGCTTGGGCCCAAGCTCTATGGCATCTTTCCACAGGGAAGACTTGAACAGTTTGTCCCAGTGAGTCTTAAAAGTTTGCTCTTATGATAAGTGATCAGACAATCTGGATGTGAAACAGTACACAACTTGATTTGACACTAATAGTTATGAATCCTTTTCTTGCAAATTGAATTGTAAGATAAATCACATGACATTCTTGGCAAATGCGCCTGTGTCACATTTTCCATTGCTCTGAAAGATGTTCAAGGCTTTTAAATACACAGTAACTTGTGTGGGACTTCTGTGTTTTACCTTTTTACTTTGTATTTGTTTTTGTTTTAGTCAGCAAAACGCAAAATGACATTGCAATATGTTTGTCTGCAGAGTCGAAAACTGTCCACGGATGAGCTGAGTGTCCCTGGTATATGTGCTGAGATTGCTGAAAAGATCGCCAGGTTTCATGGAATGAGAATGCCCTTCAACAAGGAGCCAAAGTGGCTGTTTGGCACAATGGACAAGTGCGTGATAATAAAAACGTTGAAATCCGTCCAGTTTGTTTTAAATTCTTACCATTGTTCATGGCCGGTAAGGAACTACATCCTCCTTACTGTCAGGATGTTGACCAGATTTAGCTTTATTCTAGCGAAATTCAGTCTAAGTCTCAACAGACAAAATTATTCATAAAATATAAAAAAATGATTTATGTTAACCAATTTCCCTGGAAGTAAATTGTAAAAAAAATAATGAAACCAAGGAAAAGGTGAAACAAAAACTTTTGCTTTCTGTTCCAATAATCTTTAGTATATCCACTGGGACCTAAACAGCATTTATCACCTAATCATATACAGTTACATTTATGCATATTGCGCTTCATACAATACAAATTGTTTTAAAGCAGGAAAATAACAATTTTGTCAAATTTATCAATTACAGCAGCTCTAAAGAAGATTATTATTCAGCTCAATTTAGTTCAGTGTTGTTTCAGTTCACTTCAATAACTTTCAAAGTGGCAAAGTTAATCAATTATGAGTTCAGTTTAGCTATAAGCAAATAAGCTCTACAGAAGGCAATAGTGCCATTATTAAGCTTGATTAAGCTCAATTTTCTCATCTGATAGTGTCAGTTAAATCAGTAATATTACTGAATATTAATTGTCTTTTAATCCCCAATCATCTTATTACTATATGAATTTGAAAAAAAAAGTCTGTTTTTGCTTGCAAACATTGAATATTTTGGTTGATGGTCACCACTGCAATCTTTTTGTACTTGCGTTATCTGCACAGGTACATGGATCAAGTCCTCCAGCTCACCTTCACCAGGGAACACCATCTGCGGAATTTCTCCCGCCTTTTGAGCTTCAACTTGCCTCAAGAGATGGACAGTCTCAAGTAAGATCTTTATTATCTAGATTATTCAGTACAGCTGTGATTTCACTTCTATTTTAGGGGAATTATCTTCTCGTCATACACTTGCACTGGAAACTGTTCACACTTTAAGAGATTTGAGAGTGACTGATAGCAAGATAATGTATTGACAAGTAAAAGGTGTTTGTTTGCTGCTCATTATTGACGTATTTGTATGCTTAATCGGCTGTTTGTGAACACAGGTGTCTACTAGAATCTACTCCCTCTCCTGTTGTTTTCTGCCACAATGACTTGCAAGAAGGTTAGACATGATTATTCGCTATTGTTTCTATGTTTTTCAATGTTTGATAAAAATAGGTTTAAGAGTACTGGCATGTTTTAAACAGGAAACATCTTGCTCCTAAGTGGCCGTGAGAAAGCAGACAGACAGAGGCTCATGCTGATCGACTTTGAATACAGCAGCTACAACTACAGGTCTGTAATGCTCGTAGTTGCATTCACCCCACACGTGATTCCTCACGTGCTTCATCAGAAGTAGCACATGCAGCTAAATTCCAATTTGTTTTTGTAACAACCATATGTTTGATTGGAATTAAGTTTTGATATTTTACCTGACCTCTGACAACTTTGGAGCTGATTTAAAGAACTGGCTGTTTTTCTTTGTTATTCAAGACCACTCAGTTGTTTCTGATAAGCTTGGAATGCTTAGGGTGCCCCATTTCTGAGAAGGGACCTCCAGACGTTGAAGGCTCTGGCAAAACACAGTTGCTAGGGTACTTGCATTCTTGCACGTGCTCAAACACAGGCCTCACTGAGGCAATCCTCTAAACTGTAACACGTTCTTTTAGTAACATAGTTTTATTCGAAAAGAGTCTTATATTGGCAAGATCACTGTTCCAGTGGTGGATGGCATGGGTCAAGACATGCTTTGTTTGTTTTCCCATCTTGCCATCAAATGTGGTCCCCTACAGCATAAGTGACTCATGGTTAGGCCCATTGACAGTGTTTGTTCAGCAAAGCAGTAGGAAATTAAGCCTGGCTTCACAGCCACAGAAATGTGTGCTTTGTTTAGTTTCCACAGCAGCTGTGAGCCTCTTCACAAAGAGCTGCACAGTCTTTCTTACAAATGAATCTCCTTCAGTTTGTGTAGTCAAATTAGGAGTCATGTTTTCTCTTTTTTTGTGGCTTTGCTCAAATCTGGTAGAGTAGTAGTTACCTGGATCATAATACGATTTCAATCACGACAACTTTCAGAATGGTGTTAGCATGTTAACGGATTTGACAATGTTAATGTATTTTGGTAAACTATATCTTCTACGCTTGCTGATACACAGATACACAGATGCTGCTGTGAGCATGTAAGATATGCTGCTGCTGCATGAACAGACATACATAAATCCCGTCGCAAATCTTGGCAGGTGGAGCTAGGGGAGGTGGAGGGTTTCAGAGGAACTTTGATTACACGCTGCATGACCAGCTTACAGCGAACACGGATCCGGACTATTTAAATGTTGAGCAAGCAATCTCAGTGGCTGCAAAATCAGCAGGGGCCAATCAGCTTGTGCCATGTAGTGCATGACTGTATTGCTTGTAGATTGCACGTGAAGGACCTATCAGTCCGCACCATTTAGAGTTTCATGACTAATCTAGATAGCCATTAACGTTAAATGTCGCACTTCAGTTGCACAATATTTAAGACCAGGAGTTTTACAACTAAGGTCTGGGGATCACCAGGGGGCCACAAGTATGTGCTAAAAGTTTTGTGGAAAATTGGAAAGAAGATTTGACTCATTACATTTTTGGGGCTTTTAAATTGAAAGTGTTGACTTATCAGTTAAATATATTTTACACTATTTTTGAGGAGGTTGTTGGATCAGCATGCCAGTGTTTGGCATTTGTAATACATTTAATATTGTACTGGGATCAGCCTTACACTTTGCTCGATGCCCTTCAAAACTGATTTATTCATTACTTATTGAAGCCAGTCAGAACAGTTTCCAATTACCATGATATTCTCATGAATGTGAGAAACTACCAAACAAAACCTCCTCCACAGTTACCAATGAACTCTTAATGATCAGGACTTGTGTATTATGCATTATCACTGTAACAAATGTTGTTGATGGGGTAATGATCTCCTCTCTTTCTCCCACAGAGGATTTGACATTGGAAATTTCTTCTGTGAGTGGACTTATGACTACACCTATGACAAGTTTCCATTTTTCACAGCCAACCCCAAAAATTACCCAACCAAAGCACAGCAGGTTTGTAAAATGTCTCTCTTAGGTCGTTTTTTTTTTTTTTTTCCTGTTCTTAAATCTATGAATCTATTAATCATGAAAATGACTCCATTTCATTTTATTTTTCTCAGATGCTTTTCTTTCGGAGTTATCTGTTGGAATCTAATACTGGATTTGAAAACTTGAGTGAAGAGGACCAACTGAAACACATAGAAGATATGCTAATGGAGGTTAACAGGTGAAATACCTACCTCATATATGTCTTACTTAGGCAGTTTTACACACATCTTGCCATCAAATTGTAATTGTATAGATGATTATGCAACATTCTTGTACTTGTTGATTTTGAAATGAGGCTAAACAAGGCTATCCCTCAGAGGCCTCTTACTGTACTACTATGAATATTGTAAAAGAGGTTTGGACCAAGTCCAGCAGTGATTCACCAAATGTTCTTTCAATCTGTACTCTCTGAACTCAATACTCTCTCATTTAGGTTTGCTCTGGCCTCCCACTTCTTCTGGGGATTGTGGTCCATGATCCAGGCCAAAATATCAACTATTGAGTTTGGGTACATGGTGAGTTATTGTAGGAAAGCTGTCAAGTCTTTGTGTGTGCATGTGTTGAGTTATTGCTAATCATGAACCAGAGAGTATATTCCATTATACACGTTGTAGCTCTAAGGTAAGCCAGGAATTTTATCACTGGAGATATGAGAAGATACAGTAATTGCGGACACAACCTTAGGACAGTACACAAATATTTGTGAGGTCAGGCTAACATGACTGTAAACCTATTGGGTGTGTGTGTCACAGTCATGTTTTTTATATACAATGTTATAATTTGTGTAATTTTTTAAAACAACTTTATTGAACAAATGTAAAACAATGAAAGCATAAAATGAATGATTTACAATGAGTCTTAAATAACAATAAATAATAAATGGGGTCAAGTTCAAGTTACTTTTTATAAACAAAAGGACACTGAGGTCCAAGACAGTCCAAATAGTCTAATAGTTTAATAGTAACAGACTAAAAATTTGTCTTATTGTCTTATACAGGAATACGCCATGGCCAGGTTTGATGCATACTTTGAGCTGAAAAGGAAGCTCAGGGTTTAAAGGAAAAATTCTTAATTTCCCAACGGACCGAAGGAAGAGGGAACAACCGCTCATATGGTGTCAGGAAAAGAGCGGATCACATTTTAAATGTGTTTGAAAGAGGATGCTCTGAGTGATTCAGCTGTGCTGCATAGACCAAAATCAGTGCAACATACATATTTAAAACAAACAAACAAAAAGGCTCTGTGCATTGAGTATTCCATATGCTGCTTCTCAGTGTTTACAACTTTAAGCTTCTGACATTTAACACATCAGATTGAGCTTCTAGACCGTTCGAGAGAAAGATAGAAGACAATAACAAGGTCACGTGCCAGAAAAAAAAAAAAGATTGTAGGTCAGAGTGGAAAATACTTTATGCAGCTGCGATTTGATTCATAAGTCAAAGAATGGTGTGGTGGAAAGTTCTTCATACTAACTTAAACCTTGCGGTATTTCTTATCACCTAGTCATTTGCTGTAATGTTATCTATACAACCGGTGGTAGAATGTGTGCTGTGAAAGAGTAAGGTTCAAAAACTAGACCTGTTACCAGAAAATTGTACAACAGACCAAACTATGTTGACACAGTTGTTCTGATGATTCAGTATTGTGTTTCGAAGTTCTCGGTTTCCATATTATGTGACCATTTTTTACTGTATGATTTACCTCTTTTCTACTTGAACTTCTAGCAGATCATTTTCATTTCGATTCCTAGTATATCCGCATGATGTGAAGTGAAATACCTGTGGGACCGTACCATCTGTGTTTCTCCTTAGGGGGAGATGGTATGAATGAAAAATTGTCTTAATGGTGTACAACTTTATGGTTTTGATCACAGTGATCTCATTCACCTCTTATTAGAGGTGCTTGTGTATTTTATAAGAAAAAGTGTCCAATATGAGAATACTCCCGCTTGTATCTGATTTGAAATTAAATTGATAACTTAGATATGAATATAAAATGTAATCTATCCAATCTATTCCTAGAAAAAAAAAAACATGTTTTATAACATTTGGTTCAATTATAGTTTTGCATTGAAAACAGAAGTGAAAGTTTATTCTTGTAAAATTATTTTATGCTATAAAATAGCTTTACAACTAAACAATATTTACATAATGCACTTAATGTTTTTCATTTTACTCGGTATAACCCTAAATTACGTTTTTTATATGTTTAAAATGTGAGTATAGTTATACATTATTTAGGCAGTCTGGCTTTTTACTAACGGTCATGTTCAAGGCACTTTCTCAAGCAGTTTTGTGAAAAAGTTTTAGTACTTGCAAATGTAATTTTTCTATTATTTTTCTGCAATGGAAGATGTATTTTTCTTAATAAGAAAGTGTTCTCTGTCCTGACTGAAATAATGTCAGTGGACCTCTTGACCATTTTTTACTGTACTATACTGGTGATCAGTTGATTTGTTTCCACATATCTTAAACCATATAAAATAAATAAAAATCCATATTTATTTACATGTTCCTATATAACTGGTCTCTATTAATCTATACCGATTTTTGGAACATCGTTAACCATAAAGGAAAAAGTGGAAGTGTAGTGTTGAATGTAAAAATAATAAATGAGTAATTCCAAGAGGAATATGAATCTTTGTATTTTAAAATCAGGTGTTTAGACCAGCTTTACTAACTTATCCATCTGTTAACATCAATATCAAGCATGTGATGCTTGTTCTCTCTAATTATATATTTAAAATTAGGAATAGAAAAAGAAAATTATTTACACTTCTGATTCCAAAAGATGTAAGTTGTGAAACCATTCAACAGAATGTAATGCACTTATTCATGCTTCGCAAATTACTGTGAATAAAGAGTTAAAAATGTATTTTATTGTCATGTTCTTTTCTTTTTCTCATCCCTTTCCTTAATCTCACAAAAGATTAATTAAACTGGAATGAAATTAAGTGATGCCAGTTTTTTTCTGATCATGTTCCAAATCTTGATTTACTGATGATAATTATAAATGTGGAAAAATTAGGCAATCAATAATTTAGCCCTTAAAAACTCATCTTTGATAATCAAAATGACATATTAAATGTAATTTCTTTATGCCTTAAATAGCTTGAATGTAACTACACTATGCTTCCGTTAGGATCCATCATGAATATGCAAATTGGTCTCCGCCTCCATTCAATCACACCACAAGTTCAGACTGCTTGATCCTCTCAGTCAACAGTAGTAAACGTTACACAATACCAAATGATGTTGTTTTAAATAAGCGATATATGTTTGAACCAGAAACTGATTCAGAAGAAGAGGGACGAGGCTTGGCTTGAATTCATTATCAAACAGCTAATAATGTTATGTATAATGTTACACAAACATTAGCTGTGTTCGAAATCGCCTTCTATACCCTCCTTCACTAGGGACATTATATAATAGGCCTGTTCTGGGAATGAAAACGAGTGAGTGAATTCGGAAGTGCACAGGTGTTGTGCCGAATTTCGACTGCCTGCCAAATGATTAACCCCCTCGTTGAAGTCAGCCAGGAACCACACCCACACCTACACCTAAACCTAAACCTTACTATACTAGGGAGTAATAATATGGCTGGGGCCGTTTTAGACAGTTTGTGCTTGCTGCATAACAATAATTTGAAACGTAACAAAATGGCAGCTCAAGTAGTAATGAAAACATTTTATCTTGAACTCTATGGAAATGTATGGATGATGATTCTGCTGCGGGCGCCATCTTCTGGCAAAACGCGGGAATTCACCGCGTATTTATGGGTACCGCTCAGACTGTAAGGTACCGCTGCACGCACGCCAACTTGGAACGGTCAGTGTGTCGTCACTCACAGTAAAGAATAAACGGCTGTGAAACTGCCGAGATTTAAATTCTCGAAGAAACTGGACAACCTTTCACAGGTGAGAATGTTTTGGTTTGCGTTTGTTTTATGTATTAACTGAATATTCTACAGTTTTTTACTATGGTAGGCTACTTTTTAAATTTGTTCAGCCTTCTTTATGGTTACTTTTTAATGACTTGTTAGCTGACACTTTCGTTGCATATTGTGTTAGTTTAGCAAAATCATCTGCTGATATACAGATATTCGTCTAACTACGATTGCAGACGCTCAGTCAACTTGTTCTCGAGCATTCAGGGACCGGCATTGACCGTTCCAATATGGCGGGCAGCTAATGAATCATCTATGTAGAGTGGTGCAGGTAAGACCTGACTTTGTAGGCCAACCAGCAATTACCATCACACTGGTTCCCTCTTCAAAAACCCTACAGGATTTTCCCATAGGCTTTTGGATTATCACTAAAAACAAACTCTGTTATCAACAAAAGATTGTGATACTTACACGTTTTGTCCATCAAGATAGTTTTCACAGATGAACACAACTTTTATGAATTTTGAAGCCTAAAAATGCAGTCGTAAAGAAGTAAAAAGCTAAAGGTAGGCTATAAACGAACTACACCATGGTCACTCGACTTCAACGTCACCATCACTAAGCTTCCGACAACTCTTTCAGTTTTTATCTAAAAACATTTTCCCAGAATGTTTGAGTTAGACTAGTTTATAAGAGCACAGTTATGAGAAAAAAAAAAAACATGAGTGGGGTAATACTGATGTATTTTATGTTGTAGAATAAAAAGTGAAAGTGTCTTGAGCTTGTGTTAACCACAGACCTTATTTCAGCCATTTAACCTGTTCAAAAAACCAATTGACTTCGGGACGATGTCGGAAGTGCTAAAATGCTAACTCGCTTCTGCATTTTGGACTACAAAGTGATGTCATACCTGCACCACTCTGTGTACCACTCTATCTACCTTATGTAGCCCCGCCCCTTTTCAGCGCTGTACTCGTTGTCTTTTGTCTTCCGGTCAGTCTTTTCATAGCGATCTTGTGTATTTATGAATGAACGGCTCGTTTTAAAATCTTCCCGGTCTACTGACATCTGTTAAGACATCTGCTTTAAACATTACAATCCTCATGATAGCTTTAGTTAAAGGTATAGCGGAGGATCTTTCCGAATTTTACATAAGACCCGCCCTCTCCACTTTTTGAAAAGTTTGATTGATTCACCAGAATGATTTTCTACCCGGAAGGAAAAAATCCTCCGCTATACCTTTAACTTTACATTAAGTAAATCCACTTCACCAGATAATTACTACTGGACAGCAATGCCATAGAAATATACAGAGCGACCGCAAAAACCGAAGTTCAAAGACAATATTCTAAAGATCTGTATATTTCTATGGCATCGCTGTCGAAGAGTAATTAGCTGGTGAAGTGGATTTACCAATGGTAGACTTAACTAAAGTCATCATGAAATGCTTTGGAGGAAAGCCGCTTTCCACAAGTTGACGGGATTGGTTTCATGTTTGTGATGGTAGGAAACAGGAGCAGGTTCAAACCGTGTTAATGAGTCTGTCTTTGGTACACTGCAGTTTTAGGGAGAAAATACTCAGCAATGGCTGATGAATTTGCACATGATTTGCCTTAAATCATACTAAAAACACCACATAGACATAAACAACATTTAAAACTTGATTTTCACCATAGGGGGTCTTTAATAATGGATAGCAAAAATATGGAAAGCCAAACAATGTTTTTCAGATTCATACACCGATAAATTTACACTGTATGCATCTCAGTTTTTGATCAGAAAGCAGGTTTAGCCTGTTTTCAGAGTTTTCAGATTGCCAGTCCTTTGATACCGGTGAACATCAAGGCATTTCTGTGTAGAACCACACACAGAAAAAGATGACACCACAGGAACAGAATTCAGTTAGATTTTAGAGGAGTGCCTGAAACCGCCCAAACCCATAAATCACTTAATTATGAGTAATGCAGCTACGTGTTTTGCCCTACGTAATGCCAACCCTTTTAAACGTCAAAGTTCATTATTTGATTCAAGGATCAAAGTTCTGAATGAATAGAAGGACTGGAATTTAAGGCATGACTTTTAACCTGTTTGATTGACATGTACACAATAATATAGGCACTCTGTGTGAAGGGCTGGAAATGTTTTGTGTCCAAAGCAGTGCAATCCTTGTGAAAAAGAGGTGCGCTTAATTGTATTAAATGTACACGTATAGTGCACTTCAAATTTTAAAAGTGTATATATAGTGAAATAAGTTAACACACTCAAGTGCACTTTTAAAAAGTGTTTAATAATGTCAAATTAAAAGTTCAAAAGTAAAGTAATTTTGATTTGCTAATCTTTTTTTGTGCTTTAATGAAGTGCACTTATTTTGATGCATTGACTAACATACTAGAGCACAAGTACTTGATTCTAATTTTAACTGTACTGTCATTTGATATTAAATTTAATATATTTTAAATTGTATTTTAAATTGTCTATTTATTGTAGGTTTTTACAGTACTGTGCTGCCAAATCTAGAGCGACATCTAACATTGCATTACAAATGTTTATACAAATATACTTAGATACTTGGCATACAAGTTTTAAAAAGGCCTTTAAAGTATTTTTTTACTTTACCATAAATGCTTGTCATTATTTAGCACTTTTATCATATTTCAAGACAAATATAAGTAATTATAAAATTACATAATAGATACAGTACTTATAAAAAAGCACTCTAAAGCTCAGCTAATTGCACTTAGCCTTATATAATTTCAAATAACATGTCCGAAAACATGGTCAATTTGCAGTATATTCTTTTCAAGTATATTATTTCCTTATTAAGTACTCTTTTTAAAGGTATGCTAAAGTGTACTTGTCTTTTACAGGGGTATTTTTACACAGCTATTGGCATCGTTTTCATAAAATACATAAATGAACGGTTCCTGCTTACTATATTGTCACTCCAAAACTGTGTTTGTAATGGAGATATACTGGACAACAGTCAGCACGTAGTCATGATCATGACCGGAAGCTGTGGCTGCAGTTATAAAGCAATGAGAGTGGATTAGTTCGAGTCGTGCCAGTGTGGTGTCCTTGAACTACATAGATTTTTTTTCTAATTTGATGTGTGGGAAGGGGGAGGTTTTTGGCCCTTATCTGTGTCTCTCTAACAGATGCCAAAGTGAAAGGCCTGGCTGCAGTTCAGCAGGGTAAAGATAAAGGAGAGCTCTGGATAGACAGACAAACACACTTGCAGATTTTTCCCCCTACTTTTAAATTAACATGAGTTAATCCAGCACAATTTGTCAATGTTTGATACATCTATTTAATTTGCATTGGAACAACATAATTTCCATTACTAATAATGCATTAGTTCCAAGTACAGATGGTATTTTACGTTATTATTTTCTTTTTTACTTTTTGCACTGCGTTTTTCAGCGTCTCGCGAGTAATTGGTGTGTCATGTTAAAAGTTCAGCTTTTTGATGTTAAAAGAGAGTTGAGTAAGAGTTATGTTGTTTTGACTTAGTTACCACTGTGGTGAAGAGTGGAATCTACATCTACATGATGTCAAAGTCAAAGAATAATTTTTAGCTTTTTTGTGCTTCCTTAATATTGCATAGCTGTTTATTTTATGTTGCATGTCAAAAAATATTTCTTTAAAAGCATGTTAAATATCATCAGTACAGATAATAAAGTTTGTTTGGCCTAGGTCTATTTCATGTAGGCCTACACTTCATTTCCAGGTTGCCTGATAAAAAACACCTTTATTTTTTTCCAGAAGTTTTCAAATCGAGAAAGCCTATACATCGTTTGTGTTGATGTGTTCAATACACATCGACGTCAGTGAACGGACTGGGGGTGGTCGGTGAATGTGTTATCTGAGGCCAAGCTAGTAGTTCACTGCAAGATATTCGGTTGAGTGTTTCACAAGTCTAATTATATTGGGTTTACACAATTACGTTTCCATTTCACAGGTTTTGAGGTTGTGTAGAATCTTGTGGGACAGTGAATGGAATCTGACAGGCTGAAAAGCAAAATTCCTGTTCATGCTTTGTTTGGATTTCCTGCAGTGTGAAGCCTGTTGGTCTTGTTTCTTGGTGCCTGCATGCCTCAGATCAACTGAGATCTCTTTAATATGCTCAGTAAAATTCAGTTGGTTCTTTTCACTCTTAGTTAATCTCTAAAGACAGAAATCTTTGAGAATAAATAAAATAAAATAAAATGCTTAGCATATTTAGTCTCTGTTTAATTTAAATATCTCTAAGGCTATGTTCAGACTGATAGCAAACATTTTTTGCATGTCCAGATTTAATCCAGAAAGTCTCGACCGAAAATAAACCCCCTAAAAATACATGAAATCATTTTTTCCCCCAAATCTGATTCAAACCACAGTTGCGTCACTCTGCGTCACACAAATATAGCGTCAAAACTGGTGATGGAAATGCCTGAAGTATTCTTTCGGTTTTCAAATGGTATGTCCAAAGATTTCTGCGTTTTCCTGTGTGACGGAGGATTTCTGCACTTGCTTATTTGGAGAATGAGATGATGCACCTCTGTTTTTCCTGCATGTCGTCATATGTGTGTACGCCTACGTCGTTACCAAAGCAAGCATGCAGAGAAGTTGGTTATGTATCGACACACAAATCTTTTTTGATCACTCGCAATTAATAGTGTTTAGAGTCTGCCTGAAATGATCTGATTTGAGAGAAAAAAACGATTTGCCTGCAGTCTGAACATAGCCTAAATTACATATTTAAATGGGATAGTTCACCCAAAAATTTCAATTTTGTCATCATTTACTCACCCTCAAGCTATATAAGATATTTTGAAGAATATGGGTAACAAAACAGTTGATGGGCCTCATTGACTTCAATAGAATGGAGGGGGAAAACACTATAATGGGGTCCATCAACTGTTTGGTTACCCATAATCTTCAAAATATCATCTTTTATCTTCAGCAGAAGAAATAAGTTCACACAGGTTTGGAACAACTTGAGGATGAGTAAATGATGACAGAATTATCTCGTTAACTTTGACTCACTTTTCCAGTTTTCGGGTCATGGCATCCTGATTCAGTTGCTGTTCAAAGGTGTGTTTGTATCTGTGAATAAATAGATTTAGGAATGCTGGAAGGACCTTGGCTTATTTTAAACAACAAAAAACAAAAGAAAAACTCAGCGAGTGCTCTTTGAATCTAGACTAATTATATTCCACTCCAAAGTACTTCTTTTGGCATAAAAGTCTATTATAATTGGGGTCGCAACATTGTGACATTAAAGACAGAATAGGAACGCTCGGAAGGTTTTTAACTTTTTAATGACTCTGATTGTAACATGTATGCTTTGTTTTCATTTAATTCTAGTTCCTGTTTCATTTGTTCTCTTTTCCCGCCACTAGTTTGTTTCTATGGTTGTTAATTAGTTCCCCACACCTGTTCTGTTTCTACCGTGATTACCCTGTTTGAATATAAGCCCTGAGTTCCCCTTAGTTCTTTGTCCTGTATTTTTATGGAAGAGTGGTTGTGTTTCTCTGTGCTCTCCTACGTGCTCGGTTTCTTTTTTAATAAAGTGTTTCTTCGGATTCTCAGTCGTCGTGTGCTTTGTATACCACCGCGTGACACTGATTGCCAAGTGAAATTTAAATAAAGACTTTTATGTCAAAATAAGTGTCTCAGTTTTCAACATTCAGTGTATTGGTAGATGTCATGTACACAATACAAATATCATTCAAGAATGAACGGCACACCCAATACACAAAATGACATCAACATTTTTAATGGATATATTGATGCTGTATAATGAACAAATATATTTACAGTAAAAAAGACCCTATACACAACACACACACATCAACAGAATCAAGTTCTGTTTCAACAAAAACAACGACGATAATAACAGTCCTGGGGCCTGTTTCAATATGGAGGTTCAACCAACTCCGAGTTAAAACTTGAACTCTGAGTTGACTTACCCTGAGATGGGAAACTCTTGAGTTTTCGGTTACAGAACAGCTGAAATGAGTTAGTTCAATCAACTCTGAGTTGACCTACTCTGAGTTAAGCGCGTGCACCACAACTATAAAAAGCCATTATCAATGGAGCGCAGATATTATGAGTCACCATGGCAACAGCGCCAGACAAAAAGAGGAATTACTGTTATACAGTGTTGGGTGTAATTTAATTACCAAGTAATCTAAATATTGTGATTTAATTAAAGGGATAACTCTTAATTCTTCTGTAATTTAAAATAAAATCTGATGTAATTACATTAAATAGGCTACTGCATAGACTATAGAGAACAATTCTGTATAAAACAATAGTGGATTTAACATACATTTTTAAAAGGTATATTTTTTATGTAACCTTCTCCCTCTACACACTTTGGTCAAATCAAGAATAGTTCATGCAATTGTATATTGTTTATTTGAAAGCATTAAAAGTGCAGTTTCTTGTCTCTCCTTGTATTGTTCAAGTGGTTGAGGTTGATATGGGATTTAGTAATTAGTAATAAGTAGACCAATACTTTCTAAAGATAGTAATTATTACATTAATCTAATTACACTGTTGAAGATAACATTGATAACTATTTTAGAGTAACTTACCCAACTGTTATAATATCAGAGGTGAAACTGGAAGAACAGTATGTTATTCAACCTAATTTTAATTTTCATGTGGAGCAATCCTGCAGGCATTAAAAGAACATGGCAGCTGCTGAAAATTAAATATAAAAACATAATTCAATCAGGTAAGGCTTGAGCATATCATGGGTGCAGGCTACCTGACTTTACATTTGATATATTATATAACTAAAGCACCCAGTGTCTAGCAGTGCAGCAGCATTTTTGGCTGAGGGAATTCCTGTACGGACTTCAGAGCCAGTCACTCCCAAAGATCCAAGGGCCTTCATAAAATGTAAGAGGTTTACATATGTGTTATTTTTTAGATAGGCTATTTTTGATATTTCCATTTATTTTACTTTGAGGTTGGGTTTTTTGTTGGTCCTAACAGATTCTGATGGTAATATCTGTCTTTTGGAGCCTCCTGTCCCAACAGAACCCCAGGCAGTCATAAGTAGCCTACTCAATACACCAGAAATTAAATAGTGTTATAAAGTGCACTCGACCAAATGCTCATCTTCACAGGACAATGAGGATAAAGAGTTTCTGCTGCCACAGAGAGGCCTACAGAGGGAATGTTAACATTATGTGTCTACACATCAAACAATCTACCCATTCAGATTTTTTTCAAATTTTTATGTGGATAATCTAAGTTTAAATCTAAGTATAAACGGGTATTCTTATCTCTCCCTCCGCCCTCAGAGTGTGGAAGAACAGCAGGAGGACGGTCCATCAACTTCTGTTGCACAGATGAACACAGTTCAGTGATTTCCAGTAAATGCCACAGTTTAATTCTGTAGAATTTGTTTAGAACTACATTATATAACTATAATCTACTACTGTATTTTCAGTTGCCAGTTAAGGAGTTATATAGACTTAATCTTATTAAAAAAAAAAATAGAAAAAAACTACAGTAAAAATAGCAATATTTTATTTATTAATAAAATATAAATTTTATTAATAAAAATTTACTGAAAGAATGAATGAGGTGTTTAAACACCGCTCCCCCTTTAAAAAATGGGAGGAGACCGATAAAACTCTGGGTTTACCAAAGAAAACCTGCTCCCGACCAGGTTAGGTTCACAGAGTCAGTTACCATGGTAACTGACTCTGAGTATAAGTTACCTCTCTTTCAGAAACGGGCTTGACTTACTCTGCTTTGTCAGGTTTAACATACCTCCCATTCTGAAACAGAAAACTCAGAGTTTCCCTCATTTCAGGGTTAACATACTCAGAGTTTTCACTTAACCTCCTTTCTGAAACAGGCCCCTGCAGCAGTCTCCGGGCCAATTCATTAAGGGACTGTTCGTTTTTTATTTAAGGGGCCACCGGAGGAGTTTTGAGATCTGTAGTCAAAAAATATATGACCCTCCCTTCGCCAGCAATAAATTTTTCTATGACCCTCAAAAATGATTGTGAAAAAAGGCATGACCCTCCCCGATAATTTATTGATTAGCCTATTTCTGTAATGGTTTGCGCTTAGCAAAGATGTTCAGATAGCCATTGTTTTTTTTTTGTTTTTGTTTTTTACAACCATAAACTCTTGCTTTCTCATCTTACCAGGGCTGTAACAATAGACCTTTAAAAAAAAAAAAAAAAATCATGTTTTCGGTGCTGATGCGGTGTGATGCGTTCAACATGTGGGTGGTGCTGCCAATAAAGCATCTAAAAGCTGTCACAAAGAACCAGCTAAAGTAATGATTATGAATATGTCAAATAGAGCAAGGAGACATTTGAACTGTCTATTAATAAACAAGTGTTTTCTGTGTCGACTGCAAAGATGAAGTTGACGATGCGTCGTGATCTTCGCAGAACGCGCCAGAGAGAAATGCACATTTCATACGGATTACATAAGAGAACAGTCTGTTTTCTTTCGTTTTGCATTGTTCTGTTTAAAAGTTGACATTTCAAGCTTTCTATATATTTCTCAGGTCCGTGAGGCAAGTAGCCTACCTTACGCTGAGTTTCGGTTCATTTATGAGACGAGAGTCCTGTTCACTCGCCGGCGCCTCCGTGTCATGATTATCTATTTTCTACTATATTTACTTATTAAATCCAGGCAATTGGTTGATGAAACATTGATTAAAATTAAGATACAATTAAAAAAAACGACATTCACTTTAAAGACAGGCTTTGTGCTTTCTGTTTGAGGTCTGTGTGATTTTTTTAAAGTCGCTTTCAGAGCAGTCATGTGTGTAATGGAGAACTGGAGAAGTCATGTCACGCCCTTAACATTGTTTGTTTGTTTGTTTGTTTGTTTTTTTCACATAAATGCGAACACGAAAAATAAAATAAAACGAATATTTTATGTTCTGTGGAGGCTGACCCTTCTTCATCCGGTGGGTATATATCTTTTGGTTTGCGCAGTGTAATTCATAGAATTGCTAAAAAATATTTTGCCACCTAAAAGTTAAAGATTTTTTGTGTCACGTGACTCACGTCACATGTGTATTTCCCTCATATTAAATATAAAACGCATGTGTAGACTGATATTTTTCTTACGTCTTGACTCCTTTGTTAAGGGAGTATGGATATATTAACAGACGTTTCAATATATTGGTATTAAATGCATTTTCTGAGAATTTATATTTCAAGTTTTGACTGCAAATGTCACGTCCATAACGCTGGAATTGCCCAATTTTAACGAATTTATCCTCAACTAGTTTTTTGGTGTAGGTCTACATATTTTATGTTAACTTAAATAATACGGGTTCAGTTCAACCACATGTGGTTTCATGTCATTTATACATTACACACCCGTCGCCAAATCATAGAAAATTTCAGTTAAGACAATTAACTTAACAATACACAACAAATCAATATACAGAAAATCAGATTTCTAAAATAAGGTATAGGCCACAAATCTGTGAGTACAGTTTTCAAAACTGAACAGGTGATGTGTAATATTCAGTTACTGTAAGAAACTGTTCCAGCGGGTGGAGTTTACTGGTACTGAATATTACACATCACCTACTAGAACAACTTTTCACTGGAACTGAATATTACATCCAAATATTGTTATGTAATCAATCAGCATATTGTTGTGTAACTTCACCTATTGGAACAGTATTTCACAATTTTTCACAGGAACTGAATAGTACAAACAACTATTGCGAAAGAACGATTTACAAAACAACGATTGCGAAAGCGTGCACGGATTATGAATTTGTTCACTGTTACCTTGTGGCCTACAAGGTAACAGTGATATTTTAATACAATATTTAGTTTTTTTCTGTATAGTTCTATTATGTTAATAAATTTTGCATTCTATTTGGGCTTTCTCGTGTGTCCCTATTTTTGTTATGTCCCTTTAGCCACGGGGCGAAACGGGTATAAGCTACGGATTGAAAAACCAACTGCGCGGTTTACAAATCTGAGCACAGCTGAGACGTTTTCTCTGGTAGGCTACTTTTGGCGTAGGAATGAGTGATGCGCTTTCCGCTTTTTAAGTTTTAAAAAAATAAGTAAGATATGGCTTGAATGGTTTAAAAGCATAGCAAGAATAAAAGCGCATAATGTAACGCCATGCAGTCAAAGGATGACAGAAAAAAACGGATGCTGCGTTAATTGCGTTAAATATTCACTATTTCCACTGAGTCTTTCCCCATTTCTATCAGTAACGCTTATTCAGCTTCCCGCGTCCACTACCTGCGCAGATATCGACGGCACAACTGGGTTGTAGGTTGCCAGGTTGAGCTCACAAATGGGTTGAAATTTGTATGATGTGTTGATTGCGCGAGTAGGATGGGTTTCATTCAAGATCTGGCAACTGGACAACCTTGGAACGGGTTGATTATTCATATAACGAAGTTTGGGCCATAGCCTACAAATTACGGGAGTTTCACGGGAGAAATAACAAAACGGGAAGGGGGCGGGAGATGGGTGTGAAATACAGGAGACTCCCGGGGAAAACGGGAGTGTTGACAGGTATGGCGTAACTGGTGTTTGAGCCAACTCTACATATCATGTGTTACTGCAGTGACAGCAGTGGCCTGGGACAGCTATAGGACCATCGGTCTTGCCATGAGAGCCTCATATATGTACAGCCTAAAAAATATAATTCACACAAATACATATCTGGGCATGCCCCCTATCTGAGCACATAAGGAGCCATACATATAATGAATAAATAATTTAATAAATTAATACATTCAAATATCACAAAACCAATTTTTCAAGTTTGGTGACCTCAGTAATCAGTGGGAAGTGTTTTTCATAGACTGCCCTTTGACTAATTTTTTTCTAAAGGGGTTCAGTCATATTATGTCAAGAAATAAATCTTTTAACTTGCTTTAAAAGCCCGCCAGTCCGCAGTTAACAACTCCTAAGATTTATAAAACATACTCACCCTTATGTCGTTTCGAACCTGTATGCATTTCTTTCTTCTGTGTAACACACCCACAAAAAAAATCTATGTTGAAGAATGTTGGTAACGAAACAGTTTTAGTTCCCAATGACTTCCTTTGTGTGGACAAAAAAGTCAACAAAAGTCAAACATTTTGGTTGCCAACATTCTACAAAATAACTTTTTTTTGTGTGTTACACATGCATACATGTTTGGAAAGACATACGGGTGAGTAAATGATGAGGCTTTAGGCTACTATTGAAACTTAGGCTAGTACTTTAATTTTGATGAAAAAATACTACTTTTTTATTACTCGTAATTAGACTTTTACAGTAAAAAAAAAACTAGTTTTCAGCTCATTATGACTGAAATTCATCTTGAAGTTAAATACACATTAAACACGCAGCGCAGCATCAACTCCTTTTAATTTTTATTTTTTTTTTTAAAGAAAAAGGAAGTGCATGACTGTTAATGCCAGAAATGCATTAAGAGTCATGCACTTAAAATGTACTGTATAGCCGTGAATTTGCATTTCCTTCAGAGGCTTGTTCATTTCACTTTTTGTGTGAAAAGGCCTTTATATTTTCAAAAAAATAAAAAAATAATTAAAAAGCAAACAAACAAGCCCAGCCCAGGTGAGAAAAAGTAATGTAACCCATTACTTTACGCAATTAGTTACTTTTTTAGGGAGTAACACATATGGTGGAAGAACTTTCTCTTTTCGAGTGTTTAAAATGGTGACAAATGTACAATACCGTTCAATAGTTTGAAAGAAGTATCTTATGCTCACAAAGGCTGCACTTATTTGAAGTACTAATATTTTAAATAAAAAATCTATTTGAATATATTTTAAAATGTCATTTATTCTTGTGATGGCAAAGCTACATTTTCAGCAGCCATTACTCCAGTAACTTAAAAGTTTAGGTAAGGTGAAATGTCAAGTATTTCTCAGCCCTGCTGTGTAATTGTAATAATGTAGAAGTAATATGGTGGTTTTACATAAAAACAAGAAAATAGGAATGCATTCCTCCCTTCCAAGGCCCCAGATTTCTCATGTTCACCCTTTTCCCCCCCATTGTGACTTTCATTAACAGACTCTGGGAGAAATAGTTTACCAAACAGTCTTGAAGAGAGAGATGAAATGTCTGGGAATGGCCTTGAGCAGCGGAGGTACCGTAACATCTGTTCAGCACCGCTCATTATGAGTCAAAGTCGTGATATTTGCCTTAATTCAATATCTGTCTACAAGAAGACTGCTCCAGTGGCTCGGCAGTAACTTCAAACAAACAAAATGGAGGCAGGCCAAAACTAAATAAAGTGCCTTTTGAGACGCCCATCTGTTTAAATGGTATGTGGGTCTGTTCTCCTTCCTTATGTTCCTATCCTAGCATCACACTAATGATCAAGCCTCCTCAAGATGAGTTTTAGCAGTGAGCTAGTGGGCTGGGAAAGATGGGTGACGTGTGCAACTTTTGCAGCAGAAATCCATCTGTGAGAATTCTTTCATTACTGACACATGCAGTGTGGAGATAGATGAGGTGGAGATGATTTAGTGTCAATTGAATATTTCACTTTGCATCGCACTGTTGCTGACTCACATTTATCCTGATGTGCTGATTTGTCTGTATTATACATTTTCAAATAACTATAATCCTTTTTAAGTGATTATGTATTAGAATTGTGGGTGGGGCATTAGTATGAAGATATTATTATGATTGGGTCAAAACAACAGATAAGCTTAATTATTCCAATGGTGTTAGAGAGCCATCTTGTGGATACAGTTTACAGCTGATTTAAATTAGCCCGGTAAAACATGATAGTGAGGACTCAGAGATAATGAATACACGAATATATATTTCAATCTACTCTCGTTATTGTTAAGACTTCATGTCTGAAGCTGTAGGATAAGCAGTATATATGAGTGTGTGTGTGTGTGTGTGTGTGTGTGTGTGTGTGTGTGTGTGTGTGTGTGTGTGTGTGTGTGTGTGTGTGTGTGTGTGTGTGTGTGTGTGTGTGTGTGTGTCTATGTGTGTGTGTGTGTGTCTATGTGTGTGTGTGTGTGTGTGTGTGTGTACAGGTTTATATTACATTGTGGGGACCAAATGTTTAGGGGTAAGGCTAAGGGGACAGAATATACAGTTTGTACAGTGTAAAAACCATTACGTCAATGGAGAGTCCCCACAAAGAAAATGAACCAGACTGTGTGTGTGTGTGTGTGTGTGTGTGTGTGTGTGTGTGTGTGTGTGTGTGTGTGTGTGTGTGTGTGTGTGTGTGTGTGTGTGTCTGTGTGTGTGTGTGTGTGTGTGTGTGTGTGTGTGTGTGTGTGTGTGTGTGTGTGTGTGTGTGTGTGTGTGTAACTCTGCATTGACTGCTTTATCTGGGAAAAAAAACCATTGTGAAATGAAAGCTTAAAGTGAATGCCTCATTGTTTCAAGGACATCTTTTGTCACATAATTTGAATTTCTTTGTTAATTTTGCATTATTTTCACACTTAAAACATTGCTTTGGTAATTACTTTGTACCATTGTCCCCTTTTGTGCAAATAAATAAATCTTCAAAAAATCTGTCCCAAGTGCTTCCATTGTTGTTAGCATTAAGAGAAAGTTTTAATGGGCTATATAACACATTTAATTGTTAGGAAAAAACTTGTTGTTTAAATGTTTTAGTTCAACTCACCATTGCCTTACACTTGCACAGAATTGGTTTAAATTCAGTTTATTTGTCACTTTCAGGAGGTTGTTCTATCAATATCAAATTTATTTCAAGAACACAGTTTCAGTAGTGGGATTGAATGTGAGATCGAATAAATGCACTCAATAACGGAGTTGGATACCCAAATGGCTATAGCCTACCCTCAAATAGTGCCCTATTTAAAGTTTTTTGTCTTTTAGTATAAATATGTTAGCCTTACTGTTATCTATAAGCTAGTGTGCTCCAAAACAATGACAACATTAGCATTTAGAAGACCAAACGTTGAAAATGAAAATCAGGTTGATGTCAGAATCCAACATCAGATTGACGTTAATCTCCAACGTTGGACAGACGCAGTATTGTGGTTGAAAATGAAAATCGGGATGACGTCAACCCGACTTTCATTTCCAACCGAAATCCAATGTCTTTCCAACATAGGATGTTGACGCAATCGACGTCGGGTCCTGACATCAATCCGACGTCGGGTTTTCCAACCAAAATGCAACCCCTGCAACCAAAATCATCCCCTGACTGACATAACTACTTTCTACACAAGGACCTTGACAGAAATGTAGTGGAGTAAAAAGTATGATATTTGTCTTACAAATGTAGGCTAATGAAGTTAAAGTAAAACGTTTCCAGAATTTTTTTAACTTTTTTAAATTTAAAATTAAACTTAATTAAACTAAAGTCCATATTCAATAAGTGTACTTAGTACTCAAGTAAATGAACTTTGTTACTGTCCACCTCTGGCTGCATTTAAATGTCAGCTTTGAAATTAGCTTTAGCAAGACAATGGTGTCAGTCCTTGTTTTCCAAACATGTTTAAAATGTCCATCGCAGAACGCCACTAAACACAATTAATAATTTGAGATGTGGTGAATATGTTTGTGACTTTATTATTTTTATTAAATTATAAAAATGATGAATATATCTCTTCTGTTACATATGGTTAGTTGAAAGATAAATACGAGTGGTGAGAGTGTGAAAGAGTTGCAAAAGTATCCAGATATATATATATATATATATATATAAACACATATAACAATCCATCAGCGTTTTTTATCCCTGACAGCGCAAATTGTTTCCACATTCCAACCTGAAAACACACACTAAAGTCGGAAGTTCGACCTCCCACCTCGAGAAATGTGAGCATGTGTGTGCGTCAATATTCAGATTGCGATTAAATGCCACTTAGCGATTGGCTGTCGTAGTGATTGCATCATCAGCTTCCAGTGCGGATTCTCTGAGGTCTTGTCCTTTTTGAGTTGGATGATACCAATCAAGCGCTTGGAGGATTTCTTTGAAGGCTGAAGTTCGAAAACAGACACTATAATGGAGCACTCTCTTATATGTTGATCTGGCAACACAAAAGTCAGGACCTCATTAAACACAGTCACCTCCCAGCACATCTTCTGTGTTGTCCTCTGATGTCGAAGTTTGCACTGGTTGCAGATGATGCTGATTCTGGCATAAAGAGCTGTGAATACAATGAACAAACACCTTACAGTAATTTAAAGTAATTTTACAGCATTTATTAAGCTTGGTTAATGTTCAATTAACCGTTTGTTGTTAGTTCACAATGGACTCAATTCACAAAAGGAATATATTAAAGGAACTGTATGTAAGATTGTGGCCAAAACTGGTACTGCAATCACTTTCAAATTACTGTAGAGCGGTGTATCCCCTCCCCCTCCCCCCTGACTCGAGGTTGCCAGATAGGCTGCAGGATCCAGCAGGAACTTAGGCTGACACGTTTGTAGCTGCAGCTGTGGTATCTAGAGCAGATCTGGCAACCCGGATGCCGAAACACAACTGACTTCGTGATTGGTAGATAGGTGGAGGGTGGAGCATCAGGCCAAAACACAACATGACAACATCAACATCAGTTGAGGGCTGCAACTATTACTTTTAAATGACAATATTCTGGCCGGACTACTGTTGTCAGTGATATAAGTATTTGAAATGAACATGATTTCTTAATGTCTACTGACATATCAGGGCCATTTTATGATTAATTGAAATACATTTCTTACATACAGCTCCTTTAAACTCCTAATTTTTGATAATCAGTTAGTAGGCTATTGCATCCTCAAGGCAGTAGGTGGAGATAAATGACTAGTGCTGCATCCGAAATCGCATACTTCCCTACTATTTATTAGGCGAAAAACAGTATGCAACAAAAGAAGTAGGTCTATGTCCGAATTCACAATACTCATAAAAAAGTCGGCAAAAAGTACCCTATATAGAGTGAGCTTTGGTAATAACTAGCAAATATTTAATTACTAAAATAGTAACTTCCGGAGTAAATAACATTAAAAGTGTTGGTCAAAAACTTACATTTACACACAAACTGACCACCAACCATAACTCTTAGATACCATATTTACTTTTTAGCTCAACTGTCACGGAATGGATCGCACAGGATTTTGTGATATCGTAGGCAGAAAGGATGCATCTATGCTGCTTTCAAAAATCGATCAGATGAAGGTATCTAAGGAGACAGGAAGTGAAGCTAACATTGGAGTCAAGCCATTCGTTTGAACCGATTCATTCAAAAACGACGATAAGTCATTGAATGATTCATGTAAACGTTTTGCTCAAAAACACTGAATCAGTCAGGAATGAAACACCGCTACTGTGTTTTGCACCAGTTCTGCTGTGGATTTTTGTTGTCGGAGCAAAAACATAAACTGGCAATACTGTGTCTAAAACATAAGTTACTCAATATTTAAATATTGTTTGTGAACTGTTGAATAAAATCAATATCACACGATCGCACTGCTTCTCTTAGAAACATTTCATGCCATCGTTGCTATTTCAGTTATTACTGTTAACTAAAACTACTACAAAAATGTTCTCGGTAATTGAAATAAAGCTTAGGCTATATAAAATAAAAAATAAACAAAATTAGAATTAGAACATTTTGAAATGTTTCCTCCCTTGGCAACTGACTAAAATAAGTTTAAGTTGAAGTATTTTAACTTAAGAGGTCACTCTTCGACCGGAACTCGACTCACGTACAACCATTACCTGAAACCAATGATTATAGTTATAAAGTCTTAAATATGGATATTTTTCAAACAAAAACACATCGCTTTGCTTCAGAAGGCCTTTTTTAACCCCTTGGAGCCGTATGGATTACTTTTATGATGGATGGATGCGTTTTTTGTTTTTTTTTTGGCTTCAAAATCTATGGTACATTCACTCCCATTATACCCAGGATATATTTTTTTTATATAACTCCAAATGTGTTTGGCTGAAAAAAGAAAGACATATACAACTAGGCTGACTTGAGCGTGAGTAAATCATGGGATCATTTTCATTTTTGGGTGAACTAACCCTTGATAGTGCATTGAATCAATTCCAAATGCTTTTCAACATCTACATTATTGTATAATTTAACGCTTAAAGGAGAACTCCGGTCAATTTTAACATTGAGCTCATTTTTTTGTACATTTGGAGTGCTGTCAATACAGAGAACAACTCTACACCGAGTTATTCTATTTTTAAAATTTGCACCCTGTTGACTTCAATGGGGAAAGTACTAAACCTGCTTTTAGCCTCTTAACATCCTTGATGTGTCATTACAAGTGCACAGAAAATGTGAGTGATTCCTTCTGAGTGAACACGAGTGAATCTGACAGTAGTAGATGTGAAAGATATTAAGCCAGCGCAAATACCTGTGTTTACATCCTGTTTTTCGGTTGAAGTCCAAAGTAGTCGATTGGCGAGTTCACGCGCATAGGTTTAGTTACCTATGATCACGCGCGTGAACTCGGCAATTGATTACTTTTGATTATTATTCCTCACCTCTCTCAGGTTTATTTGAATGACAGACTGTGCGGATCTTCAACACTCCCACCTCCAGCCTCTGAGATGTAGGCAAGTATTTCAGAGAGAGCAGCGCCTCACCAACCATGTCCTGCACAGAAAATAGACCGGTTGTTCCTCATCTCATAATTCCGAATGTGTTGTGCTGGGATTACACTTACTTTCTTGGGGACTTGCAGATCCTGTCTTAACTCCAGTGGATATGATATCTTAAGACTGTTCAGGGGAACACGAGCCTCTCCCAGGATTCCATGTCTTGAGTATTTATCAAAGTCCCTAACCTAAAAGAAATGATCTAAAAATGAATTATTGCGTCATGGGCACGTCCTTGCTAAATAAGCTTGTTAACATACCTCAAATCTAACAGTGACTCTTGATATTTCCTCCTCAGCCAGAGAACAAGAGAACTGATCTCCAAACACTGGACAGCAGCTCTTCTTCACTAGACGCGTCTGCCACTCGTCCAGCATACTGTGCAGTGGACACTGCACCTCATCTTCTCTCTCTGCCCACATTACCCTCACCCAAACAAAAGGGTCCACACTGTGACTGAAGTCTCGCACGGCCAGATCCTGGGCGTCCAGTACCGTCACCACCAGTCTGGACTGCAGTTGATCATAGAACAGTGAAAAGCGCAGAGATCCCTGGATGCGCTCCTCTTCAAGATCAGCCATGCTATCCAGGTCTGAACTACTGCCCAGGTTGGTGCAAGATGTGCCAGGGGACAGTCGGTGGCTCAGTTCCTCATAATGAACCTCCATCTGATGGACAGAGTGCGGATCTGGTCTAATTTTCTAGCATAGTCTCTTCTTGGATGTTTAGAAATACAGACATACTTTTTGGCAACCAAAGCAAAGCATCTGCAAAACGTGTTTTTCATATATTTTGTTTGATCTAACTATAAGTCAGAGCAAGCAGAAACTATGGAAGCAAACACAATATAAGTGGTTGCATTCCAGGGTATAAAGATAATGATGCATGTAAATGAATCTTACCTTAGAGTCTCGTGTTTGTGTAGCATACTGAAAACCTCCGCTTTTAGCTGACGGGACATCTGCTGACAAAATATTCACTGGAATCAAATAGATGTTGACAGATATTCTGCATAAACCCTGTTAGCTTTGCATATACTGTGTGTGTGTGTGTGTGTGTATATATATATACATATTTGATCAAAAATACAGTAAAAACAGTATTATACAATTTAAAATAACTATTCTAAAAATGAAAATGTAATGCATTTTATTCTTGTGATGACAAAGCTAAATTTCTCTTCAGTGTCACATGAACCTTCAGAAATCATTCTCATATGCTGATTTGGTGCTCTTATTATCAGTATTTTTGTGAAAACCGTGTCCGTGATCACTTTTTTCATGATTCTTTGAATATAAGTTAAAAAAAGAACATCACTTGTTTGAAATGTGTGTGACATTAAATTGATCAAAGGTGACAGTAAAGACATTTATAATGCATCTATTCTGCATAATCATATTAATTTCTCTCAGAAACAAAAAAGAAATCTCGCTGACCCCAAAATTTTGTGTTCTACTGTAGTGTAGATATAATGAATTATATACATCACATCTTATACAATACTGTGCATAGGCTACATATGTTGAATGTTTATCTAAAACTACAATAATAAAGTACTAATCTTGTGCAATATTAGGTCAAATATAAAAGTCAACCAATTAATTAGCATGAAAACTTACCGTCTCTTTGTATAACAGGAAACCGTGTATAGTAGCGGTAAATCTGCCATATCAAAAGACAGAGGGCTATAAGGAAAAGGACAGCAGATATGCCCAAAATACTATACTCCACTTTCTCTGAGAATAGCAGTTGGATTTCTCCAAAGGACAGAATCAAAGTGGTAAAGAAAACCATGTCTTTCTGCCATGTACAGCTCTGGAAATGAAGGACACAAAGTTACTAATGCTGAGTTTATTGATATCAGTTGTTATACATACATGTATTTATGTTATATAACATATACCGTTCACACACTATCTTATATCATACTGCATAAAGTGTTTAGCTATTTTGAGATGCTTTCCAGGGAAGAACAGAGGTGGATCATAGAAGGTTTCTGTGTAAAAAGGAAAGAACTAATAAAGAACCAAACCCTACCTTTTTAAGCTTTAATTGTCCTCCATTAGTTCCATTTTACAAAGAAACTACTGCCGGAGTGTATCCATATTCAAACGCAGTTGACAGTGATCACCTGACAGGTGATCAGCAAACACAGGGGCAAACCTGTTGGAGCACTTATTAAACAGGCTTCATCTGCACTCCCTTCACCAGTCCATCGCTGAAATATAAGATGGAGACCATGTGTTTCATTGGCAATTTCCCATTTCTTTACTACTCCACTATGTAAATTCAATGGCCAGTTTATCACTGCCTTGTATCCAAATAGCCAAGGCTTGTGAGATGAGATAATTGCTCATGAAAAAGAGTGTCAGTGTTGCACAGTAGATGGGAGGACCTCCATTTGCTTTTTAGAAAAAAATAATACGCATAGAAATATCAGAATTACATGAACAATTTTAGATGATTTATTACTATGCAATGAAATATAGCTAAACCTAAGATAAGTACTGAGCTGAACTCTTTATTTACTTGAAAGGCTACATGTGTGCATAAGAAAACAGTTACGAAAAGTAAATCAGAAAATTCGAAATATGTTTCTGAATACAGCTTTATTCATACATGTGCAGTTTTATGACATAATACAAATGTTAACAAAAATACTTATTCAATGTCAATACAATCTCTAATACGAAAACCATTCTACAACACATTTTATGTTGCAAAATAATAAATATTAAATAGCTTTTTGTCTTTTTCTGAATCCTAAACACAAATACCCTGCTGCATTCAGAATTGTGTCTGGCAGTCGCAGGTAAAGTGTCGAAAAGTTTGTTCATAATTTTACCAGGCATGATATCATAATTTCAGTGCTTTTAATGCAAAGCTGACAATAATTATTAATCATGATCCACTCCATTCGCTGTCACATCCACAACATTCAACATTTCATAAGCTAGGAAGATAAAAAAAAAAAAACTCTGAACAAGAATGTAGATTATTATATGTAAATAGATATACATATGCAGCAAAACGAAAACAGCTTCTATTGCACGCATCTAAAAACATCACCAGGGAAGTTGTTCACCAGTATAGTGGAGAAATGACCCATGATCCTTTTCAGCCAAACCACCAATCACAGACAATACAGAGGAAATGCTTTCTTCGGGGCTCAATGGTGCCTGTATAGAAAACAATGAACACACCGCAAGAGTTTATCACTTGTTTTAAATTCGGTTCGCACAATAACAGACAGCAGTGATGAAAAGCAGATCGAGACTCACTTCAGGTCCACCCATATCAGTGCGTACCCAGCCTGGATGCAGAGCCATACACAGGATCCCGTCTGCCTCGAGGTCCACTGCCAAGCATCTGGTGACCATGTTCAGTGCGCTCTGATACAAGGCAAATAGGCAAGGCAGGGCAAGTTTATTTATACAGCACATTTCATTCACTATGGTAATTCAAAGCGCTTTACATAGAAATTGATTAAAATAATCACAAAATAAAAGCAAGGAAAATTAAAACTTAAGCTTTAAAGTTATAAAGATGATGCAGCTATAAAAAGGAATTAAAAGAGTAAAGAGATGATACATAGATAAACGGTGTATCATATTTCTCACAGCTGTTTGTTTTACTGTGAGATTTTCTCATGTTGATTGAACTGTGTCTATGGTGTTCTTTCGGCGCGCCTAAGTAATAAATACAACTCAGTATCTCAGCCGATATGTTCACAGACATATTATCATATCTTTCAATATGTAAAACTGTGCTTCAACAAAGGAATCAAACGTTCATGCATTTGGAAGACATTTTTTTATTCAAAACGACAAATATTCCCCTGCAAATTAATTATTATTATTTTTTTATTATTTTTTTTTATTATTATTAAATATTTTAATAATTAATTTTAATTAATAATTATTATTTTTAATAAATTATTATTATTTATTATAAATGATTTATCCATGCCCATCATAATTTTTTTCTAATATTCATGTGCCCTCTTAATCTTTAATCAACATAATTTCCCCTTCCTCCTGCATCAACTTCTCTTACCGGCGAGAGGGTGGGACATCCTGTCACTCAAATCAGGCTCAGAAAAAAAATCAAGTCTTGCCCCACATTTTTTGTTTGTTTGTAAAGTCACAATACAGGGAAGTAAAGATTATTGCAACTTTTGATAGAACTTTATTTTACAGTCCTGTTCCTCATGTACATACTATGTACTTATTATAGCAATTACAATAACTAGGTACTAACCCTGAACCTACCCCTAAAACCTAACCTGTACTTACCTAACTTTCTTAGGTAAGTACACTGTAAGTAAAGGTAAATGCATTTACTGTAAAAGAAAAAGAAAAAAAAAGTGCAACCTAACTTTTGTTTCATGCTGACTTTAAAACTTTTACCTTGGCGTTGAACTCCAAAAACACAATCTCACAAACCTTTGATGTTCTGTAGGGATACCATTTGAAAGTGTTGGCACGATCACCCCAGTAGAGCTCAACTGAACCCAGCAGTGATGTCATATTGATGACTGCTGCTCTGTGGATGCCCATCCCGGTTCCCTTCGCAGCTGCTCGCTTCAGCAGTGGGAGCACGGCCTGCATGACAAGTGCGATCAGAAGGTCAGATGTTAGCGATGAGAGTGGATATGTGCATATATTGTGTCAAGATTTAATCTGAGAAATCTGAGAAACCTTGGTGATCATCAACGGTGCAACAGTGTTGGTATGGAAATTTTCCAACATTTTGTCTGCAGTGACTGTCTCTAGGTTTGCTACAACATTAATTCCAGCATTGTTGATGAGACAGTTGAGACCCTCCTCTTGAACTAGCTGTTCCACCTCAGATGCAGCTCTTTCTATACTCTCTTGACTGATGACATCTAGTAACAGAGACACCCATTAATGCAACAGAGTCAGGTAAACAAACTCTTATTTTCAAATACAGCTTCTTCTAGATTAGTGGTTCATAACTGGTGTCAACAGTCAAAATGTCCACAGCGGGGAGAAAAACTATGCAAAATACAGATAATCAAACTGCAACAGGCCCTTATCCATCAAACCATTAAGAAGATAATGTAAGGTAAAAGAAAACCTGACCCTCCCCCAACTACATTAAATAGTTCAAGGCAAACACTTCCACTGTTGTTTAAGCATTTATAAAACTGTCAATTTCATGGTAGTTAATGGTGATATTAATGCTTTCATCCTATAGGTTTTTTTTTTTTGCAAAATAATAAAAAAAAGAATTGTGTTGTGTTAGGTCGCCACCTAATGTTCAGTATAAAATCTGGGTCATGAAGCAAACCAAACTGAGAACTGTTCTAGACTTGACACTCCTTTTAGTTTTAATGTACTTACCCAGTTTAATAATGTGTATGTTTTGATGCTCTTCTGCCAACCTTTGCAATTCCTATAAAACAAATAGGTCTTTTAAAATATTTTAAACGTTTTTTTTTTTTTTTTACACTTTTGACCTCATTTTAAACTACATATAAATGTATGTACTTTTAAATGATTATCACACTAAAAATCTAATAAAATATACACTTCCGTCTCCTTATACATTGATACGACTTTTAACCTGAAATATTATTGTTGAAATGCATGTCGTTCGTACTTGTCAACTGCGCATGTGCACATTCAAGATGACTGTAAACTATCTGGGACTGGTTTAATGTTTGTATAGTAGGCCTATTGCAAATACTACACTCTCTGCTCACGAAATTACCTTGGCTCCATCTGGATCCCGAGCAGTAGCGATAATCTTCCCGGGAGAGAAGCCTCCCGTTACTAGACTCTCAACTATCTGCAGTCCGAGGCCTCGACTGGCTCCGGTGACCATTAAGTTTGAACAGTTTTTGAATGCACGACTCATATTGTCACTTTATTCGAGAAAACGAAATAAATTTTCTGTCCAAGCCGCACGAGATAAATTAGAATAGATGACAGCTTGATGACAGAATAGTCTATAGTCACGTGATCAGATAATCGCTTGTCTCCACGCGTCACCACCGTCTAATTCCCGTCTATGGCACAGTGAATTAACGTTGTATATAATTTGTCAAAAAGGCAAATATCTTTGTGTGCTCAATTGAGATCTGGTGTTTTACCTTTGACTGTTGAAACAGGACGATATGTTAATTTAGTAGTGGAAAAACGGTTGTTTGAATGATTTTTGAACGATTTCCATTTTGTTTTCTACTGTCCATTTTATTGTGAACAGCGTGATTTTTTTATTTTGTAAGATAAAATCAGAGATTGATTTGGTAAATATGGATGATGCTCAAAGACTGAGATGTCTGTTTACATGTGAAACATAAATTAGCCAATTATCTTGAGGAAGCATGGGAGAAGAGGAAAAAAGCTCTTTATCGAGATGATCTGTAGTTGAGGATTTGTTTGTATATGGTGTCTCTCTGTGTGTGTGTGTGTGTGTGTGTATATATTTGTATTGATGTATTTTCCAGAATGATTTGTATTTGCGACAGGAAGATGTTTGCTAAATAAGTTTGTGGTGTCTTTGTAATCCCATGTGGGATGGGCCAAATGTTTGCATGACACAGAAATAAAATTTAACTAACTAACTAACTAACTAACTAACTAACTATTGTGGGAATAGAAAAAAAAGATCAGTGGAAACAACTTGCTGACGACACAGCTTGTTCATTGGTTTAAACAACCGTGATGTAATTGTTCTCTTTTAAACTGTTTGACTTTAAAACTCTGATCTCATGTTTTTATGTGTATAAATTATGTGTTAGTATTCCCAATACTCTCTGACAGTGTGATCTATGGGTTATTTGATTGTTGTCATATTTATAAAAATATAAATATAAAACGTGTCTGTAATTAAAGTAAAAATGATTGATAAACACGTCTTTGGTATGTAATTAAATGGGTGTCTTGATCATTATAATTATTTTCAAATAAAAGCAACAGAACTTAAATTACATCCAGTTTATTAACGCTGTCTGTCTGTCTGTGCACGAGCGTGAATCCCGCGATATCCATCTTTGATCTCACAGGTGTCGGATCCACTGCGATAAGAGAGAACTGTCCGTCTTGCCTGCACTTTTTTCACTCCTCCCCTCACTGCAGCCGCCTACTCTCGCATACATTACAAGCGAGCTAGGCATCTCAAACTAGCCTATTGAATTGGGACAGCCTTCATCGCGACGCGGTGACGCAGTCGGCCTCCAAATGCGACCTTCCAATGCTGCGTTCCAGTCCAAAATTGTCATGCCCTTCACTCGCTAACTTCCCTTCGTCTCGTTCACTCGGATGTACGTCATTGCGAGTGCCCACTGGAATCAGCTATGGAGTTGATTTATTATTTAAATTTTTTTTCCCTTTAAGAATTTGTTTAATGCAGCATCCAAATGTTTATAGGTGTGTTTGGGTTGTTTAAAATGTTAAAAATTATAATTAATATATCATAGAGTTGACTGTGGTGGTGATTAGACGAGATGTGGTGACGTCACAATCGTACTGCATTGTGGGACATATAGGTGCCTGAAGTGTACATTTGAAGCAGACTGTCAAAATCGAGGGAACGAGGGTCTGTCCATATAAACTTCCCTCGTCCACATCAGGAAGTGGAACGCACTTCAAAATGGCGGCAGGGATTCCCCCAAGTGGAAGTGCTTAGGGAAGTTCGCAAGTGCGTGTCTAAAAGTGGACTGGAACGCAGCACCAGTCCAAAATTGTCATGCCCTTCACTCGCTAACTTCCCTCCGTCTCGTTCACTCGGATGTAGGCTACGTCATTGCTAACGTTGCACGAGTGCCCACTACAGGCGGAAACTGCAATGGGCTGTGTCCTAAACCCTTGTTCACTTGGAATCAGCTATGGAGTTGATTTATTTATTTATTTTTCCCTTTAAAGTCCGCGTGAACCGGAAGTTGCAAACGGTTTTTCTCCAGTGTTGTGACGTATTTCCCAGTGAAAAGGAATATTGAACAGAGGGCAGGGTTTTACTCTAGCGCTCCTCCTCTGCATCTCTGCTCATAACAGACTAACGGTTTGAGGGGAGTGGTTAAGCGTTTCCCAAACCAAGCCGTCAAACCTACGTCATCAGGGAAGGTCCTCCAATGCAGAGGGGAGGGGCATTTTCAGATTTTGATTAAAGATTACGAAGCCAAAAATTTTTTTTGTGTGGATTGACTTGCATGGATGAATTGTTCACCACAAAACGATCAATTTAGGCAAAGTAAATATGGTCAATTGTGATTTCATGTGGACTTTAAGAATTTGTTTAATGCAGCATCCAAATGTTTATAGGTGTGTTTGGGTTGTTTTTAAAAAAAAAAATAGAATTAATATATCAGAGTTGTTTGTTGTGGTGGTGATTAGATGATAGGCTTGTTTGAGATGCGCCTCGCCTCGCCTGAAATGTATGCGAGAGTAGGCGGCTGCAGTGAGAGGAGGAGTGAAAAAAGCGCAGGCAAGCCGGACAGTTCTCTCTTCTCGCAGTGGATCTGACACCTGTGAGATCAAAGATGGATATCGCGGGATTCACGCTCGTGCACAGTGTATAAAATACATCGCATAATCCATAGAGATCGCACTGTTAGATAGTTTGGGAATATTCACACATACATAAAACATGATATCAGAGTTTTAAAATCAAACATTTTAAAAGAGAACAATACATCACGGTTGTTTAAACCAATGAGCATTAAGCAGTGTCGTCAGCAAGTCGTTTCCCATCATGCTTTTGATCAGCGCAGTCGGTGGAGAGCAACTGCGCTCGACTGCAGAATCCGACAGGTGTGCCTTGCGCTCGCGAGAGATTTTTGACATACGTCAGCATGACATCAGAGCAAGGCGGACCGCACTCGGACACATTTCTAACCAGCATGCATCTCGTGCTGATCAACGATGATCGATTCTGCGCAGATTTTGCTCATCTCAAACAAGCCTATTATCTGTGGGGATCGTACTGCATTGTGGGACATATAGGTGCCTGAAGTCAAGTGTACATATGAAGTAAACTCGCTCCCTCTGTCAAAATCGAGGGAGCGAGGGTCTGTCCATATAAACTTCCCTCGTCCACTTCATGAAGTGGAACGCACTTCAAAATGGCGAAGTTAGGGAAGTTCGCAAGCGCGTTTCTAAAAATGGACTGGAACGCAGCCCAAGTGTGCAGCCTTTGAATTGGAGATGGTCCTCACTGCAGAACATGAAATCCAGGGGGAGTTGGATCCAGATCCAATTCCTCCCACCTTACATATACCTAAACCTACCCATCTCCACCCCCTGATCCCTAAACCTACCCATCTCCACCCCCTGATCCCTAAACCCACCCCTAAACCTACCCATCTCCACCCCCTGATCCCTAAACCCACCCCTAAACCTACCCATCTCCACCCCCTGATCCCTAAACCCACCCCTAAACCTACCAATCTCCACCCCTTAGATCTGGATCCAACTCCGCCCCCCTGGATCTCGTGTACTGCAGTGAGGTGCTACTGTTTGAATTGGGACATCCTTCGTCGTGCTGCTGTGACGCAATCGGCCTTCAAATATGGCCTTCAGAGGATGCAGCCTTCACATTGGGACACATCTATTGACTTATTTAAAGTAGCTTTATTATAAAATACGATCATATGACCCACAAAATGTTTTGAACAAGCATCACTAAAAAAAAAAAAAATCAAACCACGTGAGTTTTCGTTGAGCTCACTTTTATTAATTTGATTGTTCATACAGTATCACTCGTGACATTTCATTTTCGATAAAGAACTTTGGACATTTCATAAACCGCTTAATTTACTTTAGCAACTCAATAATCAGTTATACAAATATATATATATTTTAACCGTTTTTCAAAACAGAATTATCCTTACAAACTGCATGTTTACATAATCATCAGCCATACACAGGATTAAACAAGCAAAGCTTTTCTTAAAGCATCGATTAACCACTGAAACATCAGTTACAATATATGTTTTAAAGTTGGTTTTTATTATAAAATGGATCGATTAATCCGATTTTGCCCACAGATGCACAAACACATTTTTTGACAAATCAGATCCAGTTTAATGGCCAGCTAGGATGTGTGAATTCCTAATGATTTATGAAATTATTATTTTATGTGCGATATTGGTGACAATTACACAGAATAGCAAGATAAATTTATAATAAATTACGCAAGAACACGTGTAGTGCAAACACTATGGGCAATCTTTCTTCACTAGTAGACGCTGACATTGCAGGTTACAATACCTCGGTATAGAATAAGTGCATTATCGTCACAAACGTGTCTAAGCAGAACAAGTAACAGCTCAAGAAGACTTTTAATGCTAGATCATCAGTTTGATAAGAGTAAATGCCACGATAAAGACTTACAGTCCTAAAAAGATTTTACAATTAATGTCCAAACATGAAATCTTGTTTACTCCTTTCAGTTATTTCTCTAACTTTAATAAACATGTTGTTAATTGATATATCAGCATATTTTGGACCATAAAAACATTCTTATCATGATTTCCTGTATCAGCACTGATAAACGATATCCTTTAAAGCTTGTTTTTGTTATTTTATTTATTCAGGGGCTCACATTCATAGTCATGAATTATAGGGATAGTTCACCCAAAAATTAAAACTCACCCTCATGTCATTCTAAACCCGTAAGACTTTCGTTCATCTTCGGAACACAAATGAAGACGATTTTAATTAAATCTGAGAGATTTCTGTCCCTCCGTTGACAGCTACGCAACTACCATGCTTCGAAAAGTTCATAAAGAGATCATAATCATAATCCATATGGTCATCTCCATATGAGACACATTCACTTTATATGACAAACAGATTCATTTGTGTTCCAAAGATGAACAAAGGTCTTATGGGTTTGGAACAACATGAGGGTGAGTGATTGATGACAGAATTTTCATTTTTGGGTGAACTACCTTTTACATTTATAATTCCAAATTAAGTGAACTAGAAGTCTACATTAGTCATATTTCATGTCTTGTTCTAAAAGACAGGCAGCAGAGGACTTTATATCAACTAAATTACTTTTTGCTTGCTCTCTGTCTGCTGCCAGCTTCACTTGGTGACAGCGTGGATGGAGTGTGCTAGATATTCCACGTTTGCAGACGTCACACCAGCCACGGAGATCCGGCCATCTTTTGTCATGTATATAGAGAATTCTTTAATCAGACGCTCCACCTGACAAAGAGCCACAAAGAAGACAAGCAGAGAAAAGCCAATGAGAAAAGGCTGAGGCCTTATCAGAGATACCCAGAATGCACTTTCTCTTGACTTGCCTGCTCCGCTTTGAGTCCCGTGAAGCAGAACATTCCGATCTGGTCAGTGACATGCTGCCAGTTGTGAGTGGAGCCCTCCTTCTTAAGGTTTGAAACAAGCATCTCTCTCATCCTAATGATACGGCTGGCCATGCCTTTCACCTCCTCGAGCCTAGCAGAAAAACAGTCGAGCCACAGTCTGTAGAGCTCAGTTCTCATTGGCTTTGTTCATGACGGCGACTAATCTCTGGACTCACCATTCTTTGTAGAGTTCGGGTGTGTTGAGGATAGTGGAGGCGATGCGAGCTCCATTCATGGGTGGGTTGGAGTAGATGGGTCGGATGAGAATTTTCAGCTGGGATTCCACACGCTTCGCCTCTTCAGCATCCTTACACACCACCGTGAAGCCCCCTACACGCTCACCTGAAGACGCAAAGGTACAGAGTATTAACTTTAAAATCGAAATAATTCTCCACAAGTATTTTGTCTAATTTTCCAAACATAACAAAAATCCTTGAATCCTTGAATGATAAATTGACTCAATAATATATCTGTACAGTGTATTTTCTCTTACTATAGTGGGAGAATTTTCACTTGTTCAAAAATGAACAAGTTAAAAACAAGTGAGATTACACTTACATTACCATTTATAAGAAATTAATACTTTTTTTTCAGCAAGGATGCATTAAATTGATCAAAAGTGACAGGAAAGGCATTTATAATGGTACAAAAGATTTCTATTTCAAATACATGCTGTTTTTTCTAACATTCTCTCATTCGTTTAAACCAGCGGTCCCCAACCTTTTTTGCGCCACGGACCAGTTTAATATCAGACAATATTTTCACGGACTGGCCTTTAAGGTGTGCTTTAATGGTGGCGCTGCCAATAAATTAATGATTATGAATATGTAAAATATAGCAGGAGACATTTGAATTGTTTACTAATAAACCAGTTTTTTCTATGTCAGTGTCGGCTGGAAAGATGAAGCGATGCTGACTCGCGATCTTCGCAGTAGTGAACGCGCCAGAGAGAAATGCACATTTCATACGGATTACATAAGCAGAGAGCAGTCTGTTTTCTTTCGTTTTGAATTGTTCTGTTTAAAAGAAGACATTTCAAGCTTTCTATGTATGTCTCAGGTCTGTGAGGCAAGTACCTTATACGCTGAGTTTCGGTTAATTTATGAGACCAGCTCCAGTTCACGCGCCGGCGCCTCCGTGTCGTGATTATCTATTTTCTAATATATTTACTTCTTATTTATTAAATCCAGACAATTGGTTGATGAAACATTGATTAAAATTAAGATACAATTAATACAAAACAAACTTTCTGTTGTGCTTTCTGTTCGAGGTCTCTGTGAAAGTTTTAAAGCAGTCTTTTAGTGCCGCTTTCAGAGCGCTCACGTCCGTTACGGAGAACTGTCCCGTCTGTAACATTGTTTTGTTTTTTTGTGAAATAAATTTCTAAATAAATGCGACTTATAGTCCAGTGCGACTTAGGCCAGGCCTATATATGTTTTTTCTTCTTCATGGCGCATTTTTTGACCGATGCGACTTATACTCCGGAAAATACGGTAAGTTATTTATTCTTTCTGTGCAGCCCGGTACCAAATGTCCCACGGACCGGTACCGGTCCGCGGCCCGGGGGTTGGGACCCCTGGTTTGAACAGTTTCCACAAAAATATTAAGCAGCACAGCTGTTTTTATCATTGATAATAATAATAATAATAATATTTCTTGAGCAGCATATTAGAATGATTTCTGAAGGATCATGTGACACTGAAGACTGGAGTAATGATGCTGGAAATTCAGCTTTGCCATCACAGGAATAAATTACATTTTAAAATATATGAAATATAACAGAAAAAGTTATTTTAAATTGTGATACTATTACACATTATTACTGTTTTTATTGTATTTTTGATCAAACAAATGCAGCCTTGGTGAGAAGAGACTTTTGAATTAGGGAATTATTAACTTTTATATAAGTGTAATTAGCAAGGATTTGTTTTAACAATATGTTTGATGCTCACCATACAGGCCCATGTTCTTTGCAAAAGACTGGGACAGAAGAATGTTGTGCCCCTGCTCAATGAAATAACGCACAGCCCAAGCATCACGATCGATATCGCCACTGGCAAATCCCTGGTAAGCCATGTCAAAGAACACCAGGAGATTTCTTTTCTGTTGAAATGAGAGTGAAGAATCTTATTATCACTGAAACAGTCATTCATTTGAGACTGAGGACAGTCATTCTTTTATCGATCCAAATGGTCAAACAAAGATAAGGATTTCATTCCAACTATATGTTTCTGTCACTTCAATAAGTAGCTTTTCTGAGTCTTGCAGTCCGCTTGCTTTTGGACTTTAATTTAACGCCAAAACCAGTTACCTTGATCAGAGCAGCCAACTCTTTCCACTGCTCAGGCTTTGGGTCCACTCCTGTGGGATTATGAGCGCACGCATGCAGAACAATAACACTCTTCTCAGGGATTTTCTGAAAGAGAAATAAATAAATACATGCATAAATCTGAAAGACAAATACTTCACATATTACATTATCCAGAATTTCAAAATAAAATGATTCCCTCTTCCTACTTAAAAGGTGGATCAAAAGAAAAGAAGAGAGCTAAAATGCAACAAATGTACAATGCTTATTCCCAATAAAGTACAAGATATAAAACATTTTTCTTACTGAAATATCATCCAAGGCTCCTTTAAGGTCAAAGCCAATGGTTTTAGGGTCATAGTAGGTGTAAGCATTTAGCTGCATGCCCGCATCTCTGAAGATAGGGGTGTGGTTTCCCCAGGAGGGTTTAGGCAGGTACACGTCCCGGGAAACGTTATGGAATCGTGACTAGCCAAGAAGAAGTCATGTGAGTACTTGTTATTTGAACTACCTTTACAACCAATAACCAGAAATCAAAATAGTCAACAGTGACAACCCACTTTTTTAGTAGCCTTAGTTAACAAAAACAATCAGGCCTAACATCGCATTACAAACTCAAATTTAAAAAAACACAAAAATATATGAAAGAATGAAAAACTATTAGCTACAAGTCTGTTCCCGACCCCAGACTTTTGAATGGTAGTGTAAAATTTGGCAAGTAAATAAAATATTATTTTTAAATCATACTTAGTATTGGTTTCTAAAGGTTTCTAAACATACGAAGGAATAGGATGGGTCACTTCTGTTGTGCTCTATGACAGCCACATATAAAACAAAACAAATATATTATGAAATCCTTACAAACCACTATGTTTAACTACATACCAAAAAGTTAGCACCAATACGTAGAGATCCGGTTCCTGAGATCGTCTGGACAGTGATGCTCTGCGTGCAAAAAGAACTGGGAATTAATAATCACATCTAATAATTTAATAAGCAAAATACTTCCTTTTAAAAAGCATTGCTTTAAAGTACTTACTCTTCCGCTCTTTAAGACCTCATTATCAGGTCCAAGAGCCAGCTGAGCGCAGGCCTTTGAAAAGTCTGCCAACCCTCCAATAGGAAGGTACTCTTTATCCAACTTCTTAGCAGCAATCTGGGCCTCAGCCTGACAATACCAAATTCTGTCATTTGTTTTGAGCAGGGATTAGAATATTAAAACTTTATTTGGCTGAATGGAAGTGGATATTATGGACAATTGCTGTTTCAAAAGTATGTCAGCTATATAACAAAAAGCATTTTAGAAGATAAAAGAGGCCAGGGTGATTCAGGGAAATCTAACAAGATCCTTGCATAATCATATCGTATGCCAATTGTTACGTTATGACAAACCTTTCGGACACAGTTAAGGACAAACGGCTTGCCCTGATCGTCTCTATAAGCTCCTACTCCGAGGTTCATCTTTTTGGGGTTGGTGTCACGTTTGAACGCCTCCGTGACACCCAAGATGGGATCAGGGGGTCCCATCTGTACCTCAGTCCACCATGAGCTGTGAAAAAAAATAATACTTTTAGGTTAACTATTGAGTGCAAGTACGCTGCTCCAGACAAATTGTTATGACTGTGTGTTGTCATAGGAAAATTTATGTTAATAGTTAAATTGTTTAATTTTTAAATACTTTTGGAAGGAAGGCCAAACACTGTTATAGCTGTGTGAACCCCAAAGAATTTAGAGCAGTGCAGAAGACTGAAATTCAGACATCCCTCATAATTTAATACAGACCACCTTCTCTTTTTGCATATACAAAATCTAGGCTACTCATTCTTTGAACGTCTCATTAAAAATTCTCCAAGATGGATAAGTTTATCATAAGCTGATTATCATTACAGAGTTTTAGTTCTTGCTAAACTGGAAGGAATTCAATAACAGCTTGAGCTAGACTGCTAAACTCCACTAATGAGACTTCATGTCTGAACGTGAACAGTAGAGGAATTTTAAACTCCAAGTTTAAGCATCATCATCATCATCATCTTTTTTATTTAATGCCATGTCAGCAATCAGAGCTATCTTCATGGCAAAAATTCAATTACAAAAACTAAAATATCATATAAATACAATAAAAACAGAACAAAGATAACCAGCAAGTCATAGTATACAATATATATTTTTTTAAGTTAACATATGATAAAAAATCCAAAACCTTTTCAGGTATAATCTCATTAAAAATGTCCTTAACTGAAATAACTTCATAAAAAAGCATTCTACTTGTGTTAAGTCCAGGACAATCTAATATGTTTGACAGTTAAAGGAATCCTACAAAACATACATATTGTTGGGTCTTCACCTTTAAGTAAAAAAAACATGGGTCAAACTTGTGTGACCTATACGACATCTTGTGTAGACCACCTGATCAAGTCTAGTTTTAAAATTGAGACCAAGTTTAAGCACATTGCATGGCTGTATTTGTTCTGATGGATGCTTGGCACACAGGTTCAGAATGGCCATGTCATTCTAAATAAAGATTCTGCTAGCTTGCCAAGACAAACAGTAGGCCATCTCTGTAATTACCCGTGTAAAATGGGAGTATAATTCCAATCTAAACCCCACCCACATAAAGTGTGGTAATCCAATGAAGAGATGTGAACAACACCCCACCCTCTGCATCAGAACCAATCATGTGTCACACTCACATACTGCCCTTTTCAACCCAGCTCTGAATGTCAGTCATTTGTACCAATCAGCAACTAGAACTACAATAAAAACCATACTATGTGCACTGTTGCTGTACTCTCAGCTTTTGAATTTAAGACATACTGCTAATTTTTATCCTCAATAACAAGCAAAACCCTAAGTGTAGAACATTAATTAATGACAATAATGTAATGTTTACAGGACATATGGGGTTTTATGTGGAAGCATTCCTGTCTCTGACTTAGCGCAGACTGTAGTGATTGGCCCAATCTGAGGAAGTAGGCGTAAAGGCATTACATGTTCCTTTTATGTTCCAACTCAAGTCACAGATAATTTATATAGCATATAATTAAGTAAACCCAAAGCTGACAGACAAATAACAAAAAAGTTATAAAGAAAAATGAATAGGCAAGTAAATAAAAATAAAAAGATATATAAAAATAAATAAGTATGCAGATAAAAAATATTCATAAATAAAAATGTATGAATTATGTTCCTAAAAAATGTAAGTGCCCTCCTAGCAGATACATTAATAAATAAATAATAAAGTTAGAGCGAATATAAAACACAAGTAGATAAAAAATTTTTACTAAAAAATATTTAGTAAAAAAAATGTGCAATGCAACAGCAGTAACAGAAAATAAGTTTTTATAGGGAGGCTGTTTTTTCATCTCAATCATGATAATGCCATTAAATAGACAGAAAATATAATCTTTTGTCAGACAGTAGCAAGCTAGGCCTGGCTGAACCTGATATATCACTAATGTAATGTCATTATGAACACTTAACTTGAAAAATCTCGCTTGTGTTGATCTCATTAACTCTGATCGCTTGTCAAAGCCCTATTAGTGATATTATATTATAACTTCTGACATTGACAGTCGTCATATATGAAATTAAAATTTCATGTTGAAAGATAAAAAAAACTCGGTAAACATCAAAAGCATTAATAACTATGTTGAATTATGAGCACAATGAATGAATGAATGAATGAATGAGGCATTCAAGGTTAAAGTCTCATGTGTTACAGTAGAGTAACTTTCAGTGGTGCTGCTCTAGTCAGTCCGCGGCGCTAACTCGCTAGCACAAGCTAACTTGTCAACAGAGTGTTTGCACAAGAAAAATAAAGCCTCAAATTACCTTGCACGGAGCTGTAAGACTGCTAAAACAGGGGCCTGAGCCCCGACATTAGCCAAAATCTTGCTGGATTGCAACAGGGCCATTGCTGGAAGCACAGATGACTTGGAGGAAGACTAACGCACACTGGCTGGGTTAACGTTACTTGAACTTGTGTGCTCTGCATGTGTTGATTATAGCGCCTCCAAGGACATTGCATTGCATTGCTGCTGGAGACAAGAGGTAGTACAGTAAATGGGACTCGAAGACTAGCCAGCTAAGAGTAACTGGTTTAACTGGGTTTTTTTTCTGTACACTGAAAAAAAAAATGTTGTAGGGTTTAATTTGGAACACTTTTCCCTCAGAAATTGCTAGTAAATTTCACAAATAATTACAAAGAAATGACAAGTAACGTCGCATTAAATGAAACGTGCCATTTTGAAGTAAAATGTCTAAAATAGTATTTCCTTGTATAAACATACTCCAATAACTTAAAAAAAACAAAAACATTTTACAGTGTATAATTATTGCCTGTGTAGGCTAAGGCTAGCCTACTGTATCAAATTCCATGTCCATGTCCAAACAATGGTTCAGTCTTTCCAGACAAATTACAAGCGACTTGAGAGGTCCACATGAAGTTAAGCAAAACTCGAGAGCACGTAGATGTGAACTTGAGAACTTGTATAATAAATATTAGTATTTGTATGTGAACATTTAGGCTACACTCACAGCTCCAATGTGAAAACATGTCAAATAAAAATCTGAAGTTGAATGTTGAAATTTGCACTCGCAGATAGTCACAAACCTGTATTCTGAATTTGAAGCCGCAGACAAGTAGTCACAAATGCGTAAAATGCCATTCACATAAATATAATGACAGACACAAACTTGAAATATTTGCATTTAATCTTACATTCACATTCGCAGTAGGCTAGCCTACAACCTCAATTAGGCACTTGCAACTTCTCAAATCTCACTGCAATTTCAAATTTCGCGAATAAGTACGAGTATTGTACAAGTTCTCAAATTCACATCAACGTGCTCTCGAGTTTTGCTACTCTTTTACCTTCATAGGTCCAACACTTGCATCAGAGTGAAGCAGTATGCATATTGACATACTAGTGCAATTATAATAAGTGGCCACTTGGAGTCATTGTTGCTCCACACGTTGCAGAACTGTTGAACCCCTCACTATTTAAAGTGCTATTACCAGTGAAAGGCTCACCTCTCTCTCAAAGGCTGATGTCTCTATACTGCTACTCTCTGCTTACAGACGTTGAGTTCTGCAGTTTACTTTCAAATGCTGTGAATACTGACATGTATGACATCACAAATTAACGTTACAATGACTGCCAGACATGCTTGGCATATTTTCAGCATTTAGTGCATGAGTAAAGCCTCCATCCTAGCATCATGACCATTCATCATCCATTTAAACTCATTTTTGCTTGTCCTTTCTTGATCTTAGCTACCATCCCCTTTTTCCCTTTTATGCTTTCAATTTTCTAGGAGACTTATGAGACTCGCAATGAGCCTGAAGGACATTAAAGGCCTTTATAATTATATTAGCATATGCTGAGTGGCAGAGAGCATTGGTGCTTTAGTGGTAACATCCTTGTATGCCTTGCAGGAGATCCGGGGAAGATAAGCTGAGGCTGTTACATCTTCGTCTTAGAAGTTTAGCGTATTTGTAGTTGCTGTGAGCTATTAATGTTTGAAGCATAGCCTAGAAAGTGGATTCCAAGCCTGTGTATGGTGTTTTCTCAGATGCGTGTCTTGGTTACATGCTGTTAATGTGATTTGTTCACTTTAATGAAAATAACATTGGTAGGAAAAGCATCTGCCAAACACATACAGTACATGTCAGAAGAATGAGATCTGTTGTTGATTGCAATGATTGCAGCAGTATCTAAAATTTTATGAACTATGCACATTTTAATTTAATCCAACACTGTTTTGAATTGTTGTTGGACGCCATTAGATGTTCTTTATACCTAGATCAGCTTCATCAAGTCTTAAAAAGTATTTAGATGCCTAATTAAAAGGCATCTAAGGCCTCCAAATTTCAATTAGCATTGCATTGATTACCTTTAGGTAACAACTTTTTTTTTTTAAGAACATAGCCTCTTTCCCATTTTGTAGTGTAGAAAGGCTATAGAGAAGAGGTGAATTTAGCCATCCACTCTCAATTCCCCATTAAATTCACAGTAGCTATATTTAAACATCATCAATAAAAGAACAGGATTCTCTTCATTTATTAATTCATTAATCTAGCAATTACAATATAGACATAATACCAGAGTATGAATGCTTTCTGGTAATTGTATTCAATAGGAAAAATGGGAAGGGCAAAGCTTTTTCTATATTTAAAAGCAACATTTTTGGAGCTGAGGAACCGTCTCATATTATTTTCCTTTACAGTTCACTAAATTCTCACTGGTATCACTTGAACACTTGCTAAGAAAAAAAGTCAGCATTGTGAAACTGTTAAATAGAGTCTAATTGCTTTTTTTTTTAAGTCTGCAGAAATGTTTAAAAAAATAGTTAACATAGTCAATTAATTATCAGTATTTATTTTTACTTTAAACAGTAAATATTCTAAATTCTTAGAATATATAGAATGTGAAATAAAATATAGGTTAGATTTTGTAAGATAAGATTTAGTTAAATAAATCATCAGTGTACGTTGGAGCAATGTTATCAGTCAATGCAAGCAGTGTAGAGAATCCCCATTTATAAAACCAAAACTGCATTTGGATGAATTATTCATGTTCTGATGATTAATTGATAGGAATTTCTACAAACTCTGCTATGTAAGAGGAAAGTCTAGCAGATCAATTATTTAAAGTGGTTTAAATGCATCTGGACACAATTGGGAAAGATGTTTTCTAGAAATGTGATGTCTCCATCCAGCATGTCACGGAACTGACTGTATGGATGAGACGTTACGTGTAACAAAGGACAATTTCAAAGAGTTAAATATGTTCTGTTCTGTAAAATAAATATATTTTAATAAATTCTCAAACATCCGGATTAGCAAAAAACAAATAAAGACAAAACATCAAATTTATATCACATTACTTTTATTAATGCTCTCAGTTACATCCTTAAACAGTATCAGCCAAAAAAAAACACACACCACAAACCCAAACATAATTGGGCAGGAATAAGATGAAATGAGGACAAAAACAAACCGAAGAGGAAACCAAACGGAAAGGAAGAAACCAGAAGAAGAATTTAAAGCCAAGCACTCCAAATAAATATCTTATCATATTATACCATCAGTCTGCTACTCTTTCAGAAAGATTCTTCTTTAAATATATAGTTTAAAAATTGAGCAGAGGGCATCATAGTAGCTGCAGTTTGTAGGCGAAGGAAAGCAGTGGCGATCGGGGTTGTGGGAAGGGATTGGGAAAGGAAAGAAGGGGAGAGGACAGACTTTGTGCTTTTCTGTGCACACTCGTTCAGAACTCATTTCGAGAGGGGGATGGGAGGGGGACGGGGGTGCCCGGCACATGCACACGGTTACAGTATTCAGGCAGCTGGAACAGAGCTGAGATGAAGGTCAGGAAGCCTCGATTTACACCATGGGCTCCCGGCAAAGGACAATCTCCAGCTCTGTGCGGTAAAGCTTTCCCCCGTCTGACAGTGCCATGATGCTTTGCTTATAACCAGTCAGGCTCTTGGTGTCCACCTCCTGAGGTTAAACACAAGCACAGTACTGTAAGATTGCTTTTGTTATTTGTCATTGTGAAGTGCTATACTATTTCTTAGCCTTCTTATCTCACCTTGTGGTTCTTCTCGTAGAGGTCCTTCAGGAGAGCCTCCAGCTCCTGCTCGTCAATATAGCCATTTCCATCCTTGAAAGCAAGAAAACAACACCCATGAAATTCATAATTTACAAAACCTTTTGAATGTTCTTGTACTGATTTTTCTTTTCTAGACTTTAAAATTCCAGGAGACATAAAATACCTTTGTGTGCGGAACGCATTGAAATTGAACTGTAGCGGCCGAATCACTGTGTGAGTGAGAACTTGAGAGTCGGATCATTCAAATTTGTGGACGAATCATTCAGAACAGTTGTGTGAAATAGATGAACTCATTCACTGAAAAGATCTGACTCAAAAGAACTATTCATTCATTCATGAATCAAGCACTACTCTTAGATTTAGATCGAATGGCAGTGGAATACAGATGTATAGACCACTAATGATAAGTGCTTTTGCGTCCTTTTTGATGCTTGAAAGTTTCGGTCACCATTTATTGTTTTAGCATGGAAAAGAGCCAGCTTTGGTGTCCAATAGAAGAAAGTAATATGGATTTGGAGGGACATCAGGGTAAGTAAATGTTTTGGTGAAATAATCCAAGAGTCTGTTCATTTGAACAGAGCCATATTGGCTTAATGATGGCTTTCGAGTGACTTAATCCCTGTTAGAAATGCTATTTTTTCCAAACGCCTGTCTGTTTCAATTCTTATTTTATGACTGCAAGCCATAATAGTGCTTAGATGGCCTGGCATGTGATGTCTCGCTCTCAATATTTTTCATAACAACAGAAAGGCATTTTGACTGCGGGAAGGAGACTAATTCTACATTAATTCTACACTTAAATGCTAACATTTGATACACATTGTGTTCATGTGGATTACATTTCATGTATAACTGAAGGTTGGTCCTCATAGCAAGCCTGTGAGCGGGTGCTGTTGTCTAATGGTCTCTATTTGCTCAAAGATATTGATTACATAGAACAATGATGAGATAATCTTGCCTTCCTAAGGCATAAGTTTGGTCTGTGTAAGTTAACTGGAGAAAGACTAATGATGAACTTGTGGTAGCACAGCATTAAATAGCAATTTTCATCTTGCAGCAATTTTCATTGGGATTTCTGTAATTACTTGTGGTTGGCACTTAAACTGTTGTAAATGTGCTTCTGATTTTGCATTTTAAATCCCTTTCCAAATGATGATACCACCAAGCTGGAAGAAAAAAAAAACAGGCGCAGGTGCTTCTGCTCATTTTCCTGCACAGGTGATGGGGACACTGTTTTGCATTCAGAAGGCGCTCACAAAGGAGGGTGAGATCAGATTTCCAGCAACACTACAACAGCAGTGCATATAAATCTACACAATATCATATACATCACCTTATCATAGAATGTAAAGATGGCGTTGAACTGCTCAGCAGTCAGCTTGACGCCCTGTTCAGCAATAAAAACATTGTTCAGTAACTAAATATATTACATTTCAAACTAAAACCAAGCTAAAAACTTCATGTATGACTGTGCTCTCACCTGAAACTTCAACAAGAAATTCTCCTGAACCGGCAGAAGCCTTGACATAAACAGAAAAATGATTATTGGGTTGATGTGTCTTACAATATGAATGTGATTTTCTTTTCTTTTTTCTCTCACCTCGCCATTTCAGACAGACCCAGTTTCCCATCGCCATTTAGATCGAACATCTTGAGCTAAAAAGGAGAGAATGCCGCAGTTTAAATGTTTACACAGTATCCTGGTTGCATAAACTGCTAATACTAGTCTTATAAGTTAGTCATCAAATTTTTCTCTTCAAGACTGTTCATAAACTTTTCAGTTAAACGTAACTAACTGTTAGTTGTTCGTACTTCTTCTTAAGACACATTATGTTTATGCAACTGGCCCCTGAACTTGCTTCAAATTTCTCTATAAAATCAATATGTCCTATTACTGCACAACATTTCTAAACTTATTTTATTTTTCAAAGTGGGTAGAGGACAACTAAGGCTCTCAGATATCCAGCTGGCATGCCTTGGATTAATTCAGGTTTATGTCTCTGGCCTTAAGATGTGGGCATATGTTAGCACAGCTGGAGTGCAGACACAACCCGTGGGGTCAGTGCATGTACAAGTCACTCAAGCATGGTGGCAAATGGCTCCAGGATTTAAAGGTAAAATAAAACTTTAAAGTTTTTTGTCTAATGTTTGTTATGGGGTAACTAGGAGACACTAGGAGGATAAGATAATGACTAATCCACCACAGAGACAACAACTTACTATTGTTTGTGTGTATTCCTGCAATTTCTGGTCGTCATAGTGTCTGTTTGCCTTTTTAAGCAGGTCAGAGAGGAAGCCCTGTTGGAAAAAAGATTATGATGATTTTATATACATTTTGACGATTTAAATTAAGAGTTTAAAAACCTGTTAAAAGAAAATGCTAGGATTTCAAAACCTCTTTTGTCAGCTGATTTACAAAATTATATTTTATATATATACATATACATGCTATCCCATCTACTACAAAAATGTTCAGTGAGGTTCAATATAGACACCTTGTGTTCCTGACTCAATTATAAAGAACAATTTATGTCAAAAATAAGGAGAAATGTCTTAAATGATCGCATTATACTTTAATGTTCAACGGGTTATTTAATTATTTTCTACTGATAATCTATGTTTGCAAGCATAAAATTGATTAATTAATTAAAAGTGAATTAAAACTAAATGAATTAATTAAAAATAAATCCATGACGTGATCCTATGTTGGGAACCCCTAAAAGATTCTATATATGAAACAAATGACAGATCCCATATATATATATACTGTATACCTTTATATTCGGTTCTATATACAACCTTTTCTTCTTAGAGTTTATTATCTTACAAACCCCCTCCTGCTCTGATTTGTGAACACCCTTAAGCATGACATCTGCTATCATTTTTTTTGAGGTCATCATCTCCTCAGTGATCATTGCTTCATTTGCTTTGTTTACAAATGTAGTGATTTGTATACTCTCTTCGGATGCCAGCCACCAAATCCAATTTGCATAGTTTCCATCTGCCTCGTCACATTAGTGGCTGTGGAAACTCTTTTCATGATTGTTGTGAAGGCCACAGCAGGAAAAGTAATAGATATCTTACCTTAAGTTCATTAGCCTCAATGAAACCGCTGCGGTCTGTGTCATATTTCCGCCAGGCCTGTATATAGACAAACATAAAAAAAGATACTTTAACTGTACCATCATCAGTACAGCTTATAATTATATGTGCAATATATCTTAGGTTTGACAAATCAGAGGGATAGGAGTGCATGTAAATGCGGAAGTGGTGAAATAATAGGCGAATTATTCTTACAGTACATTAATTAAAATAGTTTTTTCATTTCTGTTCGAAGCAGCTGTGCATTGTTAGAGCGAGGAGCAAGAAATGCCATTTAATGAATTTTTTAATCTAGCAGCTGGCCTTGTTTCCATCACAGACTCTTATCAAAGATAGATGCCTCCCTCTACAGGTCTACGGAGAATTACAGCAGCACATCTATAATACATGCATCTGAAAATAGAAGTTTGTACTTACTCATTCTATCCTTTTAAAAGGCTTGCCTACCACACTGGATGATTAAAAAGCTTCCCTTTCTCCTTAGTTCATTCTCTCTTCAACTTGACATAATACATCATTGAGGCAGTCACTTTCTGATGATCAAACCATCCGAAATGTAGTATTTGGCAACGCATTGTAATGAATAAGTATAGGGAAAAAATTTGGTTCCCAAGAGGAAATTTGTGTTTTATACTGTCTATATATATATGTATATGTATATATGTATGTATGTAAATGACCATGGATCTATAAAATGAAAAAGTAGCATCATCACTTACTGCCATGAATTCAGCGCTGGATCCCACAAACTGTCTAAAGCAGAGAAGGAAGTTCTCTTCTGTGGGCAAGATCTGAGCAAGCTGATGAAAAGTATAGATTGGATTAGACACCCGTACAACAAGGGAGTGTAAATAAATGAAAACCTTTTTTTTTTCTATTTGAGACCGGCTCTTTTTGGACAGCTCTATCAATAAGTTACAGGTTTGATTAAAGTCATGAGTGGCATTAGAGTTTCCTCTTCTCAGAAAGGATGATGGGATAATTGCGGTCTCTTAGGGTGCCGGATATTTACAAGCTTGTCAATGGCAAAGTCACCGTGATGTGAGTGATGTGTTCTTCTACCTCTGACATCTCAATTCTTCCATCTTTGTTCTTGTCGAATTTCTGCATGAACTCTGTCATCTTCTCTTTAAAGGCTGCATTTGAGGGGTCCTGTATGAAGACAGCACAACAAGATGAATCTTCTTCTCATTCTTTGCTTATTGGAAAAGCTTTAATCAGTTTGTGCTTCTCAGGTTAAGACAAAGCTAGCACTTTAGAAATGGTGTACATTGTTCTCTGCCATCTTCCTTGCCACCTGTGAGGCAGATAATAGAATTACTAACTTTATGAGGCTCCCCCTGTTTTATTGTTGAACATACAGGGATAAAGATAAAATCTCCTGTCCTCTCTTTCCTGGATGCCATCTGCCTAGTCATCTGGGGTCTTTATATATTTGATTTGCACACAGTTCACACTAAGCAAAGTCTGTATAAATAGGGCCCTATGTACTCTGTTAATATGAAGGAATTTTCCATATTGATTATTCTGTACAAACAGAATTGAAAGGTGTTTTCCCCATATTTTGAATTACGCATTGCATTGTGTTTTAGGGTAAAAGGAAATGGGTCTTGGTGTCTCATCTAGCGTCTTAGTGTTTATAGTATATCTCATCTAAAGAGATAGAATTGCAAGAATAATGAACATTATACATATATTATACAGCAGCAGCATGTCTTCCTTGCTGAAAGCAGCAAGTAGTGTATGATTTGGCAATAGCAAGTCCCATACTTGCTCTGCAGAAGCAGCAATAACAGCAGCAGATATTTCCCACCAAGACCAAACATATCAGTTAAAGGCTAGTTTGGGTTTTCCTAAGTTCCCTCATTACTTTGAGAATTCCGCAGTTTAGTTTGAAAGACACAGTGCTTTATAATGAGATGTTAATGCTTCTTCACTTGTCCGTATACTTACCACACCAGCCCCTCTCCGTGCAATCTCCAGCTGACTAAAGAAGTTTTCAAGCTCCTTATCCTCAATGTAGCCATTTCCTGCAATATAAGGAAGTCTGGTTCAGTACTTACTGAGATGCCTTCATCTATAATGATGTTTGTCATTATATGACTAGATAACTACTGTCTCTCAGTCGAAATGCTAAGTAATGAGATTGCCTAGATGGCTGCTTTGAAGCTGGTTAACTCTAGATTGGTTTGTTGGCTGGCACCCAATCCAAGTAACACAGTTCTTAATTAAAAACTTTTGATGGCTAGTCTCCCAGTTAAAGCTTTGAAGGCTCTCTCTTTCCCATTTTTCCTCTAATTGGGGGCCTTACGGTATGAGCCTTTTAAAGCCATTTATTTGAAAAGACGAAAAGGAGATTCTTCTTGATGCTTCAGAGAATATGCTGAAATTTTAAATTACCCCCACAAATAAATGCAATATTACCATCTGGGGGTAATTTCCCATGCCAGGAAATTGGCCCTTCATGCAAAGGAAATATGCGCGTGTACCCGTTTGAAATGGGATTTTTTTCTCTATGGCCTAATACATCACCAAAGTGACTGTAACTTGTGTGAAGCGAGAACTGCAGTGTACATACGTATTGTCCTATGTTTGAAATGTCTTAGTGTGAACTACTATTTTGATGAATTTGCCTGTGGATTATAGTGGCATTTCTAGACAGCTGGACACATGACTCATGGGAAATATCTCTTTCTGTTATTTATAATAAATGTGAAGTACCATCACTGCATGGCTGTGAAAATACTATGAGCTGAAGACTCTTACTAGTGTGTCAGCAATTGATCTGTCTATTGTGTTGAATGAACACTGACTGAACACTACATACATTGATTGTAGACAAAGATCTATGCAGAATAATTAATCTACTAAATTGTTGGGTGCAATACATAATAATGAATAGTTTATACATGCATTAATCCTGCTGAGTATGTTGGGATTGACTGCTATGTTGCCATCTGGTGCTGATATGATTGCTCTGACATTTTCAGAGATATGACAACCATTCATTCTCTTTACAATGAATTGAATTTTTGTTTACACCTTGAACTAATGGTCTTTGAGAATGTCAATGTGTACAGATTGTTGATTCCATCATGCTTATATCCAATATGGCCCAAGCATACATATTGGCTATTCATTTCTACCATATTTGAATTCTATACCTGTTGGCTCTGCCTATGCTATTACCATCATTTTCCCGGCATGACCAGCCATCTTGGATATAGAACTGATGTGTTGGAGTAGCCATTTTGGATTATGACATAACAAAACATGTCACTTGCTGAACCAGTTCAATTGTGTTGCAGCTATGAACTTTACTGATACTAAAATGGAAGGAATTTCCATCAAACCAGCTTGAATGAGTGGTAAAGCATCTTTAATGGAAAATAATTCCAGATGCTTCTCAATATCTTCTAGAAGTTATTCTATGATGATGTGAATGACCGAGTCTTCTTTAAAAACAATTTTGTAGCAGTTACATTTATAATTGCTAACATTTTAAATAAACATATCATAAGCCATCCCTCATAAACTTTACAGATTGTCTACCTACCTTCTTTTTAATGGAATCATGCTAAGCACGAGCACCAACTCTCTTGAAGCACTTAAACACTTGAAACGTTGTAATTGAAAACGGGGATATGAGGAATCTTTCATTTAATATTTCATATAAGAGATAAGTAGGTTCTTCATAGCAGGCTACGTTATTTACCCTATCTATTTTTTCTTTTCTTTTCTGTATTTCATTTAGGCTATACAAAACGAACAGGAAAGAAACACTAACCAAGTTGCCAATAACGATAACATCTGCTCCACGAATACGAGTATGATCCTAATACATAAATAATTAGTCAATGAGATATTTTCAGCTTTCGGTATTGCAGGATGTAAGAAAACTCTCCCAGAATAATGCGGTTCCTGTAAGTGATCTTCACAAGATGTCCTGGGTGATGAGGACCTTGAACACACACGCCCATCATCCCAACAATGTGCAAAGAGAGCTGCCCAGGATGCGTTCAAATAAACTTGGGAATACACCGTGTTGGAGAAAGTGAACTTTCTCAAACCCAATCAGCGCAGGCATGATGCACAAAAATGATGTCGAGGTGGGCAGATCACTACATTTTGAAATACAGCTCCGGTGAAGCAGAAAAAAATAATTTCACTGTATCTTTATCAATGGGACACAGTACTATTAAGAGCCCCTTATAGCCTAAAGGAAACGTGATAGGCTAGGTGCACTAATAAATTAATAAACAATTATTATTATTTTTTTTAAGTTGTAGGCCTATAGGTTTTCATTGATTTTGTCCACGGCTTATTAGATCATAGCAGTGGTAGAAGTCTACTCTCGATTTGTACCAAGAAGAGTCAGTGCACTAATGATTATCAAGCAACATCAACAAAAAATACGTATCTGTGACAGGATGGAGTTCATAAAATAGGCTAATATGATTGATTGTGTAGCCTATATAGTGTATAGAAACAATATCGTGTTTCGTACAATTTCGGAAATTACTTTTTTTGGCCATTTTAGTATTTTCTAAGTTTGTTTCACGCCATAGTCTACAATCTATGCACCATCTGATTACAATGACATTGGGTCATAAATGTTCGAATGTTGTTAATTAAGTTCCTTTCTCTGATCAATTGTTTTTCGCACGTAAAAACTGCCAAATTCTTTAATATTCACACAGAGATATTGAACCCAATAAAGTGTTTAACTTACAAGTGTTTATTGTTAGCGTCAAACCTTTTTTCTGCTTTTTTAATGATAAAATTTCACTTATGACATAATTAGTTCTTTTTTTAGAATCATAATCCGCGGAATAAACGGCGCATCTGTACTCACCGTCTGCATCAAAATGTTTCCAGATATCCAGGAACTGTGATGCGGTCAGCTCTGCCAAGTGAAGGTAGGGAGGCTGCTGTCCTGCTTTGTTTGCCATGTTTTCGTATATCTGTCCTACTGTCCGCAAGAATATCCCGAGCGAACTTTTACTCACTCAGAGTCCAATTCGCACTGTAACTCCCCCAGTGCTTTGCAGGGGGTTTTAAATGCGCTGAGTGCTTGCAGTTCTTTGGCGCTCATGTGGGTGGCGCAGTAGATCCAGCATCACTGTTCCATGGCTCAGCACTCAAGCACGTGCTGAAGATGCTCAGCTCTACAGATGCGTTCACAGAAACATACATGTAGATGGACCAGAATTACTGAATGCTATTAAACGTTCTGCTCCGCTTACGTAATGTATATGCCTGATATTTATGTAAACTTCCCCAGCTGAATCTTTTTTTATTGATTATAGCCTGTAGGCTAGCTAGGCTATGTGGTTGGCTGATATTTGTCTAAATGAGGGAATGACTCATTAAGCCTGACTCTAATATATATATATATATATATATATATTATTATTATTATTATTTTTTTTTTATATATTTATAATTGTATTCATGTGTGTAATGGGATGTGTGTGTGTGTTTAGTTTGTATAGTTAATCACATATTTATGTCAGTTACTGTTTTTTGTTTTGTTTTGTTAAAGGAACACTCCACCGTTTTTTGAAATAGGGCTTATTCATCTTCTTTCCTACATTTAGATAGGTGGGCAAATGCATTTTTGTCTCAGTGCATGCATTGTTTTAGTTTGACAGGGTCGGCGCTAGCTTAGCTTAGCATAATGAATGGAATCCTTTGTTGCCAGCTAGCATGTCCTGAGTAAAAGTAATATAAAAAATAAAAAAACCCACCTAATTACTTCTTGTGGCCTGCGTATTCACAATGAGTACAAATAGCGATGCAGATTAACACTAGGCGATTTCCTATGCAGATATTGACTTGGGACTATATTTGGGGGAAGCACAGGCGAAGCACTGCTACTTGGGCGCAGAGATATCACGCCCAAGTAGCAGTGCTTCGCCTGTGCTTCCCCCTAATATAGTCCTTAATATATAAGTCAATATCTGCCTAGGAAATCGACTAGTGTTAATCTACATCGCTATTTGTACTCATTGTGAATACGCAGGCCACAAGAATTAGTTTTTTTTTTTTTATATATTACTTTTACTCAGGACATGCTAGCTGGCAACAAAGGATTCCATTCATTATGCTAAGCTAAGCTAGCACCGACCCTGTCAAACTAAAACAATGCATGCACTGAGACAAAAATGCATTTGCCCACCTATCTAAAAGTAGGAAAGAAGATGAATAAGCCCTATTTCAAAAAACGGTGGAGTGTTCCTTTAATATTCTTGATACTGGGATAGGCTCCAGCCCTATGATCCTTCAGAGGTTGTATAAGGAAGTAAGAGAGAGTGAGTTAATATTCATTGAGTTTTGTTGGAGCTTCAATGTAGTTTCCCATTTTGTTCTATACTAATGCAGGCTAAATTGTGACCATGTCTGTAGTGTCTCCTCCCCTTATAGCGTCTCTCTTAGCATAAATAATTACATTTTGAGTCATTTATTTTTCCACACAGTTATCCTCCACTAGCAGAAGCTATCAAGCTTTGTGCGTCATAAAAGCAACGCACACATTGAAAGTTTGCAGCTGCGTATAGGAGTGGAGCAGAATGAGAGAGACTTCCCCATCCCCTCTCAAACATTCTGTAATCCTCCAGCTGCCTGCTCACTTATGAGAGAAACCCCTCAACAAGCAAACCTGAAGTCAGAGAAAACACCAACTCCCATACTCTAGTCAGTGGAGTGACTAAAAACATTCCAATGCTGTTTTACTAAATTATTCTAAATATATGCTTCTTTACAGTATAATTTGATACAGTATGGAGCGTGTACAGCAGGCTATGTATTCATTAAAATGCACACTAAACACATAGGCCCGGTTTCACAGACAGGGTTTAGAATAAACCAGGATTAGTTCAATTAATTAGGACATTTCAGTAGCTTTTATAACCATGCCTTAGAAAAAAAAATTACTGGTGATGTGAGACAAAACAATGGCACTGACATATTTTAAGATTTTAATTTGCTTTCAGTTAAAATAGGTCAAACATGCATTTTAGTCTGGGTCTGTGAAACCGGGGGTAAGTCAGAAGTGTTTATGAAAGTGTGTCCTCTTAGAGGTGCTTACAATCACATAGAGTGATAAAAGACATACGTCCCTGCGGAGCCCGCAGCATCAAAGGCTAATTATCCCACCGCAGTCATGCATGCATACTGCTGCCTGCACCATAGGAACACGGAACGGAGCATTGGGAAAAGTAATGCTCACTTACCACATGGGATCCCGGGAACTCAGCAGTAATTACTGCACCCCTCACTGCCAAATATGTGTAAGCAGCCAGCCCATGCGACACTCCAGAATCTTTAATGCCAGTTACAATCGTTTGATAGAAATGGTTCCATTGGGCCAGATTAATTAAATCCACACACTTAATTACATTTTGCACATCCCATAGAGAGCCAGTGGCTTATGAGGACCCTCTCCGCGGTCAGAGCGTCTGAACACTAATCTTGATTATTTGCATAAACAGAAGCTCAAGTTAATTCAGGGAAAAAAACAGGTTTCGACAGCATAGAACTGATTGGAGAATGTATTTTAATTTAATTTGAATTGCAATAGCAAACAGAATACAGAATTGTAATTCAAATTTGAATGTAAGTTGAATTAAAATTAAAATGACTATATAAGCTAAATTTGTTAAGACAAACTTTAAATGTTGGCTTATCAAAGCCTTGTTTAAAAAGGTTTTGGAAAACAAATAAAAAACTTTAGTTTTAAAGTGGATGGATGAATAAATGAATGGATGGATGGATGGATGGATGGATGGTTCACCCAAAAATTTTGTCATGCTGGTAACCACCAGACAGTTTACCCATTGACTTCCATAGTATTTTTTTTTTCTTATCATGGAAGTCAATGGTTGCCAACAAATTTCTGGTTACCAACATTCTTTAAAATATCTTCTTTTGTGTTCAACAGAAGAAAGAAACTCATACAGGTTTGGAACAACTTGAGAGTAAGTAATGACAAAAATGTCATTTTTTGGTGAACTATCCCCTTAATATTAGATTTCCAGAGTAAGTCATAAAGCATTTAAAAAAAAAAAAACATGGCTTTAGATATAAAGATAAATGAATTAAAATCCATTATACAGTACCAAAATGATCAAAACTGCTTGCTTTTGATCTTATAAATTATTGCATGACATATGGACAAATTGCCAAAATATAACTCTTCGCAGAGTTTCATACAGTGTTTTGTAGCTACTGGCCTTATCAAGAGCAGAAGAGCTTTCACTCACTTTCAAGGTTGCCGTGCTTCGTTTCTCCCCTGTGAATGCTTAGCTGTTGATGTGAAGTGAAATATGAGACTCTATACCTCCAGTAAGGGCAGTGTCTCAAACTGGATTGTCATTCATCTTCATTTGAGGAGAGACAAATGTGACTTGTTGTGTACTGACTTTATGTCTTAAGCTGTAGCTATAGGTGGAGGGGAGATTCATTTTAACTGTAGTTCACTGAATGTGCAAATGTTTTAGAAACAAGAAAGAAAACTGTATTAGACAAACAGAGAACAAAAAAAAAAGAAGAAGACCCATTTCATTACTGCTTGCAAACTTGTTTACATCTTGGGGTTTGTGGGGTCTGCAGTGATTGAAGATGCTATCAATCTATACCTTTGCTCCGTCTAGACGGTCCTGCCATGAGGCAGAGTGTTTTGGTCTGATCCTGACGAATAAACAGTTTCCATTTGTCATTGACAAGAGGAAGCACGTAAATCGCAAGCTTCTTTTAAAGAAGCCTGATCGTGCAACATTAACATTCCTGCTGAATGTTTGTAACAGAGCTTTTTGTAAAGGCTGTCTTTACAGCATGCAGACATTTCAAATGTATATGCATCTGAAACTCATAATAAATCTATATATATATATACAGAAAGAGATAAAATGTTTGCAAAACACATATAACTGAATGAATAGGCATAATATAAGTAATATGCATCTTTATCAATATACTTTGACCATTTTTTGTACATTTAGAAATACCATTCAAAAGTTTGGGGTCGGTAAGATTTTTTATGTTTTTGAAAGAGGTTTCTTATGGCTGCTGAAAATTCAGCTTTGCCACCACAGGAATAAATATCATTTTAAAATATATTACAATAAAAAACAGTTATTTTAAATTGTAATAATATTTTACAATGTTACTGTTTTTACTGTATTTTTGATCCAATTTATGCAGCATAAGATTTTTTTTACATGAAAAATCTTACTGACCCCAAACTTTTAAATGGTTTAGTATATTTAAAAAATATCTGAAAATATATTGTTTTCTGTATGGGTGTTATATGGGGGCTTCAAGCTTAAGGATCTAACAACTGCATTAAAAAAGGGGTGAATTTAATATTTTTTAGATTAAAATACTTTGTTCTTTTACTACTGAGAAATTAACCTGAAATTTGAATGCATATTTGAATACGTTGGTTAGTATGACAGCAACACATTCACTCTCAGAAAAAAAGGTACGAAAGCTGTCACTGTGGCGGTACCTTGTCAAAAGGTACACCTTTGTACCTAATATTAGTCCCTCAAAGGTACATATTGGTACCAAAAGTGTACATATTAGTTCCAAAAGTGTACATATTAGTTCCAAAAGTGTACATATTAGTTCCAAAAGTGTACATATTATTACCTAAATGGTACATGTTAGAACCCTTTTGAAGGGTACTGTCCCAGTGACAACTTTTGTACATATTTTTCTGACAGTGTTGTGAATAACAAATTCACTGTAACACAATTTGAGTACACAATATTTTTTGATGTAATCCTTCATAGTCAGAGGCTTTTGTCCTCTTATGAGACAACCTTTCATAGAGGTTATGGAAGGGCTAGGGATCTAATATGATCTACAAGGCAAAAATGTCAATCAATATTCTCTGAAAGTGACAGTGAATTAATATGATCATTGAGGAATAGTCTGTCAATACCATCTGCTTGCCTTGTCACACAGTTCTTGGCTGTTCTCCAGTGATCTGGCTGCTGACGGCTGAGTTCAGGAGTGTGGAAAGTCTTTATTCAGCAGAGATGTCTAAGTCTATTTCCCCTGTATATCCCCAGATGCACCTTTAGAGTGTGATTGATCAACTTCCTTCGTATACAGTAAGGTTCAAAAGTCTGAGACCACTAGGGAAATGGCTTCTATTTAGCATTTTTAATAAATTAAATTTTAATTTAATACATTAAAGTTGGCATGAAATGGCAGTATTTTCTTCCCTGTGACATATATATGGCTTTTCAAACAAGAACAAATTTAGGGCTGAACTTGATTTTGTTTATCAGGAATTGATTGGATGGTTGTGGTTTGCTATTGCAGTGATGTCATGTGAGTGACAGGTTGTCCCGCCCTCACACCAGTAAATATGTCATCAGAAAAGAGAAGAGATGTTTCTTCAAGAGGGAGGGGAAGTCATTTTGATTGAAGATTATGAGGGCTCTTGAATAAATAAAAAAAAAATAAAAAATTATGTGCACGGATTAATTTATAGCCTAAGTACTGCAATATTCCATAAAAATAAGAATTGTCCATTTTGATTTCATGCTGACTTTATTGCCTTGCATTACATTTAAATATAAACATACTTCCATTATAAATGATATTGTCAGCATAAAAATTTAATGAAAATTTAAATAGAAAAGTAAAATGAATGCTAGTTGATAATCAACTTCCATCGCATGATCAATTTTGTCTTTTCTTTCTTTTCTTTTTTTTACTTTTTCGATTTCTATTTATTTTCAGATTTAATTGTGACCATAAATCCCAGAAACTGAATGTGCTATTACAATTTTGAACCCCGCTGTATATTAATGAGACAGGGGATTATCATTTTACCAAGAGAGATGTCATGAATGTGGATGTGAGAAAGGCACTGACCTTTGAACAGTGTTCAGAATGACTTCCCTGCTGTGTCTCTCTCTGAACTGAAGCCTGTTTAAGGATAAATGAGGTCTCTCTTTCCAATATGGTCCCTCTTCCTCAGTGAATTTCACTGTTCCAAGGATGTGTATAGATGGTTAATGGCGACGTGTCCCCTGAGTGTTCTCTCACTCTTCCTGTGTCCCCTGCTGCAAACATGATTTGAGAGAGATGGCGAGATATACTGTAAAGTGTAGCTCTCCATCAAGTACAGGATCGCAGCAGGCTGATTAAAGTGAAATGAAAAAGAAAAATCTTGGGAGCGAATGTAGCGTTGGAGGGATGCGTTTGGATGGCAGAGAGTAAAATATCAGGCTTTTGGTTTAAAGGTTTGTTTTGTCCAAGATATAAGAGATTTGTTTGTAAGGATCATTGTCTCCCCATGAAATTTTCCCTATTCTGTGTCCGGTATCGTCTTAGTTAAACGTTGTTGTGTTCATTATTCTCCTGTGACCGCCTTAAGATAAAAAAAAGATAAAAGATAAAATATACTTTAATGTCCCCCAGGGGGGAAATTTGTCTTGGGCTGCAGTCACTGCGACACACACTTACAACGTAGCACATAAAATATACACCGAATATAAACAATACAAACATGCTTCATTACACTGTATCGTGAGAAAAAAAAAAAAAAAAAAAAAAAAAACATTTAAAATTAAATTAAATTAAATTAATAATAATAATTGCACAACACAGTGGGGACAAAAAGTATACAAGTAGGTAACAGTCATTTGCTACTGTTTAGCATCTTAATAGCAGCTGGGATGAATGAGTTTTTATACCTCTTTAACCTACAGTACGGCATTCTAAATCGTTTACCTGAGGGTAACAACTCTAGTTCCTTATTCAGAATGTGGGATGTGTCATCCAGAATCTTATGTGCCTCCCTGAGCACAGATTTTTCATACAGTGACTGTAGGTAGCACTGTTCTTGGTAGCCTACAATTCTAAAAGCTGTATTGATCAGACGCCCCAACTTAGATTTAAACTGAACTGAAAGATTACCATACCAGGTCTGCATGCTATAACGTATCACACTCTCTAAAATCATTTTGAAAAACAGAAGCAGGAGTTTGCTATTAACACCATACAATCTTAGCCTTCTTAAAAAGTACATCCTTTGTTGCAACCTGGTGCAAAGATTTTCAACATGAATGTGCCAGGTAAGTGAACAATCAATAAAAACACCCAGATACTTATATGACGTAACCTGACGTATTGGTGTGTTGTGAATAAGTACAGGATTAGGTTCACAGATTGATCTTGGATCAAATATCATCTCCTCTGTTTTAGTGACGTTAACAATCAGATGATGAGCATCACACCAGTCCACAAACTGTTTAATTTCTGAGTGGTAGGAGACTGTGTCTTGGTCTCGAAACAATAAGCTAAGGATAGCAGTGTCATCAGAGAATTTAACAATATAATTGTGTGGATGTTTACTCACACATTCATTGGTATAGATAGTAAAAAGGACAGGGGAGCTCACACAACCCTGTGGAGCCCCTGTGCTGATGAATTTAGGGTCTGAGACTGCCTTGTGTACTTTAACATATTGTGTCCTATTAGTTAAAAAGGAGTAATACCATTCAACAATAAAAGAGCTTACACCCATATTTTTAAGTGTCTCAAGTAAAATAACTGGCTGAATCGTATTGAAGGCCGAACTAAAATCTATAAAAAGTAAGCGTGCGTAGGCCTTCGGATCCTCCAAGTGCTTAAGGACTAGGTGAGTGATGCTACTTATAGCGTCATCTGTACTCCTACCCCGTTTATAGGCAAACTGCCAGGGATCTAACTTTTTGTTAACCTCAGTTTTTAAAAGAGACACCATATATTTCTCAAAACACTTCATTACAATGGATGTCAATGCTACTGGTCTAAAATCATTGTTCTCTTTAGGACAGGGTTTCTTTGGGACTGGAATAATAACAGTCTTTTTCCATAGGGCTGGGATGATGTGAGAGTCAAGTGATCGCTGAAAGATAGGGCACCAGGCTGGAACAAGCTCCTCCGCACATGTTTTCAATAAGCGGGCAGAGATTCCATCTGGACCCTTAGCCTTCCTAGTACACTGATTCTGGAACAGTGACTGTATCTGTAACCAGTCTATCTCATGTCCTATGTTCAAATCCTTGCTGATGGAGTTTAGGATACTAGTACATTCATTGTTAAAATCCTGAGTTTGAAATCTGAGGTAAAAGTCATTAAATTCATTAGCTTTCATCCGGTCATCTGTAGTGGTTATATGTACTTTACTTGGTGCCATGTTAGAGATGGCTTTCATTGAGTCCCAAAGTTTTTTCGAATTCATGGTTGTGAAGTGGCTTTCAATTACTTCCTTTTGCTGTTTTCTGGCTTTATTAAGCAGTTTGTTCAGTTCCTTTTGCACCACTTTTAGCTCAGTTCTGTCATTATTTCTAAAAGCTGCCTTTTTTCGATTTATGCAGTCTTTTATTTCCTTGGTTACATAAGGCTTATTATTTGGATAAACCACAACCTCTTTCTTTGTAAGGACGCTATCTATGCAATAATTTATATAGTCTGTGATTGTCTCTGTTGTAACATCAATATCTGTGTCGTGGAACACACTCCAATCTGTACACAAGAAGCATCCTTTTAATGTTTCTATCCCCTCATCAGACCACACGGTGACTGTTTTCACTTGTGGCTTGCTGCGTTTCAGCATGGTTTTGTAGATGGGAATTAAGTGAATCACGTTGTGGTCTGAATTGGCCAATGGTGCTTTTGGTTTGGCTACATAGGCATTTTTAACGTTGCCATAACATTTGTCAAGAGTCTTGTTTTCACGTGTGCTGCACTTAATATATTGTTCAAACCCAGGGAGTGCTAATTCAAGTTTACAGTGGTTGAAGTCGCCCACTACAAACACGGGGGCGCCCGGAGCGCGCTGCAGTTCTTGATGTACACAGTCAGCAATGCAAGCTGCGGCCCTAGCTGCATTCCCGCTGGGGGGAATGTACACAACGCACACGGCCACACTTCCGAACTCTCTTGGGAGGTAAAACGGTCTCATAGTCAAGTGCAAAATCTCGACATCCGGACAGCAAAGTGTTTCCCTAACTGTGTACTGTTTGCACCAGTTGTTACCAGTGGCGGCTGGTGAAAAATATCTTAGGTGGGGCTGTGTCATATTCAAACCATGGGAGTAGGCTATTAGGCCTACTTTCTGCCCTTGGTATGTGTATTGTGTTTGATGTTTATTTTGTTCTATTCCTTAACCCACTCCCAGTGGTTCTCAAACTTTTTAGAGTTGTACCCCAAGAGGCTTAATGTCCTTCTGCGTACCCACACTCGTCACACCAAGGGACAATATTTGCCCCCTTAAATCGATTTTTTCAAGTGCATTTTTACCTTTACACATACCTTTATAAAATAAATAATGCTTTAAAAAAAAGTTAAATAGATAAATATGCAATGATGGTAAAAACGAAGTGATGCTTTTAAATATTAAATTAAAACCGCCAGTAGGTGGTGAGTCATCGAGTCATTCAGAAATGAAGCAAGTGGTAGTATTTATGAATTAATCATTGAATCATTGACTCTAATGATTCGTTCAAAGTCGCAGATTCGTTCTCAAACACTGCTGTGTGCTGCAGTTCTGCTGTGGCTTTGGAGCTATTATTTTATTGTAAAAATAATGACAACTGTGTTGAAAATGAACATCACTTAATATTAATATTTCGTTTGTTGAACTGTTGTATAAAATCAATGTGACATTTGCAATCGCTAACGCACATGGTCGAGAATGGCAATATAGCGCGATTTGCCGAGGCAGCAATCTGCACGAGACCTGTCATATAGCAGCCCACTACACGCTGCTTAAATGCAGAAAGTTTTGACCGCAAAAGATGAGGTAATTTGATCGGATGTCATGTATTTACAGCATTTAACCTGAGAGAAATGCATGCTCAGTTTAAATCGTATTTTAAGATGAGGTAGTATTAAAGGAACGGCAAAATTCAGCATTTTGTTCCCGCACCACCTTCTGTCACCTCACGGTTTGAGAACCACCACAAACCCAGTTTGAGAACCACTGCCTTTACATATCTTTGTAAAGCGAATAATAATAATATTACAAATAATTATTAGTATTAACACAAACTGCACGATACCAGTGCTCTGTCAAAAAGTCAGTAATTATTTAATGCCATATTACAAGGCTGAGGCATTCTTACACAAAAAAAACAAAACAAATTGCACAAACTTTCCATTTGCATTTGAAATTTAATTAAAACAGTAGTTACTTTCTCAGACAGGTCCCTCGCTCCGGTAACTGTCCATGCTGGATCTATCGCTGTTGTTTTAAAAAGTAATCACGGAAAGCAAAACAAGGCATTAGCATGACGCATCCAGCTAGCCAGCCCGATTAGCTGTCTGATAGAGATGGGCGTGCCTCGGCTCGGGCTCGCGCAGCTTTGGGCGCTAAACAGAAGCGCCCATAGCTGACTAGATTTGTGCTCGCTGATTGGCTACAGTTTATGTCAAACATGTCAAACTTAAATCAGCAATTGGCTAAACTGATCCACAGACCCGCCTCTCTGGGGTGCCTCTCTCCAGCGCCCCAGAGCTGATCGACGTGCACGCAGGTGGAGGAGACGTGTTGAAAAAGCAGATATTTTGAATTTCTATTATATTTTTCACATATACTGGGTGTATTTAATATCTCAAACACACAAATACTGACAATTTGTATGTATGATTTATGTATATATTTACTTATTTATTTAATGAGTGTGGCTCATAAACTGTGGTCTGGCTCATGGGGGGGCGGCGCCCTAGCGCCCTCTATTGGCCAGCCGCCCCTGGTTGTTACTTACATACACAGCCATGCCGCCACCTCTCGTTTTTCCGGATTGTTCAGTCCTATCTGCCCTGACAAGTGAAAATCCATCGATGTCAACCAGAGAGTTTTGAATATCCCTGTGTAACCACGTTTCCGTGATCACCATTAAACTTGAGGTGCGATACTCAGAGCATGTCCAGGTATTAATCCGAAGTTCGTCTATTTTAGCTCGAAGTGATCTTGCGTTGCATAATATCATTGAAGGTAGAGGAGGCTTGCTGCCTCTCCGTCGTAAACGCTGGCGCGCTCCACCACGCCGACCCCTTTTCCTCGACCGCGCTGGCCGAGCGCTCACGCAGGCTGGTAAATCCACAGGTGGAAGATTGGACGATCGGAGTGCCAGCAGCGCATCTCGGGTGTAGGTAGTAAGACGCTGGGCCTGGAAGCCCGCTGAATAAGTTTGGCATGGTACACATAGTCCGACGATGAGCAACACAAGATATGTGTAATGAATAAATCTTGCCATGTTGACTTCACGTTCCCACAGCGCGGCAACACATTCACAAACATACAAGCCAACGCAAACAACAAACAAAACGACGATCGCAGTAGACAGCGTGCCCGGGTCGCAAGCAGAGCAGCGCCACCGGGAGCGAATGTAGCGTTCTTGGGAGCGAATCTTGGGAGCGAATGTAGCGTTGGAGGGATGCGTTTGGATGGCAGAGAGTAAAATATCAGGCTTTTGGTTTAAAGGTTTGTTTTGTCCAAGATATAAGAGATTTGTTTGTAAGGATCATTGTCTCCCCATGAAATTTTCCCTATTCTGTGTCCGGTATCGTCTTAGTTAAACGTTGTTGTGTTCATTATTCTCCTGTGACCGCCTTAAGATAAAAAAAAGATAAAAGATAAAATGTAAAAGCGAATGTAGCGTTGGAGGGATGCGTTTGGATGGCAGAGAGTAAAATATCAGGCTTTTGGTTTAAAGGTTTGTTTTGTCCAAGATATAAGAAATTTGTTTGTAAGGATCATTGTCTCCCCATGAAATTTTCCCTATTCTGTGTCCGGTATCGTCTTAGTTAAACGTTGTTGTGTTCATTATTCTCCTGTGACCGCCTTAGTTTTAGTTTGTGGGTTAAATAAAGACTGTTTTTGTTTTTTACTCTATCGTGTGTTGACAGTCATTGTCAGTCCATGCAACACATTGACAGTCCATGCAATGTCCTTCTTAAAGAGGAACTATGTAGTTCTCTTACGAGAGGTTCTCTCGTATTGCGTAAGTTGCTTACGCTATGGGAAAGTCTTCTTTCTTCGAGATCTGAATCTATATATATAGCTCTCTATACGGGCGGCTGCCCTGAGTGCGAGCAACTTTCAATGTCGAAAACTTTTTCAACCAAGATGTCGCTTCGCCTGTCCCTGCTGGGCCGCGCAAGAAGAAGCGCCGCTCACAGCGACCACCGGAGATCGACGAGGCGCTTAGAAGCTCGCCGGAACCTCTCCCTCGAGCTTCTCTCTCGCCTTTGGCCCAGCGGTAAGCGGGATCGTGGACCGCTTCTCGGAGGTTCAGAAGACTACACAGGCGATGAATCTCTTTCTGCCTCGGCGCTCTAGCTCTGCCGCACACCGTCCTCGTGACCAGCCTGCGCAAAGCTCTACCCAGCGCCCAGCTCGACCTCCGTCCTCGCAGAGACGACAGGGCGGCCGTCCTCGATCTCGCTCGACCAGCCGAAGCAGGCCGCCTCCTTCCCGGGGACCCCGGCAGAGGATTGCGGTAAAACCTGAGCCTGCAAAAACCTCCTAGCCCGAGGAAAGAAGCGACGATTGTGTCCCGCCGCGGCCGGACCATCATCAAAGTTTCATGCCCTGTCAGTCCCCGTTGCCACGGTTACTGCAGACACTCATATCGCAGCCAACGAGCCGGTGAATCCACCCTCTCGCCTGCACACAACCGCCGTTTTCACGGCGACCCAGAGAAATCTCGAAAAGAGCATTATGTCTGGTTGCACGGCTCGCGCCGTATGTGTTTCAAATGCAGTGAACGTGCCCACTTCTCTGTGTTCACCTCTACACACAAGCACTATAAATCCCGTGTCTCTCACAGAGCCCACTCTCATAAAGCATGCAGAAGCCGCTCGAGTGTTAAAAGTAGGTCACGTGTCCACCTCGCTGTGCCCACACCTACTCACTGCCCGCTCTGTTACACATCCCCTCACGACCGGTCATGTTTTAAATACAGATGCTGTGCCAGCTCCCACGCGCTCACACATTCTTTCGAACATTTCGCCCCCGACGCCGCTATCACACGTCGTGCCTCACACTGTATGTTCCCCGTCCAAAGCCACCGGGACGCTGTGTGTGAAACGGCCAGTTATCGCTGCATGCGACCCGCCGTATCTAAGCACCGAGAGCGCGCGCGCGCGCCTGTCCCTCCCTTTTCGAGCTCTCGAGCCTGCGATGAGCGGCGATCAGAGCCCGGAGGCCATTCTGCCCCTGGCTGCACACGCGAAAGTGTGGGAAGCTATTCCAGGCGCGTCAGAATGGGTGCTAAGCACAGTAAAACAGGGCTATCCTCTGCAGTTCGCTCGCCGCCCTCCGCGCTTTCTAGCGCGTACCGAGACCAGAGTGAATGGGGAAGTAGCACATCTACTTCGAACAGAAATAGCTACACTTCTGTGCAAAGGGGCTATAGAACCGGTTTTCCCTTCTATGAGCGAGTCGGGCTTTTACAGCCGTTATTTCCTCGTTCCCAAGAAGGAGCTCTCAGACCAATTTCGGATCTAAGACGTTTGAACAAGGCTCTTATGAGAAGACCGTTCAAAATGCTCACAACCAGGCAAATTCTCGCGCAAATTCGCCCGAGGAACTGGTCAATCTCTCGATCTAAAAGACGCGTACTTTCAGATCCAGATAATACCCCGTCACAGGCCATTCTTGAGATTCGCCTTCGACGGTCAGGTATATCAGTACACCGTCCTGCCTTTCGGCCTGTCGTTGGCACCCCGTACATTTACGAAGTGCATGAACACGGCTCTCGCTCCCCTGAGAGGTCGGGGAATGCGAATTCTGAACTACTTGGACGATTGGCTAATTCTAGCACAGTTAGAGGTCGAACTCATTGCCCACAGAACAGTGCTTCTAAGCCACCAGGACAGCCTGGGGCTCATTAGTGCCCAGTCAATCAACCTCTTTTCTGGGTTAGGATCTGGACACTGTGGCAATGACGGCCCGCCTGTCAACACAGCGCGCGCGCGCTGCATTCGACACCTGGCCGCGTCCTTCCAGCTGGGCAGTACCGCACCTCTCAAGACATTTCAGAAGATGCTGGGTTGTATGGCTTCAGCTGCAGCAGTGCTTCAGCTGGGTCTGTTACGTATGCGCCCACTACAACGCTGGCTGAATGCCCGAGTGCCTCACAGAGCCTGGGCTTCCGGCGGCATCCGAATCAGAGTGACTCAGAGCTGCGTTTCAGCACTGAAGCCCTGGTTAGCGGCCGACTGGTACCAGCGGGGAGTGACAATGGGAGCCATCTCACACCGCAAAATTATCTCGACGGATGCTTCCACCTCAGGTTGGAGCGCTCTGTTCGAGGGCAAGCCGGTCTATGGCCTGTGGTCAGACCAGGAGAAATGCCTCCACATAAACTGTTTGGAGATGATAGCGGTCGAGAACGCGCTCAAGCGCTTCCTCCCATTCATACAGGATCACCATGTGCTAGTCCGCTCGGACAACATGTCCGTGGTATCCTATGTGAACCGACAGGGTGGTGTCAGATCCAGGAACCTGTGCAAGCTGACAGAACGCCTTCTCGTGTGGGCTCACCACTCGTTGCGCTCGCTGAGGGCCGCACACGTGCCGGGCCACCTGAATGTCGGTCCAGACAGACTGTCCAGAGACATCATTCCCCCGGGAGAATGGTCCCTGCACCCCCAGACAGTCCAGTTTCTCTGGCGCCTATTCGGCAGAGCGGAGGTCGACCTCTTTGCGTCGAGAGACAACGCTCACTGCCCGAAATTTTTCTCGAAAAGCGAGGACGCGCTGTCCCAGACATGGCCCAGCCTCCCGCTGTACGCTTTTCCCCCGATCTCCCTGTTACCACAGGTCATTACGAGGATCAGGGAAACGCACCACCCAGTGCTTCTTATAGCCCCGCGTTGGGAGAACCAAACCTGGTACCCAGAGCTAGTGAGGCTGTCGCACTCATCCCCATGGCCGATCCCAGTGAGAAAGGATCTCCTCTCTCAAGCCGGTGGATCGATCTGGCATCCCCATCCAGAATGATGGTCTCTGCATGCATGGGTAATCAACGGATATCCGTTGACCTGCCAGAAGGGGTCGTGAACACGATCACGCAGTCTAGAGCTCCCTCCACGAGACGGCTCTACGCGTCTAAATGGTCGGTGTTTTCTAAATGGTGCGCTACTAAAAACTTGGATCCACGTGCATGTGGGGTCCCACGGGTGCTCTCCTTCCTACAAGAGCTGTTGGACAAGGGCAGGTCCCCGTCCACGCTCAAAGTGTATGTGGCGGCTATTGCAGCGTTCACTGAGACGACGCGCGGCCAGCCAATAGGAAGAAACGAGCTTATTATTCGCTTCCTCAGAGGAGCTAGACGGATGAATCCCCCACAGCCCCCCTCGGTTCCTATTTGGGATCTGTCCTTGGTCCTGGAGGCCCTGAAGGCTTTTCCCTTTGAACCGCTTGAATCCGTGGATTTAAAGTACCTGTCGCTCAAAACCATTTTTCTGATAGCTCTGTCTTCAGTAAAACGCGTGGGGGATTTGCACGCGCTATCTGTTAGCCCTGCATGTCTTGAGTTCGGACCGAACGACTCGAAAGTCATTCTCAGACTGAGACATGGTTACATCCCCAAAGCGATTGGAACCCCTTTTAGGGCACAAATCATTTCCCTTTCGGCTCTGCCAGCATCCGATAATGGGGACAGTGATAACCTCCTATGCCCTGTCAGGGTGCTGAGAGTTTACATCACGCGCTCCGCGGCTTTCAGGCGTTCCGAGCAGCTCTTTGTTTCCTTAGGCGGACGCACCAAGGATCTCGCTGCCTCGAAACAGAGCCTGTCCAGGTGGATAGTGGACGCGATTGCAGCAGCTTATGCCTCCAAACACCTGCAGTGCCCTCTGGGTATCAGAGCCCACTCTACTAGAGGCATGGCCTCTTCGTGGGCCTGGTCCAGTGGAATTTCTATCCACGATATTTGTATGGCGGCGGGCTGGGCCTCCCCATCGACATTCGTGAGGTTTTATAACCTGGAAGTTCCCGCCTTACAGGCTAAATTGCTGTCAGTATAAGTGACATGTATGCTCTGCCCAGTCGCTTATGTGCAGACTACGTTCACATGCTGGCGATATTTCTGGTATGGTACTTAGGGTGAAGTGTTTTATACTCAGACCGGCTGGGCTGCTCTGTTTCTCATTCCCCGTTACGCGTTGTTTACCGGTGCTGGCCCGCGCTGCTGGCCGCCCGTCTTCCACTCTGTTGCGCAGGGGGTTATTCTCTTCGTAAAAGACAGATGATGTCGCTCTTTTCTTAACCTAATGTGTGCTTATGTACTGTGTGGGCTCGCGCTGCCGGCCCCACTGTTTTGCACTGATATATACTTATAGACCGGCCGCGCCGCTCTATTTAGAAACACTGAGTGAAGTGCTTTGTACTGTGTTGGCCCGTCTCTCCGACCGGCCACCTGTTCCAGCAGAATGTTTTTCCCCGGTCTCCCTGGGATTCATGTGCTGGATGCTCGGCACGCACGACGTTGACAAGGAGTTCCCGTAGCGTAAGCAACTTACGCAATACGAGAGAACCTTTCGTAAGAGAACGTACTCGGTTACCTAATGTAACCTCGGTTCTCTCTAGAAGAGGGAACGAGTATTGCGTAACCTGCCGTGTCGCGCCACGAGCTTTTGCGCTTCAGACTACGAAAACCAGATATTCAGCCTGTGAGCCCTCGTTATATACACACTGGCCACACCCATCTTGACGGTTAGAAGGGTGTGGAGGACGCGAAGCGCCCTCATTGGAGGCCACGTTTCACGAGGCTCACTGATAGGCTTAAGCAGTTGCCGCCGAGCAGCCAATGAGCACGCTTATACAGCCTGCCTTGGTCTGCCGGCTGCCGCACTGCGTTGACAATGAATACAAAATTAAGGATAATTTTTGGCTTCAGATCTCGAAGAAAGAAGACTTTCCCATAGCGTAAGCAACTTACGCAATATTCGTTCCCTCTTCTAGAGAGAACCGAGGTTACATTAGGTAACCGAGTACGTTTTCTTTTTTTTAGCTTAATTTACCTTAACTGAACAGCTTCGGAGTCATTGGAATGGTTATATGACTTTTTTCGGGTTGAATGGTGGCCGTCTCGCTTCCCCCTAGCGCTTATGAGGGGAAAAACCACCCTTGCAACTTTAGGCCGTCGGGCGTCAAAAAGTATCGCGTGATATCAGGTCTCGCGATGTAACGAATTGCCAGAGGGAGAAGAAGGGAGGTGGGAGAGTCGCCAACGAGTTTTTACGACAGTGAAAAGTTCATACGACAATATGAAAAGTAAAGAAAATGAACATAGCCTAAATTTTGACTCAGAGAGTTTTGAGACACTGCAAAGTCCATAAAATTACTCGAACCGTGAAGGAGCATTAAAGAGTTAATTTACCCAAAAATGACAATATTCTCACCCTCATGACGTTCCAAACCCGTAAGACTTTCGTTCATCTTCGAAACACAAATGAAGATATTTTAAATAAAATCTGAGAGATTTTTGTTCCTCCATTGACAGTCCATGCAACTAGAAGTTAAGTGTCCTTAAGTTAAGTGTGAAAAAGTCTTACTGACCCCAAAACTTTTAAAAGCGCTCACATTTAACCTACTAAGTTTTTTGGGGTTAAAATTATGACAATGTTTGACAGTGTAGTGCTATCTGAAATTTGTGAAGACACTGAAATGAAGAATGCTGAGCTCAAAGCTGCATTTCAGAGGAAAATATCTTTCAGAGAAAAACAGGAATTTCAAATGAGATAATATGTCAGGGAGAGAAGAACAAAAAAAACACGCAAGATCAAAACAGATCATTAAATTTTCTGACTTCCTCTTTTCCTCCAGTGAGTGGAAGTACCGTCACTGCTGCACATCATGGGCATCAAGCCCTGAATATTTCAGCAAATGGTCCGTCACTAATTGCATAAGAGTTACCCCTTCACTAATGGCTCACAGGGACTGTGATGTTGGGCAGAGTCAGCACAACTGGCTTTCCATAAATATTTTGTGAAAGTCTGCTATAGCATCTGAATAACAGACTGATCTGGCGTTCTGTCATCATCGGCAAGGGCAGAGGCATCGTCTGACTGATGAAAAGAGTGTTTCCTCCAAAAATCTGATGTGTGCTGAGGTTCACATATACACCTGCAATCTTAAATATGAAGTTTCACGTTCAATTGAGGGGCTGCGAATGATTTGAAAACATTATGGTTTTGACAGAGCTAGTCACTATAGCGAATCCTCTGGCCACACTGTATATTGTCTTACACTCTTGTGAAGATCTCACTTTACATTACGTACAATTTTGCTTTAAGGTTTTTGCTCGGTGACAGACTTGCTGCAAGCTTGATGTTGTTAATGTTTTATTTCATCACTACTTCAGAGTTGGGTTGGTAAGATTGATCAATAATGTAGTGACATGAGGCGGTTAAGAGGGATGCCTATTCCTTCAGTTATAATGTATGCGTTTTGCAGAATCTGATGTATACATGCACATTTTTTATCTCACTCTCTGTGCACATGCATTGCAGGAAAATGATGATTCATACTGATCACCAAAATCTGTATTTGTATTTAGTATGGTGTGGGCAAAAGACTGGAGTTTTGGTCTTGGATTATCAAAATGTTTATATCAGTAAGAGCAAAGGAACTCAGAATTGGAAAACATATAATATATATAAAAAAAATATATATATAATATTACAGAAAACATAACAGAAAACAATGTGTTGTCCTAAATGGGAATACATCTGATCTTCTGATTCAACAAAGAGGTGTGCCTCAAGGTTCAGTTTTGGGACCACTTCTTTTTTCTATTTATGTAAATAATCTACCATTACTTATCAAAAACTGTGTCAGGTTCAATTTTAAGGGTATTTTTTGTAATTCTGATTCGATACAAATTCAATTATCTCTTCAATCGGATTTTAATACTTTACAAGATTGGCTTTTGGCTAATAAATTAGTGCATATACTATGATCTTTAGTTCTAAACATAAACTTAATTCCAAAAACTGTTCTTGTGTTGTATCATGACGGTACTCCTTTGCATAGAGTTGATACTATTAAATATCTTGGTGTATGGCTTGATTCTAAACTTTCTTTTAAACCACACATTAATCATGTTTTACGCAAAGTCAATGTTGCATCGATCTCGAAAATGCTTTTCTTATAGAGTTCGTAAGAAACTTGTTTCTCAATTAATATTTCCGTCCTTTGATTACTGTGATGATGTGGTTTATCAGACGGCATCAAAAGCTGATCTTGCCTCGCTTAAATACAGCATAATAGAATTTGCAGATTTGTTTTAGGATGTTCTTTTTACACTCATCACTGTAAAATATATGATGCACTCCAGTGGTCATCTTTGTGTGTGAGAAAGCAGATTCATTGGCTTCAATTTATTTTAAATGTATTTATTTTGATTATCCTAGTTATCTACAACAATACTTTGTACCCTTTTCTTCAAACCACCAAGTTAGGCATTCTGTCCAGACTTATTTTCTTGTTCCTCGTGCAAAAAAAAAAAAAAAAATAAAAATAAAAATTGGCAAAAGAGCATTTATGATTAAAGCATTTATGATACATGTTATCACATGTACTGTTAATTGTAATCTTATGTTTTTTAAGTTGTAATTGTGTTACATTGTAAGGACCCCCTTGAAAATGAGATGATACATCTCAAGGGGTTAATAAATTCTAATATTGTCACATCTGAGTCAAAATCAAGTACATAGTAAAATAAGTAACATTACTATAAAATTAAAAATCTATAAAGTATCACAAAACTTTGTGAAGAGATTTTTCAACTTTATTTTACATGTGAATTTCTACATCCAGACAAGTTTATAAAACTAAAAAAGATAAAACGTGCTTATTTAATATATTAATTGATATTTTAATAATTGATCATACTGGAACTGCCCTTCTCATTTAGTCCAAATTCCCTTTAATACAGTTGAAAAGGATTGCATCTGTCAGACAACAGAAGAGAAGGTGGTCGTAATAGGATGCAGAGAACAAACAGTGGTCGATGGAAGGGTGAATGTGAAGTTCAAGCAGTTGCACTGGGTGGAATATGATGATCACAGGTGCAGGTAGTTGAAGAATGGTACAGACTGAACACACACGACAGCTCAGGATCAGAAGACAGAAGACAGACAGGAGTTGCAGCAAGAGTTGAGTCTGTATGTGGTTAGACAAGACCAGACAATAGTGTGCAGGTTGTGTGAGGCATATAGTGCAGGTTGATGAGGAGGTGCATGTGTGTTGAATCAGTAATCCGGGGAGAGTGAACGAGTGGGTGGAGCGTGCTGATCTGGTGACGATGGGCTGACAGATGGTTGTGTCACCGTGACAGTATCACTGTATAAGAGTGCATGTCTGTGTTGGTCCCTTTTCATGTATGTTTGTTCTTTAACTCTTTTTTCAAGACACAGTGACAGGAATGCTAATAGTTATGTAACGCTAGTAATTTCAGTTGTTCTTAACTTTCATTTCAGGAAAAACGTGAATGCACAGACATCCCAAGGCTCCCTGATGCCCGCAAATCAGTTAAAATGTCCCGGAAGCAAGAGCGCGCAAGAGAGAGGGAGCGAGAGACCTTGCGTGTGTGTGTGCAAGTGTGCGTGCGTGCCTTGGGATTTTATCTCTACTTCCGAACCGAATTAATCAGAACCCCCACCCCCCCCACCCCGTTGGAGATTTCTCGTACCGAATTAATCAGAACACACACACCCCCACCCCCCACCCCTTTTTAGATTTCTCGCCCCGAATTAATCAGAACCCCCCCCCCCCATGACTTTGTGCAGGTTGGGATGACTGGAATGCATCACACAGTATGTAACCGAGGACAATATCAAAAGTAAACAAAATGAACCTAGCCTAAATTTCCATTTAGAGAGTCTTGAGGCACTGCAAAGTTCCTAAATTTACTTGAATCCGGAATAAAATACATGAGAACTATCAAGAAGGACACTATGTCATTCTACATTGTCAAACTGTCTGGGTGGAAGTGCAAATCTGTGTGGAAGTATTTCAAGAGCAGCCGGAAGATTTTTGTACTACAGTAAATGTAATTGCTGGTCATGCTACATGTTTGTCACTAGATTGCTGACTATCTTCTGCAGGACTTCGGTTCGCATACGGGTGGTTTCCAGGATCTCTTCATGATTAGCCCTTTCCTTGCTGTCGTAGTCAGTCACTACCTTGTTGGTAATTAGGGAGAGTCCAAACACACGCATCCCACAGTGCCGAGCGATCACCACCTCTGGAACGGTACTCATACCTAATTACAGAGAAACACAACACTCACCAAGGCTGCATTTTTTGGATGAAAATACAGCAAAAATAGTAGAAATATTATTATAATTTAAAATAATTATTTTCTATTTTAAATTGTAAATTGAATTTTCAGCATCATTACTCCAGTCTTCAGTGCCACATGATGCTTCAAAAATCATTCTAATACACTGATTTGGTGCTCAAGCAACATTTATTATTATTAATATCAATGTTGAAAAAAGTTGTGCTGCTTAATATTTTGGTGGAAACCGTGATACATATTTGGAATAAAAAGAGAATGAATAGGAAGTTCAACAGCATTTATTTAAAATAGAAATCTTTTATAACAAATGTCTTTGCTGTCACTTTTGACCAATTTAACACATCCTTGCTAAATAAAAATATCAATTTCTTTCAAAAAAATTCTTAGTGACCCTTAACTTTCTATTTTCATCTAGTTTATTTCATTTTAAAATTACTTTAAGGTCAAACAATAATTTGCAGCAGAAGAGGAATATAAAGAAAAATAATATATATACTTAAAGTAAAAACTACAATATATATATATATATATATATATATATATATATATATATATATAAGTATTATTCATTTTAAAGTAATTGATAATTTATAATAATTTATGAATTTATATAATATAATTAATATAATATATATATAATTTATAATAATTAATACATTATTATAATTATGATAGTTAATTATATAATTTATAACTAATAAGTATGGAGCCCCGTACATGAGATGCATGAAAAATATGTTTATCATGGCCACAAATTAACAATTCATTCCAATGACTGACGACTTAAAACAAGGGAACGAATTAGTAAAACATGCTGATGATAAAATACTTTACTAATTTGTTCTCTTGTTTTAAGCAAATCGTGTGCACGATTGAACAATTCATTCCCTCGATTTACTAAATCATGTCCCTGTTGTACAAATTTGTTCCCTTAGTTACATCAAAACGAGGGAACGAATTAGTTCAACGTGGCCACAATTTACTTATTTAAATTGAGAAAACTCATTTGAGAGAACGAATTAAGAAATTTATGGCCCCTATATATATTTGTCGGCCTGTCATGTTCGGGGCTTCATAAATAAGTAATTTTTGTGAAAAATAATATAATAATAGGTTCCTGCTCTGTCCCTCAAAGGGAGTCCTTGCTCGAAATGATGATATATGGTTATGCTTTTCATCTTCAAGTGATAATACGTCTTGCCCACATTTTTGATAAAAGTGATATGTACAGTACGTACCCACAGCATCCGCCCCAAGCAGCTGTAAAGCCCTGCATTCTGCAATTGTCTCATAGGACGGTCCAGCCAACATGCAGTAAACACCCTCCTGAAGGAAAGAGGCACAGCCCAGTTCTTGGGCAGTTTTCCTGGCCAACTGTGCCAATTCTCTATCATAAGCATCAGACATGCAGGGAAAGCGCACTCCAAATCTACAGGGACGTAACACAAATGTCAGTGATCATTAGACTGGTTGCATAAATCCTTAGAGAACTGCAAGTAAGATTATATTGCCAAGCCAATAGCAAAACCAAAGCTGAACTATTAAAAACAAAGACAAAAATAAAAAAAGTTATTGGTGTTAGGTAGAATTAGCCATCTTTAAACATAATTATAAAAAAGGATCTCAAATCTATTTGCTTGTTTGTTTGAATAAAACGTATCTCAATTTACTAAATAGCAATTCACCTTTCCTCATTGCGTCCACACAGGGGATTTTGACCAGCAAATCCAGGCATATTGATATGGTCTCTGATAAGCATGATGTCACCCACTTCAAATGTAGAATTGAGCCCTCCAGCAGCATTGGTCACAATCAGAGTCTCAATCCCGAGAAGGAAAAACACTCTTATTGGATATGTGACCTAAAACAGAAGGAGAAAACCCTGAGATTTAGAGCTGCTTTGACAAACTGTTCTCATCTTTATGAAACAGGAAATTAAAGACTGAAATATGAATTGATATATGTGGTTAATATGCAGTTATCAAAACTATATAGTAGTTTAACTGTCCCCCAGCTTTGTCTAAACATACAGAAGAATCATAAATCATAATGCCATACAGTATTTAACTTGGCTCCTGCAATAAAGAGTAAGCACTGTTTGTATCTTTCTGATTTTTTTTTTTTTTACTTGATCACAGATGTTGGAATGTTGTATGTTGTAAAAGTTTATAGGAGGCGATTGGGTCAGCTGTCAAATGTTAACTATTCTCTGTTATACTTAAAGTGCTGATAGCAGCACTGAGAAGTCAATGGTTAAGTGCAGAATAACCTCTGTGTTAGTGCTGTGGTATATTATTGCTCAAGGAAAAGAAAAACTGAGATGATTCTTGACTTATGAGATGATTCTTTTAATTATCAACTAACAATGTGTTTTCATTCCAAACGCATGTGCTTTTGCATGTGCTGGTTTTGTTTAATGCTCATACTTTTAAGATTTTAAAAATGAAACTTACCGTGGCAACGTTATAGCCCTCGTAGAAATGGAAACGGCCTTGCATGCAAACACACTGCTTCCCATTCAGCTCTCCGAACACCAGCTGACCTTTATGTCCTTGCACTGAAGAGACGTGTATTTGTGTATTTTTAATGTTTGTTAAGGCAAATAATAATCAAATAATGACAGTGAGCGATAAATGTCAGCACTGTCTTTTATATATTTAGAATAGAATAGAATATGAAACAATACTCTCTGAGTGGGTTATGAATGGTAAACCAAAGGTTTATGAGAATTTAGCAATCTGTCTCCTACCTGTGCTGTGGGGAAAGCGCGGGATTTTGTCGTAAGGAAACACATTCTTGTTGTCCAGCAGGTCAGCCAATCCACCGAGTCCTGAACCACAGATAATTGCCACTTTGGGCCTGATGTGTGTGTTAGCAAGCAGCCAGTCTGCTGTTTCTTTGTACTCCTCATAGCTGTAGCTAGATAGAAACAAAACATTGTTTTTTTGCTTAATATTTTTTGGTGGGGCTGGCATGCATTAAAAACACACGTGCCACAATAAAGTACTGTAAGATAACGTCTGACTAACCTACCTACGTTCCTACGCAACATAACTTGGCTATGAAATATGAAGGTGTAAGAAGTGCAATGACCCAGTCAAGTTGCTTTGAGAGTGAGGACAAATCAGCTGACAGTAGCATTCAGAATAGATAAAGAAAAGTACCTATATACTACAGTAAAAAAGGTTTTATTTTTCCTTGTCTTTTGTTATGCTATTGTGTTGAAGTATGTTGAATTATCTCTTCTCTTTGACAGTCATTTAGCTGAACAATCACTGTAGTAAATAGTCATGTTTCTTACCATACAAAGCTAATGGACGGTCAGTTGAGAGAAAACCCATTTCTGAGTTGTAACTATATGCAAATCAAATATATTCTCTGGTCTATGTTCATCATGTTTTTTTAGCTGGATAATTAATTATCAAAGCTGGCCATGGTATTTTTAATTGTAGCAAATTATAAAGAGCATCTGTTAACCCTCAGACGGTCCTCGGTCATTTCTGACCGAAGCATTTTCTGTTTTGAATTTCTAAAAATCACAGCTTCATCGGAATGTTACAAAACTTTGTGACTTTTATGGCATTAGGTATGTGAACACACAAAAATGAGGTCATGATCTGAGCATGCTAAGTCGTCGTAAAAAAAGAAATAGTCACACTTGTGGTCTTCGGTCAAAAATGACCCCCATAGGAAATGAATGGGAAATTGACAAAAAAAAAAAAAAAAAAAAAAAAGTTCTACGCTTTCTCTCCATACTCTCACCAGATAGTGCTAATCTGCTTAAAACATTTTTTTTTTGAAGGCCTAGACTCTATATTAAAGTCCGCGTGAACCGGAAGTTGCAAACGGCTTTTCTCCAGTGTTGTGACGTATTTCCCAGTGAAACGGAATATTGAACAGAGGGCAGGGTTTTACACTAGCGCTCCTCCTCTCCATCTCTGCTCATAACAGACTAACAGTTTGAGGGGAGTGGTTAAGCGCTTCCCAGCCCAAGTCCTCAAACCTACGTCATCAGGGAAGGTTCTCCAAAGCAGAGGGGAGGGGCATTTTCAGATTTTGATTAAAGATTACGAAGCCAAAAAGTTTTTTTGTGTGGATTGACTTGCATGGATGAATTGTTCACCACAAAACGATCAATTTAGGCAAACAAAGTAAATATGGTCAATTTTGATTTCATGTGGACTTTAAACTAAAATACTGCATTAAAAAATAAATAAATAAAAATACATATATATATATAATTTTTTATTATTATTTTCAATGGCAAAAATAGACCATAAATATTGTATAAATATTAATAAATTCAATAAAATTCTCTCAAAATACAAAATTAAAAAGAAAAAAATATTATAGAACAAAAATAAATTGCATTGGTTTTACTGAAGTTTAATTTTTAGGTGTCCGGTCACTTCTGACAGGGAAGGCCCAGGATGTGACTCCGAAACGAAGACTGTCTGAGGGTTAATGTTCAAGAATACTTAGGCCAAATAACTTACGCTTTTCAGTAGGCGGTTAAATATTCACTTGCTTTATGCACTCAATATGACAATGCAAGTTACTAAAGGAAGCAACCGCAGAATGCTTTCTGGTTCTCAAGAAGTGTCTGTCATTATTTAACTATCCTTTCACTATACTCTGAATTATTTTATAGTCTTTTAAAACTGAAAAAAAAAAAAAAAATACAAACAGTAGGCCCATCCTTACTAAATTGCTTGCATAGTTGGACTGCCCACATTTATGATCAGAAAGCCTTTCATAGCTGTAGGGCACGAGGTAACAAGAATCATATTGAGTAGGAACTAGGAAGAGCTGAATGGCCGAGCTGTAAGCATGCGCTGTCCGTGGTGCTGCAGGGCGTTGCGGGATCAGCACTTTCCATTCAGAGAGCTGAGCTTCAAACACAGGCTACGCCACTCAACGCTCAGTGAGAATGCACAATAGACCTCTCATTTTACATTCACAGCTCTGCCTTTGTTTTTTTTTTTGTTTTTTTTTGAAAAGGCCTGCTAACTGAACAGCCACGTCCTCATTTGGGACCGTTTTCATAGCTGTTTTTTCCACAGGTTTAATAGCGCAGCCTGTCTCTTTAAGAGCCTGCGTATTATTCTGAGCACATCCACCAAAGCTGAATAGGAGGATTCTGGTTACGTAACCATAATCACAAGTAGCTGATTTTATAGATAGTGTATGTTATTAGAAATGTTGAATTTCATTCAAGCATCAAATCGACAACAAATTATTTATTTATTTTTTACAGTGGAGGGCGCATAGTGGAAGAAATATGATAGGCTAAATAAACTATCGCCGTCCAAACAGTCAGGACAGAGACTGCCTGAATGTAAATCAAACAGGTTTATTTAAAATTATCTACCATTTACTTCAGGTTGATCTATGATATAACGCCTTGTTTGATGGGATGGAAATTTAAAGCGACAGTTGTCATGGCGACTTCTCACGAATGTAATAACATATTTTTCTTCTCACTAAGATTGCATTTAAGCATTCTGATATGATGTAGGAGATTAATTTGGCAGGTCTGGCGTTCATTCGTTTCTCCCCTTACCTGCATTCGCTGGATGTTGACATGTCGGCAGCGGCTGGTCGAGTTACTCAGCGGGATATTGTCGGCACGAGCAATAATACAGAACAGCCTGAGCGAGAGGTCAAACACCCGACGTTCTCGTGGGAAGGGTGGCGTGACGAAGGAGGAGTCGCTCTTACAAGTCGTTTCTTAAACAGGGCTAGTTGTACTAATCCAATTTTCTGTCAGAATGGGCCGCTCACTGACCCGCAGTTAAAGAGCCTTGAGAACTGTCATCCTGCCAGGACCAGCACAGCCGTGTAGCCTAGTGGTGCATCACAGAAGGGGAAACAACGTGCTTCTCTGTAGTTTAACTCAAGTGTCCAGGGAAACGGTTAAAGTGCAATTTGTCACGCGCAGAGATTATGCATGTAAAAAAAGAGTTTGCCACAGCCTCATCTGCACATAAAAATAAAGGTTCTTATTGGCAATGATGTTGAACATGCCAAGTTCTTCACTGGTTCTTTGAAGCCACTTAGGTTAAACAAATGTAATGGTTTTGAGTTGGTTACGGTTCTGTGGAGATGAGAAGAAGCTCTTGATGTTTTATTATACATTCTTCATTGGTTTCTAGGCTGCAGACATTGAGGGGTCATTGATCGGTCAAATTAGCTATGACCAATTTGGGTGTTTCAGTGGTTAATTCTTGAATTGTTGCCCATCCAATTCAGAATATGTGATGCTTTAAAATTCTTTTTGGATTTGTTTTAAATAAGAGTGTATTTGGATTATAAGGCATAGCTTCAGTCAAAATGATAACATTCATGAAAAAAAAGAAGAAATGTATTAATTTCTTTGCTTGTTCAGCCATGCATTATGCTATTGATCATATGATCAACTATTGAACTCTGGCAATGGGTGGATAAAGGCACAATGAATGGATAATGGGCGAGTGAATGAAAATAGTCTTAGTTAGATGCATGACATTTTTTTACTTGTTTTTAGTGAAGATATGAAAGTAAAATTAGGTCCTGTATTTGATTTTGTAGGAATGAAAATGAGTGAATTGATTTTGAATGATAACTTATAAATCTTTAAAGACTGATGTTCTGTGAGCTACGAGGTTGTTAATCGATGGTATTTGCTTCTGCTGAAGCTGTCAGCCTACATTATTTCAGCATATTTTTAAAATTATTGTTTAATAGTGGAATTCCTGGTGAAAAACTACATTACCCATGATGCTGTACAAAAAATTACACCAATCAGAGTAAAAAAAAGTAATGCTCTAAAATAGCTCTTTAAAATAGCCCACTCCAATGAATCACATGACGTAATAAAAGTCTATCTCCCTACACTCTCAAAATTCTGCAATGTTTGTACACATATGCATATGTTGATTCACCTCGTAGCTGATTGGCTTGGTTCATGGCTTGTCACTCTTTAACAAAGACTTTTTCCTAAATCCCTATGGCAAAAATGAATGAAAGAAAAAAAATATCCGGAACCAGCGCCGCTGAAAAACTGTTGCAGTCTATTGTGACTGAAATTCGAGTGATATTCGAACAAGAAAAAAATGTTGCTTTTGATTATTGGGAATTTATTGGATGCTTGTAGTTTGCTATCGTTAGATCTTATTCACAGCATCTTTTATTTTTAACGGGAATTTAAATCTCTTCAAGCGGGTTGAACAGTTATTTAATGTGCTTTTGGATTGTTCTGCTGATGAAACACTGCAAAAATATCTTTCAGAGAAATTTCATTGGACAAAAACCCCCAGACAACTGTAGAAAATCATGAGTGATCTAGGAGCTTTTACAGTTTTTACAGTGGATGCCATTGAAAACACGATAAGTCAATCCCTCACAGCCTTGCTTTCATACCTGTCATAACGCTGCTCTGAATGAGACTATTTCTGCAATGTCATGTGAGTGACAAGTTGTCCCACCCTCACACCAGTAAACACATCATCAGAGAAGAGAAGTTGTTGCAAGTTACTACAATAATCCATTAAAAACAAGAATTGTCCATTTTGATTTCATGGTGACTTTAATTTAGTAGAAATTACATGGGGACAGTCTGTTTGCCTAATGTTACACTGAACTTTCAGGAAAAATACTTCATGATTTTAGGCAGTTTTCACTCTTGATGTGGTGAGCACCTCAATATGAATGTAAAGTGCATGTAAAATAAAATGTTGTTCAATATTTTCTCTGCCATTGTTCCATGACATTCCATTATGCTGTCTCATACAGTCTACACTTTGCAGTTCTTTAAGATTTTAATCAAACTAAATACGAGCACAAGGGAAAGGTACACTTTGTTTGTGGTTTTGAAGTTGCTATGGTACAGATATCTTCAGCTACACTGCTCGGACCCAAAACTCACAGCGAATCCCAGGGCTTCTTTACACATGCGCACCAATCAGAGAACTGTTTACTGAAAACGTTCAGTACCCCGGTGCCATGGTAACCACCAAGCTCAAAGTGGAGAAGTGTACGCTGGCGGAAGAGCCTTCACAAGAAATTAGCTGGGATTTTAAATAATTTCTTTATTATTTTGTATTATTTAAACACTTAGTTTGTAATGTCGCTATGTTGTTATTTTACAAATATATTTTTTAAAACGTCCTGGACGTGTTTTAAACGATAAACACAACTTTACCAAATAATCGACCTCTCGTGCGAATGGCGTCTAGCCACCTGCTTCTCGGTTAAACAGTTCTCGTATGTTTCGCTTGTCATCGACAGTCAAGAAAGAAAACAGATATGTCTGTCATTAACATTTGATTTCAACTTTATACATAAAGCGCGAGTAACGTTACGTTTGTTTCACAATGCCAGGCTCGAATGTCCAAGCATCTCAGTCAAACCTCCGCAGTTCACGCGAGAAGATGCCAGTGGGATTCAAAACAAAAGTAGTGGCTCCCCGAAATCCCAAGCTGGTAAAACGGGAGACGAATTCCGCAAAGGTGAGCACTTTAATATATCTTAATACTTTGTTTTTTTCACGTTGATTGTAAAGCATCAGGTCACCCTTATCATGCATTAAATCTCTGCCTTCAAACGGAGCACTAACTATTAGTACCTTAAACTACTATTACTGCTTTTAAACTACTCACAAAACTTACATTAACATACTAGACTTGCGGTACTTTTACTAGGACACCTAAAATGCTGTATGTTTTAAATAACAAAACTAGTTATTAAAAGTGAACCACATCATACTCAACATTTTTGATGTAGTGTAGGATGATTAAGTGCATTTTGATGTTCCTTTTTGATTGACAGATGGTTGACAAACACAAAAATGGAAGAATATGTAAAACCTGTTCATTGTCACTGGCCACTTTATTAGGTCCACCTTGCTAGTATTGAGTTGGACCCCCTTTTGCCTTGACTTGATTCTTGGTTAGTATAGATTCAACAAGGTCCTAGGAACATTCCTCAGAGATTTTGGTCCATATTGACATGATAGCATCATGCAGTTGCTGCAGATTTGACGGCTGTACATCCATAAAGCGAATCTCCCGTTCCACCACATCCCAAAGCTCTATTGCTCTTTTGGATTGAGATCTGGTGACTGTTGAGGCCATTTGAGTAAACTCATTGTCATGTTCAAGAAAATACTTTGAGATGATCTGAGCTTTGTGACAAGTAGCCATCAGAAGATGATACACTGTGTTCATAAAGGGATTGACATGGTCAGCAACAATACTCAGGTAGGCAGTGGTGTTTAAACGATGCTCAATTGGTACTAAGGGTCCCAATGTGTGCCAAGAAAATATCCTCCACACCATTACACCACAAGCAGACTGAACCGTTGATACAAGGCAGGATGGATTTATGCTTTCATGTTGTTTACACCAAATTCTGACCCTACCATCTGAATTTCGCAGCAGAAGTCAATACTCATCAGACCAGGCTACGTTTTTCCAATCTTCTACGGTCCAATTTTGGTGAGCTCGTGTGAATTGTAGCCTCAGTTTCCTGTTCTTAGCTGACAGGATTGGCACCCGATGTGTTCTTCTGCTGCTGTAGCGCGTCTGTTTCAAGGTTCGATATGTTGTTGAGTTTAGAGACGCTCTTCTGCAGACCTCGGTTGTCTGTTGCCTTTTTATCAGCTCGAACCAGTCATTCTCTTCTGATCTCTGGCATCAATCAGATATTTTTGCCCACAGAACTGCCGTTCACTGGATATTTTCTCTTTTTCGGCCCATTCTCTATAAACCCTAGATATGGTTGTGCGTGAAAATCCTAGTAGAACTGCAGTTTCTGTAATAACCAACAACCATGCCACATTCAAGGTCATTTAAATCACCTTTCTTCCCCATTCTGATGCCCAGTTTGAACTTCAGCAGATTATCTTGAACATGTCTATCTACATGCCTAAATGCATTGAGTTGCTGACGTGATTGGCTAATTAAATATTTGCGTTAACGAGCAGTCGAACAGATGTACCTAATAAAGTACCCAGTGAGTGTATATCTGCTGTACCATGTATGTGTAATCACTTTTTGGGATTGTAATGGGATTGTTGGGGATTGTAATTTTACTTACTGCAATGTCTCTCTTTTATCTTTGTTTGTCACTTAGACCCTATCAGTGTATGTGTGAATAAAGAGTGTCTGATGTCTGATTGTCAATGTATTGGAATATAAAACACAAACAAACGCACACTCTACTCACAAAGCAGCTTTACAAAGAATAATTTATACTATATGGACAATTGCTGCAGAATATAGGAAAATGTATAAAATATATAAAAATTCCTATATAAATAAACACACACACACACACACACACACACACACACACACACACACACACACACACACACACACACACACACACACACACACACACACACTGTGTATATATATATATAAATATTTTATATAGGAAATACACACACACACACACACACACACATACTATATATATACAGTATATATATATATTTTTTTTTATATAGGAAATACACACACACACACACACACACACACACACACACACACACACACACACACACACACACACACACACACACATACTGTGTGTAAATGCACTCATAACAGTCTGCAAATGTCTTTCCAGCTGATTCCATCAGTATATGCTCGAGAAATGTGCCAGACTACAGAGGAGCGATTATCAAACACTTACGAGGTGCATCCGCCCCGCATCCTGGAACTCTTAGACATGAGTGAGGCCACACATCACAAGGTAAAATACCATCATTTTAGCATGCTCAGCTCCAGCACTTAATTAATTAGTTTGCTCTTCTACATCACTGGTTCCAAGTATCTAAGTAGCAACATTTTCAAAGTTGATTAAGGACATCATTATAATAGTTTCTCTCTGGGGAGATACTAGAGGCTTTTAATTTGATTTGTATATTTGTATATGATAGCAAAAATACCTTATTCAGAGCAGCGCCATGACCTATGAAAACGAGGCTGTGAGGATAGACTTATCTTGTTTTCAATGGCATCCGCTGTAAAAAGCTGTACAAAGCTCCTAGATCACTCATCATTTTCCACAGCTCATATTTTCTAGAGTTTTTTTGTCTACTGAAATTTCTTGGAAAAATATTTTTGCTGTGTTTCATCAGCAGAATAATTAAAAAACATATTAAATAACAGTACAACCCACTGAAGAGATGCATGTCTATCCCTCACAGCCTCACATTCATTCCTGTTAAAAATCAAAGATGACACAGCTGTGAATAAGGTCTATGGCAATTGTTTACAGTACCTTTATACAGTAAAGTAAGGTGACCAGATTTCTGAAATGGAAACCTAAGGACGTTTCCTAGTTCGGTGGTCAAAAATGCCATTGAATTCTCACTTGTTATTATCTATGAATTTAAAAACAGGGACAATGAATGTTTCTAAAAATTATTATTAATTATTATAATAAATATGATATAATATTATTATAATAAATAATTATTATGATGCCTGTTTTAAAACCCTGACTGTTTTTAATACAATTCAGCAAAAATCACTATTATATAGTAACTAGCCTATTGCAAAAATCAAACAAAAAGCAGTATTATATCATAAAAGAATTATGACTTTACACGTTAAACACATTACAAAAATAATGTACGAATACGAATTTAACAACTATTTTTTAACATTCTTTTTTGTATTTAATCATTTTCCTAATTTTCATCATTATTTTATGTTTGTGCTTTTGGAAATGGATCTTTACCATCCCTTATTATTAGGCTTATTATTTTGCATTTTTGGCTCACTTTGAGCAGAATGTATGTGGTTTCTGCAAATGTAATAGTTGCAAGTGTAAATGTTTAGTTGATTGTTGTTTTATTATTCATACATATTGGTAATTTATTCAAAATAATTTATACTTTCACCCATGTGTACCAGTTAAGATATGTGTGTGTGGGAATTGCTGCATTGTGACACAATAGAATGTGAGATAAACTAGATGTGACAGATGTAATTATACATGAACATCTTCTCAATAACGAATACAAGATATATAAAGAATATTGTTTTTCTCCCTTAATACACCCCTGTTTTAAATGAGCTTATTTGACATTAAAGTTGAAATAGGGAAGCCATTTCCTACATTTTACATTGAATCAGATATCTTCTAAGAGTTTAATTTTGACTTGATTTGTTTTTTATAGTTTTCCTCATTAGATTTGGACCAGGCCATGTTTCAGCCGTACCCCTCTGAGATTGTGTTCCAAAACTACTCACCATTTAAGACGTTCAAGGTCCCCTTAGAGCTGCGGAACAGTGACAAGGTGACTTTCATGTATCTGAATTGATCATACAGTGTGTTATATAACCACACACTAAATGTATTAATATATCTTAACATAAATAAATAATATGATAAATCACAGTATGCAATTTTGTTAACACTTGGTAGTTTGTAGTTCGTGCCATTCTAATTTACACCATTCAACATCTTGCACTATTCCTTTAAGACAAATAGTGATTATCTTGTTCATTTTCATGTGTAATGATCACTGGCTTGACATGGACATGCTGCTGACTATTGCAGGTTCCTCGACTGGTAAAGGTGATCGAAGAAGACTCACTTTATTTTAAAGTGGTCAGCCCATTAGATGCTAGTAAGAAAGTGGCCCCAGGCATGGCATCTACGTTCACCATTTTATTTACTCCACAAGAGAACAAGGTAAAATTTATACGCAACATCTGCAATTGACTCTCACATATTGCCATCCGTAGTGTACTAATGGGCATATTTGCTTGTAAATCAATGAACAGACCAAAGAAATGTTAGGAAACATGCAAAAACTGCCACACAGTTATTTTGAAGGATCCCAGAGGTCTTTAATTGTGCCTCTCCAACACAACGTGGGAAGTAATAATTCGTTACATTTATATAGCGCTTTTCTAGGTACTCAAAGCGCTTTACATGGAAGAGGGAATCTCCTCAACCACCACCAATGTGCAGCATCCACCTGGATGCTGCACATTGAAGTAAACTTCAATGTCAAGTTTTATTTGAATGTTTAACATATCTTTGAGAAATCTGAGAGAGTGCTTTGGTAAGCACAGGGCACTGGAGGCTTAGTGTTTCCACCACAGCCACTCATCGGTCCATTAGTGGCTCTTTTGCAGTCTCTAATGTGACCTGCTAATCTATTTTGGTTTGGCAAAACATTAACACAGATTTCTTAACACTGTCATTCCAATTAAGTCAGTTCAAACTGAGCTGTGGTGGCCCAGTCAGAGAAAGACAATATTATTTCCTCTCTTGCTTGTATTTTCTGTCAGGTTCAGATCCAAGGGTCTTTTTGCATGTAATTATTATGGATTAACTCCTCAATGCAATAATTCCATAATCCTGGGGTTTATTTAAATTAGGATTGATTAAAGAAACCATGTACCAGATGTATAGTACCATATTATATTTAGGTTTTTTTTAAGCCTTGTCTTCTTCAAGGCTTTATCTTCCTCTATATGTTACCACTGACTTTCATATGCCTGTAATTGTAGGATTATATTCACAGACTCCTCTGTGCGACTGAACGTGAGAAGTTTGAAGTACCCATCCGTGCAATTGGGCCCCGTGCCATCTTGGACTTCCCAGATAGTCTGCATTTCCAAGTTTGTCCAGTCAAGTGCTTGTCCCAGAGAACACTGCTTGTGCGGAACATAGGAAATTGTGAAGCTAAATTCCAGCTCAGCACACGCAGGTAAAAGAGGAGTGACATTGTGGTGTGTAGATGATTTCATTTTTGGATTTATGACTGACACTTTCTTTTTATGATTGCATCTATATGTTCCCCATAGCCCATTTTCTGTAGAACCATCTGTAGGTACTCTTGATGTTGGTCAAAGCATGCAAGTTACCATTGAGTTCTTGCCAAAAACCACTGGGGATCACAGCCAGGTTTTGCTGCTGCATTACCATTCAGGTACTTACTAATTACATCACCACAATCTGCTCTTCCTACAAACTCCTCTGCAACACACTGCTATATGTCACTGTGACACAGGCACTGATTTCCACATGCACCCACCTGCGTCCTACTCAAGAGGTGTAAATGATCTTAATATTAGCCTGCATCGTTAATGTCTGTTCATCTTTATATTTTCGAATTATTTTCTACTGAGAATAGCTTTAATATACTGTGCTCTTTTTACTACCCACAGAGCACCATAATGCACAGAAAATAATGTAGATGGCATTTTAAAGTAAATTTAGGCTGAAAAACATCACATTGACTCACTGACTAGCCAAATTGCATTGTTCTTTTTGAGGCAGTATATATTTACATGACTTTCCTCAAGGTTTTGTGAAATTGAATATATTATTCTTTAGGTGTTGATTACCCTGAGGTTATTATGATTAAAAAGCATCAGTTATTTTTGTTCTATTTGAGCTTTCAAAGGGCCCTTTAGGCAAATAGCTATATTAATAATAAATCCTATTATCAGATTTTATCAGACTGGGTGCCTGGTTAATCTTATAATATATCGTATATCAGGATGGACTGGTTACACCTCTAAAAACGGTTATTTTGTAATCTAATTCAAAATCCAATAGTTGATTTGTTGTTAGGATTCATTTGATTACATCTTAATGCTGAATCACTGTTTTACCTGAATCAGCTGTAGGTGGATAGGCAGTATTTATAGACAAGATGGTGCTAAGAAATTTTTAATTAAAGATCATGTGCATGGGTAAGAGGGTGTGTTTAAATGACATACTAGTGTGTGCATGAATTATTGTCTGTGTGAATGTGCTTGTATATTTCAACATGTAGTTCAGCATGTGGTTTAGGTATATGTGTGTGTGTGTGTGGTTTGTGCAGGTGCTCTGCCTGTCTCACTGAATAAACACACAGGTCTGCTGAAGGCCATCGGCATTAACTTTTTAATATGCATTCTGTTCTAAAAATACCACTTTGTGTCCATCAGGGGAGTATCATTTTTAATTTAGCGCCTTTTCCTGTCTCCTCCTCATTTATGTTTAACGCGAAGCTGCTTTGGATCATGTCTTCATTGGTTTGGTTCTGGGATTGGCAGAAACATCTCCCTGCAGTCCCAGTTTCATCTCAGATAAGCACAGAGACCTCTCTCAAGTCTCTAAAGGTGCTCTCTCTGTGCGGCGTATTTCACAGGGCTGAAGTTTGAGAGTAATTTTTCTTTTCAGTAAAAGCCAAACTTGATAGTGTTTATTGTTCAGATATGATGGGCATTTTAAAAGAGTTTCTGTTGTTGATGTTTTTGTGGTTGCTAATGTGCTATAGAGTATCTTGTGGTTAGGTTGTAGGATTTGTTCATTTCATCGTTCAATGAACATACTGTAGCTGTGCAAATGTCAGTGCAGTGAAAAAAAAAAGGAAAACTCTATAATTAAGAAATATGTATTTTGTGTAAACACTTAAAAAAAAGTTAAGTAAAAACAAAAAGTATGTTCCTATTTATTTTGTTAATTTTACCTAAAGGTACACTATGTAACTTTTGGTCCTTTAGCCCCCCAAAAAAACTGCATGTGTTTTGTGGAAGAACATTGTTTTGGTTGTGCTTAGGCTCTGCGTGACTGCAGATGAATTTGTTTATCATACTGCTCATAAAACATTCACTAGCCTACTAGGCTTAAAGGTCCCATGACATGAAGTTTTCACTTTCTGAGGTTTTTTAACATTAATATGAGTTCCCCTAGCCTGTATATGGTCCCCAAGTTTCTAGAAATTTTAATCGGTGTAAATCGAGCTTTTGTTATCTTTCTCTGCCTTTGAGAAAATGGAAGCTCAATCGCGCTGATCTTGAATCTCCTCCTTGTGACGTCATAAGGAGGAATGTTACCTCCCCTGTCTCTGCTTTGCCCGCCCAGAGAATATTTTCCGCACATGAAAAAATGCGCTAGGAAGTAGGAACGCGCGCGCGATTTTAGTTTGTCCACGAGAGATATCATGGCTTTTGAGCGAGCGAAGCATAACACTTGCTCTATAATTGGATGTACAAATGAACACCGAAGGGTTAACACAGAGCTGGGCTTGCTGAACGTCTGAAACTAAAGTCTGGATCACTCTCTTTGGCTCAGCTAACGTTACACACCTCGGACAAGTAAGTCAACTAATGATATATAAGTGTGTTGCTTTACTGTTTATGGTTGCCTAGACTGTTACACGTAGAATGTGGCTGTCACATTAGCTATGCAGCCATGCAGTTTATGTGTGTGAATACACACACTGTAACGCGAGTGTTGTAAGTTACACTTCTTTGTTATTTGGATAACCGTTTTCCTGTTGGTTATACGGCGCGCGCGATATCCGCATTTCAAGATCGCAGAGCTTGATGATGTAATTGTAATAAGATAAATTACAGATGTTACAGATCTCTCATGAAAAGGCAACAGTAGGTTAGCGTTAGCTACATGATAATAACTAAACCATCCGAATAAAGTACCGTATCCAGACATAATATTTTAAACTAACCATTCGGAAACGTCCTGCTGGAGCCGCCGAGTCGTTGCTTCTCCATCCGGATCAGATTCTGGGTCAAACTGAAATGCTTGAACGACTGCGTGTCTTCGTGCCATTGCTATATCCAACGTAAACATGCACGCCACGGACCGGTACCGTTGCGCAAGATGGTCAAGGCCACACCCACCCTCCACCTTGCGCCGCCTTTCTCCTCCTCATTAGTATTTAAAGCTACAGACACCGAAACGGCCTGTCTGAAGGAAGCTCATTCTGGGACTGGCTTGTAGTGGCTATAATTCTGCACCGAGGCTGAATTTTTGAAAAGAGATTTCAGATACAGTACTAGGGACCCCTAAGGCCTATATTAAAGCCTACAAAAAATAGCATGTCATGGGACCTTTAAGAGATATAAGCAGTTTAGATGGAAAGGATCTGAAGCACGAGTAGCTGAAGACGTTACTGTAGCTCTACCCATTAATTGACACGGTACTACCTTAAAAATAAATTCCAGCACAGCGCTACAACAACCATGATGAGATGACACTTCACAATAGATAATGCTTTACAATAAACTCTGTTTGAGGCAATTTATCTGTTCAATAAAATACCTTACTCACCTGATGAAAAAAAAAAAGGCATCTCTGCATCACTTTTTCAACATTTGAAATCTCTCAGTTCTTGACATCTCTTAAAAGCCAAGCCAATGTTGATTCTCGTTTTATTACGAGCTCTGTGGTGTTATCTTTTTTTTCTAGTAGACTCTCCTCTTTTCAGCTTCCCCAGAGGTTCGAGATTAAGTGTGCTCCATGTCAACATTTCTCACACGTTGTGACAACTAACCTAGGCCACTCCCACAACATACATGCGTCAAAGTAGACGGAGCACCTTTTCTCTATTTACAGATATGACAAGACTCTCATGGGCGAGTGACGTATGTACACAATTTCCCATGAAAACCATCCCATCAGTTTTAAAATATAAACACTTATAATAGCCTTACCATGGGATTGATGATATATTATTCTTCCTCTAGCGTGTTTTCCACAAGTGTGGAGTCTGCTCTTGGATCTTGGTATACTATTTTGCATGGTCAAGTGCCCCGTTTGTGTATAATTTGGTGATCCTTAACTGCTTCGATTGTATCCTGCCATCTTTGCTTTGGCCGTCAACGTGGCCGTTTCCCATCCACCATGAAGTGGTAGGCGGTGTCAGCGACAGTGCCTGGTGCAGCTCGTAGAACGTGCCAATACCATTGAAGCTTTGCTGAATTTTCTCCGTAATTGGTGCAACACCCATTTGCCGCCGGATTGTATCATTACAGCAGTGGTTAAGGAGAGACACACCAGTAATCCAGTAACCAGTAACATCTCCATAACGTGGAGAGAGTGCCAAGTGCTTTTGGTAACTGGCCAGCATTTGGCTCAGTACAGCTCAACTGTACGTACCACTGAATGTACTACTGTACGTACTGGACTTGAGACAGATTGGTATGCGTTTATCGCATAGAACTCCAGTGACTTCTTTCCAGCACATCCAGTTCACCCTTCCACGCACTTCATTATTGATACCACAGTCACTTTGCAGGCGCAATCCTAGGTACTTAAAGCTGGTTGTCTTCATCAGGGCTTCGCGACTAACCAGGATGTTGCCATCAGAAGGATTAGTTTCCAAATATTCTGTTTTCTTGATGTTGAGGCGTAAGCCATATTGGCTGAGGCGGTCATTCAATGCCTGGACTTAGTGTTCCAGTTCTTCCCGGTTGGGTGGCAGCCAGGTTAATGTCCTTTGCATAGAGCAGGGCCCATGGGATACCCTGTTGCAGGTCTCAAATGATGGTAACCAAGACCAGGATGAAGAGTAGCGGCCACAATGCTGAGCTTTGGTGTACACCAACCTTCACAGGAAAGCTAGCAGAAATGCCAGCTGTGCATCTTTCATGACTGCTGGTGTTTTCATAGAGTAGTTGAACCCAGTTGCAGCACCCGGTCGAAAGCCTTTTCAAGATCAAGAAAGGCCATATGCAGTGGCTTCTTTTTCTTCCGGTGCTTTTCCTCGCATCACTGGTGCTCATTGTGTGTGATAGGAGGCAGATAGGGTGGTAATTTAAAACATTCCGCTGGGTTGCCTTTATTCTTGAAAATAGGGACTGTAATTATTGTGGTCCAGTTGGTTGGTACATGGCCAAAGTCGACAGTGACATTGAAGAAAGTTGCTAGCCATTCAATCGTGGTGACACGCAGCTCCTTCAACTTCCAAAAATCCACTGGCAGATCGTTAAAGCCTGGTCCTTCATGCTATCAATGGCTTTGGCAACTTCTTCAGTTGTAATACGAGGGATTGAGCCGACATTTGGGATGCCTTCAGGAACCGGCGAATTTGTGAATTCGATGTTGGATATCTCCTTGAAATAGTGTTGTCAGCGTTACAAGATCTTACGCCTGTCCTGTAGTCATCGACCATCCTTGTCTTTTACGCACCTATAGTGTTCAATATCTTGTGCCCTTTGGTGCTTGCTTTTGGTAGTCAGTAGATGATATATTGACTCATTATTTAAATTGTGTTAATTTTAAACAAACAAAATGTTATATAGTGTACCTTTAACTTGTTTAAGTGGATTTACTGAATTCCATGTGTTAAATTAAATTTTTCATTAAAACTTGCAAAATATTTTTTTTCCCCAGTGTTGTAGAGCTTCAGGGAATGTCCCTGGATTTAGTTTTAATTCTCTTTGACAAAAGAGAGCTCTGAGTGAAGGAATCAAAAAATGATTATATTAGTCTTATTTAAATCTTTGATCTCAAGGTTGTAGCTTTTCAGTCAGTCACCAAACAATTATCTGTACACATGATGTGTTCAGATTTAAAGGTTAATGTCCATGTTACTTATTGACAACCAGCTGACATGTTTAATATAAACATATAAGGTGCAATCTGGGGCTGTCTTTAACTGCACTGTTCTGTCTTTCCATTAATAATGGACTACAAAGCTAAAGAGATATTGATGCTCATGTAGTCCCTCTGAAACAATAATGTTTAATTACCAATAGCTGGAAGTAAGTAGAGACACTATCTCCTCTAAGCAACACCGTAAAGGATGAGTTACTTAATCTGTCCTACATTTTCAAATGCCTCCCAGCTGTTTTGCTTCATATCATCTGCCTTATCTAGGCTGCAGAGTTTGCCCATTGACTCTAAAATATGTATAAGGAGCCAAAAAGCCCCGGGTAGCAGCTGCAGCAGTGGGACAGAGGGGATCCCACCCACTAGTACACACTCACTGTGACTTCTTCTTACACAGTGAAAGCTATTTCCTTTCAAGGGACACTTGGGTTTCTTCAAAGGATATCCCTCCTATCATTTCTGCCTGTAAATAGGGAATGCATGCATGGAACAGCATGACAAATAGTTTGTTTCATATGTGGTAAAGTGTGTATCTCATTTCTTATATTTCCTGTTACAAATGGCAGTGCAACGCATTACCCATGGCTTGTTTGCTATTAACGGCGTTCATATAGAAACAAAATCTCATTATCGTGGCATTCAGAGACAAGAGATACAGAGGGAGTTGTAAGCATCTAGGTCTGTTTAAATGGCAACATCGAGGCTAATGGAAAAAGCGGTATTATATTCGCGAATGAAAACAAGCAAAACAAACACATCAACTTTGTTGCATGGGTCACAGGTCACGTTTTCCATTCTGTCTACAGTATATCAATCTTTCTCTTTTCCTCCCCTATTCAGTAGTCTCAGACAGCATAACACAATGCATACAAAACATGTCATGAAAATAAATAAGATAATTACTGCTGTTTGTTGAATGAATTGCTAAAATGCGTTGTGCTACTGTAAGAATAAAATACATGAACTGCCTCCTTAGAAATGCCAAAGGATCCGTGGCTATTGTTAAGATAATGTTTTTCTTTATTTATGAGTATTTTGTTCAGTGTATAGTCTAATTAAGGTTTGACATAGGTTAATTTCAGTAGGAATGGATGATATTTTTTGTACAAGACTTCCAAATAGAAACTCTGTGTTTCATAGGGTGTTTTCAGACCTGTAGATATTTACTTTGTTTCAAAACAGGGATTAAAATTGTCACAATATTGCAATTTCATCTGGGTTCGGTTTGCTATCACAAGTCACTTGCGAGTAAACTGTGCACCCTTAGAGTGCACCCTGTTTATGTTCCTGGATTCCGCACATTAATCATATTATTTTAAGTGTTTTGGACAGTTGTTCTAAAATACGTTTGTTCGACCAAATTTCAATTAGGCATTTCAGTTCATATTGAGACAACAAACACTGCTATTTTTCACACAACGTACGTAATTACCCATTATACATTGTGATCCAGCTTGGTTTGTTGGTCCATTGGGTCGGATTGCTTTCTCATTTCAAGCGAACCACTCCATCGTTCGGTTTTAAGTCGGCCGAGACCACCTTGTTCAGATGTTCAGTTTTTTGTTTTTTTTTGCAGATTTGAGCACGATTGCCATGTTCATATAGGCTTAAACAAACTGAACTAAGGGACAAAACGCATCAGGTTCCGAAACAAACGCTCCACTTAAGCCAGATGTGAAAAACGCCCTTATTGTATGTTTGTGTCATCTCAGATTTATTTTCCTTAGGTTAGGAGGGCCAAATGTGTATCTATATCATACTCTCTGATATAAGCAGACCACTTTCCTCGTCAAGAAGGAGAACACCCCCTATCTTGGCAGGCTTTTTAGGGTGCACTTAAGAGTGAGCTGATGAAGACATCTCACACACACACACAATCTGCAGCTCTATGAAAGCTTTCCTCATTTCCCATTCTTCTCCCCTCCCCTCTCTTCTGAACAGCTCCCACAATCCTTCAGCCTGCTGGCAGATGCAGTGTCCCATCAAAGACACAATTTCCTTTGCTCTTTTTCTCTCTCTCAAAGCTTCATGCATAGAGACAGAGGTTAAATGTCTCTGGCTCATTTGTGAAAAGTGATATCTACAGCAAATTAATCAGTGGAGAGAGTAAAAAAAGATGAAAGGGTAAGACTGGGAGCGAAGAAAAGAAAGAAGCCACAGGACCTGCCTTCTGCCATATCATCTTCAGGATGTCATTATGGCAGTTTCATTTCTTCTACCAATATTGTTATTCTCTCTGTCTGTCTGTCAGTTTTTTATTGCTCTCCCTCTCTCTTACACTGTCTATGTCTGTCTTTTCCTTTCATAAAGCCTAGTTTTTCCCCCCATACAGCTTATTTGCTCTCCTTCCAAGGCTGTTGTAGCTTAAACATAAATGCAAATTCTTCTGCTCCAAGTACATCAGATGTGCGGCAATTACATTTGCTTGTTTAAAATGTGCACTGAATAACAGCAGTCCTTCTGCTAGGAGACATGCTTGCATAACTGGATCAGCCCCTACAGAGAAAATACTTCAGGCTCCCGTCTCCTCTTTCTCACACTCTTTAGTCTCTACTGTACAGCACAGAAAAACGTTTGGTGAAAGCATAGTATTATGTATTGTTTTTTTTCATTGATCTAGTTCATTAAGCTTGACACTGTTTTTATTTTATTTTTTCTGGTTTAACTTCAAGAACTTTTTTTATTTGCAGTTTTATTTGGGAAATTATTGTATTGTGAAAACTTTGTGTGTGTGTGTGTGTCGACTAAAATTACCTGTCATCCTCTGTTTGGAAAACAACAATGATCTCATTTACCAATGAACATGCACTGCTTAAAGGGATAGTTCACCCAAAAAATTTGTCATCACTTATTCACCCTCAAGTTGTTCCAAACCTGTTTTTTTCTTCTGTTGAACTCAAAAGAAGATAATAATAATAAATGTTGGTAATCGAACAGTTGACGGTAGCCATTGACTTACATTGTAGGAAAAATATACTATGGAAGTCAATGGCTTCTGTCAACTGTCTTGTAACCAACACTCTTTAAAATATGAAAGAAACTCATACAGGTTTGGAACAACTTGAGGGTGAGTAAGTGATGACAACATTTCCATTTTTGGGTGAACTATCCCTTTAAAATCTGTCTATAATGCTAAATGGCCAAAAATAAGAATTATGTGTTAATTTGTCTAAATAAATTTAACAAATAAAACTAAAAACTAAAATCAATTGTTATGTGAAATTTGATAAAGAATACATTTAACAGTGTTATTAAATTTATTAGTGTTTTTAAAAAATAAGTGAGCTTTAGATGATGGGAAAGGTAATCTAAATGTAAAAATAAAGGAAATGAACTTCTAAATTAAATAAATTAAATTAACCCAATATTGACTGAAATATATATCCAATATCAACCAATACTGATAATCAAAGCAAATAATTTCTATTATCGTCCAATAACCATTATGGTATTGATTTGTTTTCCTTATTCATCAACATATTTGCTTTACTTTATTGTAAAGTTATTGTAAACGTATTGTCTTCCCAACGTCCTTAGCAGCCTCATTAGGCACTGTACTGAATTATTTTGCATTGAAGACAGTCAGTGTATTTTTAAGACCTCAGTGTACAAAAAGACAAACAGGTGAGGGGTTAATTATATCCAGTACACCTGATACCATAAAGGTCTCTATGGGATGAGATGAAGGAGGGTGGGGAATGTCTTAACAATCTAAAATGCCTCTGGTGACCTGTCTGTTTGTGTCCAAGAGCTAGAGCCCCTTCAGAATAGAGTCATCAGAGAGAGACACATGCTGAGAAAAATAAAAGTATTCTCTCTAGAATGTGTGCAAGAGTTGCAAACGTTATATACGTACAGACAAAAACATGTGATGCATATGTTCATACATGCAATATGTGAAGTGAAAAGTGCATGTGCTTGTGATGTTTGGGCTTTGAAGCGTGCTGAAACAGCCAATAAATGTAACAGCTAAAATTTGTTCCACCAGTTTACCTCTGATGGATTTCTTTGCTGTCGATTTGTTTACTTGGTCTTGAGGAATTGTCTCATATATTTGCGCCCCTCCTCCCCAGCATTGTGTTTGTCAGTCAGCACAATCATATTACATATTCCAAATGCAATTCAGTATATCCAGAGCAGAAGATTTATAGTCCAAGAACAATGTTTACCTGGTATATATCATTTTATTGTGAAAACAATTGCTGTTTTATGTTTCGTTTCAATACTTTTTTCAACTTTGTGTGGATGCATGAGTAAGTGCGCTGACATTATGGACAAGGCAGGGCTGTGATAGTCCACTAAGCATGAAGCTCCTGCTTTGAATGTAGCCAAACTAGTAAAACAAATCAAAATGCAGGTAAATATATGTAAGCCAGCAGCATTTCTGATTTGAGCTTTTGTTTTGAATTTTACGTGTGTTTTGTTTGCTTCTGATTGGTTTTGGTGAGGTCACATGACCACATTTCATTGGGGAACTCTTGTCCTGATGGACCAGGTTCACAATCATTGCAGCACACAGCTCCACCATGGTAACAAACGCAGAATACAGACCTCTATTTGTTTACATGTAGCGCCACCACCATGGTGACTAAAAAAGATCACACAGCTCCAGTCGTATGATTGCCTAGTTGTAAATCTTTTATGCTTGCTAGGGAATTAGACGATTCTATTTCTAAAAACGTGCCATTGATGCCCCGTTTGTGCCCCCATTCAAAATACTGAACTAAGGCACATTATTTTGTAGATTTAACTCCGTTTAGTCTGTAATGCAAAATTTTTTGCAGTTTTTTCCCCCATAAATTATACATTTTGCTTTGTTAATGTAGACAATGTAGACCTAAAATTTATGAAAAATGTTATGAAAAAACGCAAATTTTGTCTTTGTCCTTTTTTTGGCTGTCATTCAGTTAAATGACCATCATTGTTTAAATTGTTTTATTGGCCTTATTAATCTGAATAAAATCATGTTTTTATATTTTGAATTTTAAATAATGTTGTGTGCCACAATAATATTTGCTAGTTACGCTTGTTATTAGCCATTTGTGCTCTTAACTTCATAGCATTCAACCCTACAACATTTTAAATGTAACAGGGTTGGCACAAATGAATGGATGGTTTCATGAGAATGACCCATCAATACTCTTGTAGAAATAATCACATTCTTTGGTTGATATTGTAAGTCTTGTGTTAACAGTAGACTGTCTTCATGCAAACCTTTTACTTTGATATGTCTGTCAACCTTGTGACTCCTTTTTTTTAGGAGAAGACATCCAAATCACCCTCTATGGAGATTCCACAGATATAAATGTCGGATTGGACAAGAACTGTGTGATGCTGGAGAAAACCTACATCTCTTTAGCTACCTACCAGAAAGTGGCAATAATGAACAGGAGTGATTCCATTGTGCATTACCAGTGGAAGAACTTTGCCACTGAGGAGGAAGAGGAACGGGACAAATTAAGGTTTGACTTGTTAACCTCTATTAAATTTAAGTGTTTTTATTGTAGCTATAATTTAAGTTTTTCTATACTTTTGAAAAGATAAAATCTTTACAGTTTATCCTAAATTCAAGTGAGGTGACATGCTCACGTCTTAATGAAAAATTCTGTTGACAGCATCTGAGGTGCATTTTTTTTGTTTCTCAAACCGAGAGACAAGTGAAACTCATTTTCAGTGGTAATGAATAATGACGGAAGTTCCTTTTTTTTTTAAATGAGCTATTCTTTTAACATTATGAATGTGTCAATCTGTGTTTGTCCATTTTTCTCTTATTCTCTGTTGTTTTCTTTCTTCTTTTGTAGGCTTTCTTCAGAGCTGCATCAAGAAGTGGATGATGAGATGGAGCAGTTTCTGACAGAAAACACTGATCCTTCTTTGCGAGCTTGTCTTTCGCAGTTTTCCCATACCCTCCAGGAGGGGCTTGTGCAAACCCAGCAGCAGCTTTTGTCTCTGGATGACCAGGACATCATCATGAGACCCCTGGTGTGTTAGTTACAACTAGACACATGACAAGCTTCAGCATTTTAGATTTCAGTTTACCCCGATGCAATATTGCATAACCAGCAATTAAATCTGAAACCTAGAATGTCCTTGTACCGTATAACCATATGCCTAAACATATGGTGGAAACCAAACTTAGACATCACTTCACTCAGCCAAGCAATTTAAAAAATACTGAGCTTGTTTCTAATTAGACACGAGGATTTGTTATGTGGGTGAGAGTTAAATGTGATTTACTTAACTAAATGGTAATTCTAATTGTGAATGGGCAGTTTTTAATTTTTTACTTGTAACACTTTGTGCATACAATCCCTAAATTCTATTAATCCTAAATTCTGCACTGGTTATGCACCTAGTGATTGGTCTTCTGCTACAGTTGAGAGTCATTGTACGTTTTGCATGTCTGCAGTTGAGGCAGAATGTATGCAGCAGTGCCAGTCGATTATAACACGATCTATAGGAAGTCCAGCTCAGCACTTTGTTTTTCCAAATGACTAATCACATACCCTTCAAAAGACATCCAACAGTGTTTTGTGTTAATTCTGTCACCTTGCTGTGACATTCAGCCTCTTAGAGGCACATACAGAGACTGCAGTGATTCCGTTTCTCTCTGCACCTCACATTTTCCTTAATCTAATGTGCATTTTATGTTTAAGACAGAAGAAGATGCAGCTATAAGGATGGCTATAAATGAAAATTATTCCCATTCATTTCTGCTCTGATTTGACTCTCACCTTAAGATTTTTCAAACCAGGTTTATGCAGGCTTAGACAAGAAAACAAAGCTAAACAAAACAGATCGGTATCCCCTCTGCTTGGATGTGAGCATCTGTTTACATGCAGTAGAGCTTGATCGCACCTGCTCCGTCAACTCTCTGTCAAGCACTGCCTGGTGACACAACATGCTGTTTGTTCACTAGTGATTTAGCAAACATTTTTATCCAATGCAGTTGTGGCCAACCCCCCTAGAGCACTCTAATTGTAAGTGACTTGCTGAAGAGCGCAGTGGTGATAAGAGACATTGGTATCTCCCAAGTATTGATGCATCACCTGCTGGGATCATACCTGTGAAGTTTGTGTTACCAGCTCTGATTGTTAGGCTTTCACCACTTTCTATGTGTCACTACTTTCTATGTGTCACTGCTTCAGGGAGTAGTGTAGCATGCAAACACATTTTGGTCTTTTTTCAGATCACTCCTGTCATAATAATAATAATAATAGTAATAATAATGACTTTACCATGAATTACTGGTAAATAATTGTAAGGAGGATGTAGGCTGAGTAGAATCCATAAGCGGGTCTTTATTAAAGGATCTGAGCATAAAATCCAAACAATAGTCACAACTCGTAGTCAGGTCACAGGCCTTGGTCGAAGCACAGGTAAAACAATCCAATAGCAGACAAATCCAAAAAAACAGCAATCCAAAAGCATGAGTCAAAAGGCAAAACAATGGTCATAACTGTAGTCAACAAAAAGAGAATGGTAGAACGCTTAGTAAGGCAGAGAACTGGCAATACTTCGCAATAAGGCAGTGATAGCACATGGCTTAAATACCGAGTGACAGGAAATGACAAGACAGGAAATGATGTGGCAGGAACAGGAAGTAACAGAGTTCAATATTCAGGTGATGGCTCCCTCTGATGGACTGGTGCCTGATCAAACGTTACAATAATATGACATTGATGTAATTTATTATCTAGTTTCTTATACACTATAATTCAAAAGTTGGGCCAGTAAGATTTTTTCTTAAAGTAATAAATACTTTTATTAAGCAATGATGCATTCAATTGTTCAAAAGTGACAGTAAAGGCTTTAAAAAAAGTCTAATTCAAATAAATGCTTTTTTTTTTGCTTGTGTCATGGTTTACACAAGAATATTAGGCAGTACAACCATTTTTGACATTGATAATAAAAAGCATATTAGAATAATTTCCGAAGGATTGTGTGACACTGAAGACTGAAGACATTACTTAATTTTTAAATATTCTTTAATAGAAAAAGAGTCATTTTAAATTATACTAATATTTTAAAACTTCTTTTTCACACTTGTGACTTTGCATTACGCTTAACAAATAACATATGTGAAAATGAATCAAAATTGATTTTTTGTGTGTTCTCTCTGTTGACTTTCTGTTGTTTTACAGAAGGGAGAAATCTGGCCCAACAGCATTGCAGAGGTGAACATCATCTTTAAACCTCAGGAAGCCAGGATCTACCAGCAGACTGTTTACTGTGAAATCACTGGTACTTACACCATGATAACAGATGTTGTGTTAAAAACAATCACTTTCTACTGTCCCAGCTTTGCTGCTCATGCACACTTGCATTGTTTTCTAACAATGCATTAATACATTTGCATGTTGCGCTTAGGAACATCTGCAGGCCTGGAGATCAGGTTTGCATTTATTTGCATGTTTGAGTAAGGTCTGACAATATTCTGGTTGCTTGGATTAGTAGTGACCTAGAAAGACAGACTGTTGATATTGTAGCAAGTGAAATTTAATAACCTGTTTCATTATGCTAACCTTTGCTTTTTTTTTTTTTTTTTCTTATTTGAATGCTCTGTACTTACACAGGTCGTGAATCTCGGTTGCCACTATGCATTCAAGGAGAGGGTGTAGGCCCAAAACTGCAGTTCAGCTTTGACTTTCTAGACATGGGAAACATTGTCATTGGCTCCAAACAAAGCTATAAGGTACAATTGTAGAAACCTCATGTAGTATCTTTGTTTTAATCTCAATGGTAAAAGCAATTTGAGCTTAAGTTACATTGTATCCCATTAAATCCTGTAATAATTATTATTCAGTTGTTCACATTTAAGCAGCTGCATAACACACTAAAGGTGCAAAATGCGTCCATATTGACATAAAATGTTACTAATTAAACATTTTATATTGGAGTGCTGCAATGATTGTAAGTGTTATTGTCCCCTTCTTAACCCTCAGTGCTGGTTAAAAGACAAAACCACTTAGCGTTACCTCCTCCAAATCATTACACAGACTAAAGCATGTACTGTAGTAGTGGTGGGAAGAAACTATTGATGTAACAGAAGAACCCTTCACAGAATTGATTACTGTGAAGCCATATCAAGCAGGATCTCATATCAAATTTATCAGGATGTTGCTCACAATCTGCCAAATGTAGCATGGACTCGACAGCAGTTTTAATTGAATAATAAATCCCCTTATTATTACTGAGTCTTGAAATAGACTAATGTTTGGCTCAGTTTGAATACACTCCATGCTGAATTATGCAAACATTGTGGCTTTCCAATTCCTTTTGTTATTTGAGCTTTTGGATGATCCCAATAATATAATTGTCCTGAAAGTTTTGGATTGTTTGTTTGAGTCTGATTTGTCCCTATGGGCCTCTTTTTGAGGTAGTATCCAAGTGTATGATTAAACAACGTAAACTGATCCCACCGGTGAAAGAATGAAACAATTGACGTTCAGTCTGTGCAGGCATAAACCTGGAGAGATCTACAGACCCTCTTTCTTTTGTGTTCCTTCTCTCTGTCTGTTTTATCTTATTCTTAGCTGCGTCTAAGCAACAAGGGACTGATAAATGGTGCGTATAAACTAGTGCAGCCCAGTACAGTGCTGGGGCTTTGCTTTTCCTTCAACCCCTCTGAAGGCATGATCCCACCCGGAGTCTCCAAAACACTGGAGGTCCACTTCTCTTCTGACAAACTAGGTGTTATCTCTGAAGAGTTACACTTCAGTGTGGTGGGAAACCCTGAGCCCGTCATTGTCACATTCAGGTAAACCTCACAGATGAACACTTTATTATATAATAACATTTTATTTATTTATTTTCAATTATGTCATTTCTGTATGCGTTGCCTTTTGTGTCCATGAGGAAAATCATTTCACATTGCATTTAAAAACTAGATGAAATCACTCCCAAAAGGCTTACATTTTAGGTTTAGCTGTACATAGTATGATAGAAATGTTTGAATGTATGTTGCTTAAGGCATTTAATCATGTTCTTATCTGAAGAGACTCTTGTTTTCTCTCATGCTAGACACAATTTATCACCTTATCAAATTCTGTCATAAATGAAATATCATCTAAACATATGAAAAAGTCAAATGTCTTGCTTGGTATCTGTTACAGAAAATGAACCTCTTTTGTCTTGAATTGATAATTTTCCACAACACTAATACAAGTTTCCAGCCAGTCCCCATTGCTTTCCACCGTTATGTACTAATGCCATTTTTAAAACATTAACCCAACCGTGACATATGATAGATTGCCTGTCCTATTCATACACATTCCTCCCTGTTAGGCAACATACTAAAACCTTTTTATATATTTTTGTACAATTTTATTTACACATATATAGCCACATTTTTTTATTATGCTCTGAGTAGGTACTTCTTTTGAATAAGTAATTATTTTTTGATCGTAAAAAAGTATGCTCTATATATAGTATGAATCTGTGTAGTGGGAATTTATTCCGGACATACTACTGTACATTGCGTTGTCATTGTAATGTGATCTACCACCTGCATGAGCTGTGTCACTTCACTGCCATTTACAAATCTTCTCCTGTGGCCTCATGGGAAAATAAAGTGTCCAGTGGATGCGCACTTCAAAATCACCCCTGAAGTAGTGTGTGCTCTGTCTACTGTTTTATGAATACTGTGAATTCCGGACTTACTCATTTCATATACAATACTATATAGTAGGGAGATCTGATTGACCCGAATTGTACATCCTTCCCTTTAATCAATCCCCTCTTATGACCATTAGCAAAAAACATCAATGTTTCTCCTTCACTCTTTGTTTTTTTTAATCATTAGCTTATGGCTGATTAAATGAACCTGTACAGGCGGAACCTTAATTAAACGAGTGAAGCAGAGCTCTGCTGAAATCTTTCAAACAAACTAGCACAAGCCTAGTCCCCTTTGATTAAGATGGATTACCACTGAAAATGCTGAATGTATACATTCCACAACTACCACTGCCTTGTCATCTAAAACAGTGCCACTCATTCCTTGTTCCACTGGACTTCATCTCAACAGCCTTTTAGTTTTGTATAATTACTTGTGGTGCAGCATTTTCATTGCCCTTTATTCTTGAGTTTTTTTTTTTTAAGTTTCCTCGCCCCTTCATCTCTTGCAGGGGGTGTTTAATTGGGCCTACATTCCACTTCAGTGTCCCAGAGCTCAACTTTGGGGAGGTGTCCTTTGGTAAATGAACTTGCACTCTCCACTTCATCAATCAGGATCAATGTTAGTGTTTAATCCTTGTTTTGCATATTAGTTGTGTAATCAGGAATCTTCTATCACTCACCCAAGGGTTTCCGCAAACGCTGACATGTCGCCTTAGCAACACTTCAGTGGTGCCCATGAGCTTTGGACTGCGGATCCCCGGAGATGGCACAGGACTGGCGAGCAGTACCAGCACAGACCAGGTCACTCAGCTGAACAGAAGTGAATGGGGACTGGGAGACAAAACCAAAAGAAGACCGAGAGAGTTTATTTTATCACCCAACACAGGCACAGTTCGTGCTATGGCTGAGACAGATATCCAGGTATGTTTGCTCTTTCTGATTCTAAGCCAACCTGTCAACGTATTATCTCGCTGAATACCTCAAAGCGATTTGAATCAATTTCCATATGCAAAAGCAGAAGTGACCTGTCAAGATGTTCCCTATGACCTGTCCGTGCCACAAACATCAACAGTCTCTCTAGAGACGAGAAACTTTGGTCTTTAAACTAAGTGCAGCCTTAAATGTCCGTTCAGAGCAGACCTTTAATCCCTGTTAAACCTCAGACAGCTTGGACTTTTAAAAAAAAGGGCTGTTGTATTCCATTAATAGAAAAACGCGAGGTGGAATATATTGGAAAAGGTGATAAATGAGAACAGTATCTCCAGCCTCTCTCTCTCTCTCTATAGGGCTGTGATTATCTCACCCATGCTCCTTTGGTTGCCAGGTACCTTGCGTACCTGTCATGTGCTGGTCTTTTCCCATCAATGGGAGCTGTCAGCACTTTGGAGGGCTAATCTGTTGGATGTGTCCGCCTGTCTTTGTGCTTCCTGTGGATGTGGGTGTCTCCTGTCAGTGTTCAAATGTGCCTCTCCCAGTCTGTGACAAGAGTGTGGCTCACTGTGCTCTAATGAGACCTCAGCACAAGAATACATATTAGGGGGTTGTGGTTAGTAGTATTAGTGGAATGGGACAATATTCCCAGATGCATCACACAGCTGGCCGGCAGTCTCCTAGACATGTTAGAATAATAAAAGAAACGCACCTGGAGAGTACTTTTCCGTTCTTCTCAGGCGGTTACATTTCGTGGTGACAGTTGTCTGTGATCCCATATGTGAGGTTTCAGAGCACTTAAAGCACTGCAAGGAGAGGAATACTGCAATCTGAACAGTTTGGAATTACGTGAGCGAAATATATTTAGACAAGCAGCTGTTAAATCTGTTCAAAGCTTTTATAATAGTGATTTAAACTATGATATATTTAAGTGGGGTTGTTTTATAAATTAAATATGGAGATATAAAATCTTATGAAGAATATACAGTAAACTACCGTTCAAAAGTTTTGGGTCAGTAAGATTGTTGTTTTTTTTTGTTGTTGAAAGAAATTAATACCTTTTAATATTTATTTAGAAAGGATGCATTAAATTAGTAAAGACTAAAACAATAAAGTATTTTACATTGTTACATACAAATTTTAATTGAAATAAATGCTTTTTTTTTACTTTCTATTCATCACAGAATCCTTGGAAAAAATAGTTTCCACAAAAATATTAATTAGCACAACATTCTACATTGATAATAAAAAGAAACTGAGCACCAAATCATGATATTTAAACGGTTTCTGAAGGATCACGTAACACTGAAGACTGGAGTAATGGCTGCCGAAAATTTTGCTTTGCCATCTCAGAAATAAATTACATTTTAATTTTTGATCAAATAAATGCAGACTTGGTGAGCATAAGAGACTTTTTTAAAAACATAAATAAATGTTAAACGTTTGAACAGTAGTGTATGTGTGTTTGTTTTTCAGTTAACCTTTTGCTCCAACACGGTGCAAGACTACAATCTGGCTTTAGTGCTGGATGTTCAAGGTGTTGGAGAGGAGGTTTTAGCTCTCCCAATCAAAGCTAGGTAATACACTTTCATCGGGGAAATAAAGTGGTCTTGCTGTTTTCCCTGCACAAAACTTATTTCTGATTGTTCCGGTAGATGTGTTGTGCCTGATGTGGTCCTCAAGAACCCAGATCTTCAGTTCCAGCACTGTTTCCTGGGTCATCCCTATGAGCAATCATTTGAGCTCATTAATGATAGTGACCTTCCTGCGTGCTATGGACTTCTGCCACAGGTGATTCCTCCCAATCAAGTAAAATTTATTGCGTTTCTATTGAAGCCCTTTCCAATTTTCTAGGTCAGACATTAGAGTATGTATTTTGATGTATTTTGATTTTCTAACATATGACACACGTTTCTGTTTGCAGCCATATGAGGAAGACCCTGCTCTTCTTTATTCCAGTCCTCACGCACGAGGGGTCATCCAACCGTATAGCACAGAACAGATTCCAGTAGTTCTTCAGGCCAAGACAGTGGGCAGCCTACAGGAAACAGCTCACATTGCTATACTAGGCCGTCAAGACCCACCATTGGTGAGTATATGTCTACGTATGACATTAAGGCAAGTGCATATTTTACAGTAGCACTCAAAAGTTTGGGGTCGGTAAGATTTTTTTAATGTTTTTGAAAGAAGAAAAAAAATTAAGAAATAAAAAATGTGCTCATGTTCAATTGAACCAAAGTCAATGGTTTGATTCCCAGGGAGTGCATGATAAATAGACTATGTTCTTCCTTCAGTTGGTTGCTCCAACAATTTTTAAGATATCGTTTAATTAAAACAGCAAGTGTATTGAATAAAAAAGAAAAATGACCCATGTGTCAATGATTAATGCAATATTTGCAAACAACCTGTATTAGAAACAGAGTTGGCTGTTATGATGTGCAGAAAGCGTTAAAAAATCATGATATCTCGGGAATGAACTCATTTAGCTTAATGCCAGCACATTTGTACATTACAATGACAAAACGCTAAAGAACACTATAGAACAAAAGGTGTATTTTTAGAATTTTTAGGCTCTTTAGAATCAGAATCCTTGCTGCATTTTCACATAAGAGACGGTTCCTCTCTTCAGCTATTACGTGAGATGCTGCGCTAAACAGCCTCCCTTTTTCTGTATTAACACTATCATCAATCATCAGCCGCTGTTTACATTAAAATGATTAAACTGGATCATTTCATGTGTACACTGCCTTTTCTCTTTGTCAGAGTTTATATCTTCGCTGTTAATAGATCTGTTATCAAAGCGGTTTCTGTCACAGTCTTCTATTTACGTTCTTTCGGTGGAACATCACAACATTTTTGCTAAAAATCTTTGATATGTGTAATCCTTTTCTCCATAGGAGCTCCTTCTGTCCTGTGTTGGCCAGGGACCTTCCGTATCTGTCAATGCTGCCAAGCTGAACTTTGGCTGCATTCCTGTGCTGACTGATGTCACAAGGACTTTGCAGCTGTCAAACGACTCCCCAATCCCAGCCAGATTCTTTGCTCAAATGGTGGGTTCTAATGCAACAGAAGGGATGAAAAGCTTTGGTACTGTTTCCCTTTGCCCTTGTAATGTCAGTGTCCTCACCTGATGCCTATTCTACTGTTTTCTTACTCTGGGTCCAATATCATGGTCTTGTCTCCATGCCATGTGAATGCTCTTTTAGATTAGATTAGATAAGAGTTAGCGTAATACCCTCATACTGTATGCCTTTTATAAATCCTAATTTCTCCTAATTTCCATTTTTCGTTTTGGTCGCTCTTTATATTAAATAAGCTCCTTGATTCTCAGCACTGATAAATAAGCATTAGGCTTTGTTTAATTAATCCATGGAAGGATTGCATGCAACCACACACACATACACCAAGAGACTTGGACACATATATAGACAAACTCATTCAGATATTAAGGGCATCCTAGATTATGTGTCGACACTCATTGGTAAACTGATCCTGTCTTCTCCTCCAAGGCTGAGGACTTTTAGAAGCCCAGAGTTTTTACTAAACATTTTCCAGCTTTAGTCGATCCTGAATTTCATTACAGGCGCTCGATAGCGTGGCTGAGTGCCAGGCAGATGCTGACAGCAGTGCGTCGTGAATTGAAAATACTCACAACGCAGTCTTTCGCTTTTATGCGTCCATCTGTTCATGTAGTTTCTGATAAACAAGTATTGTGAGTTTTCGGAAAGAAATGTCTCTCCTGAGACTGACTTTTGGTTTCATTGTAAAGCTCTACAGCACGATGAAGTTTAAAGCAATCAATGGTGTTAAACCTTCTAATGCAGGTCTGATCTGATTATTGAAATTTCAGCTGGCTTGTACTTTACTTGATTCCTCTCTCAAGGGGAAATCGCCCCAACCTCGATCTAGCTCCCTATCGACCGGCTCGTCTCTCTGTCTTCCCCTCCTTTATCTCTCTCCCGCTTGCTTTGCCACTTCTCTTTCATATGAAGACTTACGGAGTGATCTATGTCTCCCTGCTGACCTCCTTTAGTCCGGCGCAGTTCAAATGATAGGGCCCTCTCTCTAACCTCTACTTGCTCAAAGGCGTTTCCTCCTTGCTGAATACTGAATTTGTAATTTTCTTCCTCCAAGGGCAGCCTATTGCTGGTGATGACTGTGTTGAAGCATGAGCCATTGGCAAACTTCTTTTGTAAATTTGATCTAAATGATCATGGTTATGCAACAATATGATATGAATATCAATATGTTATGAATTTCTTTGGAATTACAACATATTTCAAAGGGACCCTTATATAAAGTTTACCAAAACCCTTTACTACCTCTGATGATCAGATTCAGTGTATTTCTCCAGAATTATTCATGTGGCTCTGCTATGGCTCACAGTTGAGTGAATATGAGATATGAGTGTGGCTCCCCCTGATTGGCCTCTAACACACCGTCTGCCTCACAAACACACTTTGCCACACACAAATATATAGCTCCCGCGTGACTCAGAGGTCATATCAGTTTAAGGAGTTGGTTATGAAAAAGTCAGCTACCAATTCACTCATGATGTGTTTGCATGATTTTCTGGAATACTTGATTCTGATTGGACAATTGTGACTAAGTAAAAAAAAATGTAATGTCTATCTAATGACTACTGAATTGCAGCCGTGTATTAAGTGGGATAATGTACATTCTGATGATCTTAATGTCTTAGATTGTGCACACTCAAATGGGAAATACTTATCCTTCAATTTCTTCTCTACAGTCTGCTCACTTAGTTTTTCCCTATGAAGACTGTGAAAGGAGAGCATAATGGAAATGATGATAAATGTGCCAAAAGCTATACTCAGCCATCAGGATGAGCCACACTCTTAAGATAAATAAAACACTATTAATCAGAATCCCTTAACACACCAACACCAGTTCTCTTTACTCAGTCAGAAAATCCCAATTAAAAGTTAATGTGCAGGACATCAATCATTTGGCCGCATTATGAAAATTGATTTGAATCCTCCGCCAACAGTTATGGAAAGCAGTGGTGCAAATTAAGCAGCTGGTGGGTTGCACTTTTGCATGCAAAGACAAGCTTGCACTTTTTTCACATTGGTTTATTTCTCGTTATGAGGAAATAAAAGGAAATAATGAAAGTAGGGAGAAAAAGTAGGACAGAGAGGAGGCGCTTAACATATGGGGTTTGAAAAAGCTGCTTATGCATATCCTACATCCCAATACCCTGTTGTATAAGCATATGGTCTGAGAAGGTACTACAGCACATTGGAATTAGAATTTACCTCATGACTGATGAAGTTTGTTCTATGTACTATACATATTGATGTACTACATACATCATATTGTTACTGTCATGTGGACTACATTTGAGTCTGCCATTCATAAATCCTCTCCCGTGGCCTCATAGGATTGATTGAATGCACACTCCTGAATCTTGGTGGAAGTAGTAGGTTATATGGGTACTTTTCACCTACTGTTTTTCGAATAGTTACTATGTATTCGAACATACTACTCTTTTGCCTGTTGTATATTTGCATAGAATTCGATTTCCGACGCAGTGGAAGTATTAGCCAGATATCAGACTCTTGGGTCAGTTATAGCACAAACAGTGTTCTTCTATCAGCCACTCATTATAAAACGGATACATAATTCCAATTCCTTTATACTATCGCCTGTCTTTTCTACTCCCTTCAGATAAAGAGAATCCTGCTGGCAGCACAAGGCATATAGACACGCAAGCTGTATGTTTACACGTTATCACTACATAGCTGCTCATTTGAAACCTTGTTCAATTACAAGACTGAGATAAGATGTTGCTTAATGGTTGGCTTTTGAGTGGCAGTTACTTGTGTTGGAGCCAACCGGGAGGGAATGATCATTAATATTTCTCATTACCCACTAGAAAACGTACCCACTGTGGGATCATTTCCCCTGGACATTACATAAGACAGAAGAATCAGTCCACTCACATAAGGGAGTTTACCATTGTTTTTTGCTTGTGATTTTTTTTTTTTCATGTGACTTGGACTAAACAGTATATTGTATGAAGTTGATGTATGAAGGATGCTTTAGGTTGTCACTTCTGTATATTAACCCATTTGATCCCAAAGTATTCCTAGCTAGGTGAGCATTTGTATTTTACTCATTGGATTGGCCAGTAAAATAAACACTTTAGAAAAGTTAGTGAAAGTAAGTGGTTATTCTTGGTCACAATTGTAACTGATAGAAGAGTATACTTAAAATTTGCTTAGTTGTTCAGTAAGACCAAAGTTGCAAAATTATTAACAGTACTGTCCAAAAATTTGGGGTAAGATTTATTTTTGGAAACTTGATAAACAAGGAAAAAAATTCATGGAAAGCGGCAGTGTATAATTTTACAATTTACAAAAAAAAAAAATGTTTCCAATAAATGCTGTTCTTCTGAACTGATCAAAAAAAAAAAATAAATTCATTGTTTCCACAAAAATATTAAGCAGCCCAACTTTTCAACATTAATAATAATTAGAAATGTTTCTTGATTTTGATAGGATCATGTGACACTGAAGACTGAAGTAACGGTGCTGAAATTCAACTTTGCCATCAAAGGAATAAATTACATTTTTAATATTCAAACAGAATTATATGAAAATATTACTAGCCCCAAACTTTTGGACGGTAGTGTATTTTATATATATAGCAAGATTTAAATGGGTGAGAGCGTTGTGATTAATATGTTGTTTAAACATTATATATATGGAATTATTAGAATGTTATTATCCTTTTTTTGCTATGGTATGTTTAAAACTACACAATGGAATTAGAGATTTTGTGCTATAATGTGTATGTGAATGTTGATAGGTGAGGAACAGGTCTCACTGGCGTGTGGATCACAGTGAAGGGGAAATTCCTCCAAAGGAGAGTCTGGAATTGAAGTTGATAGCCCATCTGAACGACACCATGCCCTTCCAGGATGAACTGTTTCTGGAAATCCCGGACAGCCAAAATTTTAACATTCCTGTGTCGGCCAAAGGAAAGGGCACCACCATAGTCACTGACCGTCCATTGGCTCCTAGCCTGGATTTGGGAACCCACTTCAGGTAAAACAACGCCAATGTCTGTCCTTGAATTCTGCCATTTACAATAGTCCGCTATTCACAAAACTTCATGTTCAGTTAAATTATTAAATCTTCTGGTCTTCTAGTTCCGGCCCATGTCGGTATGCCTTCAGAATCACTAATCGAGGACGTCGCACCCACCGACTATTATGGACCACAGAGGGGTTTCCACAGTTTCACAACAGAGACGTTCTGTCACCTAACAAGTCTAGGAACAAAAAAAGCAAGAGCCTTCAAACTTCAGATCAAGGAGGCCCTGTCTTCAGCTTATCACCTGCACGTTTATTACTTCCTCCTGGCCACTCAGCGGACATGCTGCTAGAGGGCTCCTCTGATGTCCCCAAGGTACCGATATCAGAACTTTTTCTTATGTGCATCAGTTATTAATAATAAATGATAACTAGACTACATTCCTTGCAACAATTTCAAATATGTTGGCCAACAGCGGTTCCGACACAACCTGCTATAGTTTGAATACTATGGTGATGAAGGTCCTGAAAGCCACACTTAATCCTCTTTTAGTGGAGACGCATGGAGCTGTGCATTGACTTCCTCTCTAGAGCATTACAGAGATGCATGCCTCCTTGAGTCCTTATTGATTTAATGGTAAATTAGAGATGAGAGAAGGTGAGAAGTGAATATAGGCCTGCCCTGCTGCGTCCCACGCTGGGCTGCTGCATTGCATAGCCATCAGTCGGTGTGCCGGCTCTCAAACATCGAGAACGTGCATGGCTTTTAGTTTTAGTGCAAGGCTGAGCTGGGTTTCTTAAAATTTTTACTTTCAAAGATGATTCACATCCATTCATAAATTGAGAATACGAAAATATATACAGTGCTATGCATTTTAGACAGTTTAGACACCCATGCTAAAGTTGACTAAAAAGAGGAATAAAAAATCATCTTTTGGAAATTGAACTTAATGCCTTAATTTAAAAAATTAGGAAAAATCCAACCTTTAAGGACACCAATTTTCTTTGTGAATGAATAATGTATCGTAAATAAATAAATGTTCTTCCTTGAAATACAGGGTGCATAAGTTTGGACACCCCTATGTTAAATTCCCATAGAGGCAGGCAGATTTTTATTTTTAAAGGCCAGTTACTTCATGGATCCAGGATACTATGCATCCTGATAAAGTTCCCTTGGCCTTTGGAATTAACATAGCCCCACATCATCACATAGCCTTCACCATTCCTAGAGATTGGCATGGAGTACTTTCCATAAGATCATCTCTCAATGCAAATCAAACTAGCTATTAGGCTAACTGAAATAAAACCATGCCAATCTCTAGGTATGGTGAAGGCTATGTGATGATGTGGGGCTATTTTAATTCCAAAGGCCAAGGGAACTTTATCAGGATGCATAGTATCCTGGATCCATGAAGTAAATGGCCTTTAAAAATAAAAATCTGCCTGCCTCTATGGGAATTTAACATATGGGTGTCCAAACTTATGCACCCTGTATTTCAAGGAAGAACATTTATTTATTTACGATACATTATTCATTCACAAAGAAAATTGGTGTCCTTAAAGGTTGGATTTTTCCTAATTTTTTAAATTAAGGCATTAAGTTCAATTTCCTAAAGATGATTTTTTATTCCTCTTTTTAGTCAACTTTAGCATGGGTGTCTAAACTTATGCATCGCACTGTATGTATGAATGTGTTTTTTAAATGTGTGTTTATGAATTGCAGGTGGTTACGGAAAAACTTGTATGCTATGCTGTTGTCGGGCGTCAGTATGTGAGAGAATGCATCATTACTGCAGACGTCACATGCCAATTCGTCTCCCCAGAAGTAGACATCTCCTCCAAACAAATCAGCTTCTATGTGGAAAAGGTTCGCAAAAATCTCTCTCTACTATCAAGGGCTATGATAGTCAGTGTTGGGTGTAATTCATCACCAAGTTATTAATTACTGTAATTGAATTACTTTTCCCTTGAAAAAGGAAAGGAAAGGTACTTCTGATGTGATTGTATTAAATAGTGACTATAGAACGATTCTATATGAAACAATAGTGGATTACCATCGAAATTTAACATCTAATGTTAAAAATATGTTTTTAATGTATCCTTTTCTCTTTAAATACTTCGGTCGGTTTAAGAATAATTTATGCAATTTTATATTATTTATTTGAAAGAATCAAAATAGCAGTTTTATGTCTATCCTTGTATTGTTCAAGTGGTTGTGGTTGATGTGAAATTTAGAAAGTAATTAGTAATATAAGTAATGCAATACTTTTTTAGAGAGAGTAATTAGTACAGTAAACGGATTACACTGTTGAAGATGTAATTAGTTACTAGTAATTCATTACTTTTTAGAGTGACTTATCCAACACTTACAGTTTAGAATTTTTTATTTGGTTGTTATTTCTGCTTTGTTTTCAATTTAGTTCTTTTTTTGTAATTTTTTGGGGGGTGCCAAAGTTAATGCATTAACTGGTGTCATAAATGCATACGTCTAGTGTTATTTGTTGCATTTTCATGTTTAATACAGGTGAGTTTTAAAGGTTTAAACTTTTATATTAAATGAGTTTGGCTCTCATTTCCTCATCCTTGCAAAACCGCAACCATATTAACCCATTTCATAATATTAAAGGGATATTTAATATTAAGAAATATTTTCATTTTTCACCCATAAATGAAAATACTGTCATCATTTATTCACCCTCATGTCATCCCAGACCTGTGTGACTTTCTTTTTTCAGGGGAACGTAAAAGAAGATATTCAGATTTTTTTTTTTCATACAGTGGAACCTAAACCGTTTCCAAAATTTGGTATCTTCTTTTGTGTTCTGGACTGACATTAGTGTGAGTAAATGATAAAAGAATGATCATTTTTGGGTGAACTATCCCTTTAATTACTCATATTGTCAATATTGTATTGTGTGTGTATGTTAAATGTCAGGTCCATTATCTGTGCTGAACATGTACCCTTTTATCAAATGTCCTCTCACTTTTTATGAAGCACAGAAAAAAATAGTCTGCAGTGTGTGGTTAGATTGAGGCAATTATCTGTTCTCTTGTAAAGGAATTAAGCCTAATTTATGAATGGTACAGAAGGGATATATATTGTCTGTTCATCCAATCAATCAATTTCGATCCATTTGTAAGTCACTTGACTGCATAAATACAAGATTGAGGCATGGACAAATGTTATGGTCTATTGAAATTGAAAATAGATTGCTGCCTTAAGTAATGACAGTAAAAACCATGCAGCTGTTATGTCCAACTCATTCAAATGAGCCGTCCAAATTTATTTCTCTTTCGCAAAATGATTGTAAGTGAGCTGAGATGGCAAATTCATTTGAACCCCAGCTCACAGCTCAGCACTGATGCCCTGGCATCTCTGGTCCTCTTCTGTTTTTTTAAAAAAAAGCTGTAGAATAAGCACAGTGAGCTCGGGAGGAACCATCATTATAATGAAAATTTCACTTTTATTATCTCTCTTTCAACACACACACATTTGCACACACAACACCACCCGCCTTGTCAGATTCCTGTTCTCTCACATTTTTGCTGCAGCTATACATATTTTCATAAACTTCTTCACACACATCTTCTGACAGCTGTTTTCAGGCACCTTGTAAGTCTGTATCTTAGAACTAAAAATGCAAATTTATTTCTGTGGCATTCTTTTTATCTGACGCTGTCCCATTTGTCTGTGTTTTGACAGCCCGTGCTGCTAGATTTACTGAATGCTCCCTTAGTAGAGCTTGGAGGAATAAAGCAATTAAAGAGAGCGAGTAGGGAATGGGGGCGAAAGAGAGAGAGAGAGAGAGAGAGAGAGAGAGAGAGAGAGAGAGAGAGAGATAGAGAGATGAGAGGAAAGTGGATGATGAGGGAAAACTCAGACTGCAATAAAAGAGTGAATTTTGCCTTTTAAGTATTGGCATGGAAAAATAACTGATATTTGTCCTTGCAAGTTATATTTTGTCTAATAGCATTAATAATAACAACTGGTCTCAATATCACATCCTCACCACATATTATTAAAGTTTCAGAAATATTCTGTCTCAGTCCCTGTGCAAGTTTGCACTTTGTATGGTCACAGTAGATTTTGTGTATTGCCATTTTAAATATAAAGTACCGTTTAAAAGTTTGTGGTTGGTAAGATATTTGGTAAGATATAAATGTTTTTGAAAAAATCTCTTATGCACACCAAGGCTACATTAATTTGATTATAAAATACAGTAATATTGTGAAATGTTACAATTCAAAATAACTTTTTTTTTTTTTCTCAATTTTAGTATTTCATAAATGTAATTTATTCCTTTAAATATTCAAAGCTGAATTTTCAGCAGCCATTACTCCAGTCTTCAGTGTCACATGATTCTTCAGAAATAATTCTAAAATGCTGATTTGGTTCTCAAGAAACATTTCTTATTATTATCAATGTTGAAAACAGTTGTGCAGCTTAATATAAAAAGAACAGCATTTATTTGAAGTAGAAATCCTTTGTAACATTACAAATATCTTAACTGTCATATTTGATAAATGTGTCCATGCTGAGTAAATGTATTAATTCTTTAAAAAAAAATTTACTGACCCCAAACTGAATGGTTGTATTTTGTGTTTTATTGCTTTTGTTTTATCTAACCCCTACTCCCTAATATATTTATGGAGTTTGTCTGACTCACAGGCTCCAGATGTGTCTCTGGTTCCGCTGTATCAGAGGCTGGTTCTAAAGAGTGTGTCCTCCTTGAACCTCTCTATGGAACTGACCCTGCGTGAGCCCTTTGGATTGTGTGATTATGACGGGGATGAACTGTTTACAACCTCAAAGGTAAACAGGTTAAGTATAGTTGCTGTTTGTTTACCAGTAATGGCAAGTGTAACTGCATTGTAGTGGGAAAATAAAAACCTTAAAATGGCATTTATTTTATTTTATCCTATTGTTGCACATTTATGCATGCAAGTGTGCAGGTTAGATTTTAATGCTTTCCATTACTTGACCCGTGCATCTGAAGTTTGGGTCTTTCAGGCGGAGTCTAATAGTTCTTCTCTTTCTGTAGAGTCTGGTGCTGGCAGTCGGAGCTCAGAAAGAGCTGTGGGTGCGTTTCAACCCCATGTATCGACAGGACCGTCTCACCCGTGTGGTTGAGGACGTGCTGGAGTTCTGCTACCATGGCCACCCTCAGCAGGAACAGGTGGTGCTGAGGGGTGAGGTTCATTTCCCTAATCTCAAGTTCTCCAGCACCACATTGGACTTTGGCTGCATTCTCAACAACACAAAATCCCGTCTCAAGCTCACCATGACCAACTGCAGCCCACTCTGTGTTTCCTACCGATGGGCCTTCCTGGTAGACCGACAGCAATGCCATATTGGGTAGGAACAACACAAACCTGAGTATCAAATAATAAATCTAAACTTAAAACCAAAATTGAAATATCTGGCATTTTTTACTCTCCCTCATGAACCACAAGAGAGGATATTTTGAAGAATGTTTGAAGTCCAGTTTATGTCCATAAAATGTGATTTGTAGTCCTTTGGCATTAACTAAAATGGTTAGGAGCACAGGGACACCTCTTCAAAGAATGAATTTGGCTGTGCTGTGCTTTGATTCCAAGCCGGTGCATTTTAATGTGGACTTAAGCTGATATTTAGCAATTCAGAGGCTGCATAAGCGAATTCTTGAGAGAAATGTTCAAGGAGTATTGATTTTCTGTTGACAAAAAAACAACAACATAAAATAAATAATTAAATTGGAGGGAATTAAACAAAAAGCCCCTAAAGATTAAGCAATCGATGCTTTATTTCAGCACTCAGATGTTAAAGACAGACAGATGTCCAGTCAAGCCTTCCAAGCCCTGAGAGGAAATGCAATAACTTTCTATAACTGAATAAACGGGTGATGATGTATGACAGACTGATGCAGCTGACAGCTCACACTTTACTGATGGGAGTGAATAGTGGAGAAGCATGTGATTAAATAATGGGTCATCAGCATTTACAGTCTCTGAGGTGTTCAAATGGAGCAACTTAGAATAGCTGTCAAACATTTGATCTGTGTTTTAAAACAGAGCATTCAGTGCCCTGTAGTGGAACCATTGCAGAAACTGAGTTAGTCTTTAGAGTCGAACCAGTGTTTAATTTCAATTAAAAATGAAAATATTTAAATAAAGTGTTAGTCGTTATAGTCATAGTTTTTGTCTTTTAATGAAGATATAATTTAAATTAAGTCATATTCTGTAATTATACTGTAGATGTAATTTTAATCCATTTTACTCTGACTAAAATACCATTAAATTTTAGTAATCGAAAATAATCTTTTATTTAAAAAAGTGCAAAACCAATTATTCAAACATTTTATATATTACACATTTATCAACATTTAACACAAACATGTTAAAAAAAAACATTTTTGATGTAAAACCTAATCTCCTAAAATAACACTGAGTTAAACAATTTAAAAACAATGTTGTGAATGTTTTTTAGTAATTCATCATCAGTGTGTTGTGAAGAGACTTACATTCTGACTAGCCAACCTGATCTCATGAACTATTTTACAAGGTGATGATTTCCTATGAATTTTTACAATGTGATTTGTATGGAAATATATGATTTTTTAGAAAAGTAATCTGCCAATTCTCCAAAATGTAAAACGGTTTGGATGACTTGTGCATTAGCCATTATTTTGTACAGATACGGTTGTAATATTATATATTTATGTTGTATATACAGTATTTATCTGATTAATCTCAAATATATAGGATGCGTTAGGTCGAATTAATTCAATTTTCCAGTTATACTTCACTGTTTAGATTCAGCTGTACAATCGGGACAGTTCTTGACATTGTTGTGTCATTGTATGATTAAATTATTTGAAATAAGCCAATAATAAAAAACATAGTAGTGAACTGTTAATATCTTGCGGTTAATTTTTTTCTCATTGTATTTTTGTTATATTTGACAGCATGTTTTAATTAACATTTAATAATAATAATAATAATAATAATAACTTTATTTTGTATAGCGCTTTTAAAAGTCAATTCTCAGAGCGCTTTACATAGTCAATGTTAAAATAGATAAAATAAGCATGAAATACAAACTATTACAGAGCATGCATACAAACAATATTATAAATCTAAAAAAACAATTTAAAATCAATAAACAAAACATAGGTTATAGCAAAACCATAAAATATATCACATGGAGAACTACAACAATCAATTTGCTTCTTTAAAATAATAAGTTAAGGGATGACTTAAACAATTTCAAAGATGGAGCACTTCTAATTTGTGAGGGCAGTGAATTCCATACCTTTGGGGCAACCGAAGAAAACGCCCTATCACCCATTGTTTTTAGGCGCGTTACAGGAACAACTAAGAGACCGGCATCGGCTGAGCGAAGATTACGTGTCGGAATGTAGGGTACTAAAAGATCAATTATTATCGCAACAATGTGCGTTTTTCATCTCGTCTTAAAGGTCCGTATATTTAATACACTTTCATCTTTACACACATACTCATGGTCTCCTGGTTGGAAAATAAAATAGTTTACACAACGCTTCATTTTAAATCTCAGCTGTTGATAGCTGTGGGTTGAGTTTTTATAGTTTTAAATTGTTGTAGTGGCTGCCATGTCCTGCGTCGGAATAATCGATATATCCTCCGTGGGGCTGCAGTGCAAGCCAGTGAAGATTAATCACTTTCCACACTACTATTCGCTTCCCACCTCGTGCATGATCCAATAAGACTATGACCTTTCCTATCATTATCGCAGAGTTTTTAGCATGCATTGTCCAGCCTGCTAATTAAAAGCCTATCAGTAATTAAACCAAGAGCAAAGCCGCTATTATTGGACCACTTGGTTGATCCATTCGGGCTCCTGGCACATGATGGATTTCTTGCTGATGGACAGTTTCTTGTGGTGTCTGCGGCTGATATAAGACTGATTACTTTTTTCCTTCTTTTCTGGTAGGTTTTTTAACGAGACGAGCCAGGGGACTAAAGGAGACGCTGGAGGGAAAAGAAAGGAGAGTGGGGAGGCGCAGAGGGAGCTGTTAGAGCAGAGAGAAGCTGACGGCAAGATGGACCCAAACAGGTCTGAGAACAGCTTCTGTGTGATACTAGAGGCTGACAACTCCCTGAAGCCTCTCCGATAATAAGCAGGAATTATGAGGATACATATAAAGGGGGATGTTTACCCGAATCTCATCATGTTAGCAGACCTTTGAGTATTACCTCAGCTCCTCTCTGGTTCTCCAAGTTGATAATGAGAGAACGAAGCGTAGCCTCCTACAGAATCATTAGATTGCTCAAGAGCACCCATCACGTACGCACTCATATTGAGAAGGGCAGGTAAAAGTGAGACGCTATCTGTGCGTTTGTTTAGCGTAGCGAGTGTTTCTGGCAGCACATGTCTCTTGAGAGACTTCAGCCTTTGAGAACACCTGCACCAGACTTCCCTTCACGTTGGTATCTGAAACGCTCTCAGCACTGTCATTTGTTCTATGCCCTCAGCCTGGTTCTAGAGATGTTGTTGAACACGCACACATTTTAAAATAAATATCATTCAAGCAGAAAAGTAAATTTTCAGATGGATTTTAGAAGGATTTTTTTTTTCTAGATATGACTGGTGTTTTTAATTTCCAGGGGTCCTGTGGAGCTTATTCATTATCTGTACTAAGCAATCGCCTCCTGGTTTATCAAAAAATTGAAGTTACATCTTTGGATTAACAGTGCCCCCTGCTGACTCCATTTATAATGACACCCACTGTCCCAGCCTGCTCAGCTTCAATACAACCTTCCATCTGAATAGTTTTTACAAGATTTTTGATTTGCTTTATTTCTGAAAGCAAAATATTATGGCGCATTGATTCCATCAACACTTATTCTGAATGAGGCACTTAGTCTATTCTTTTCTCTTTCTTCAGAGCCTGAAATGTTCTGTGTTAACTTTTGATAAATTACACCTGTTAAATTATTTAATGCTTTCTGTAATTAACGGCCATCTTGACTCAATTTAGTTTCCGCCTGACCCTTAAGGCGGAACAAGAACGTGAAGTTAGAGAGATGGAGATCTAATGATTGGTGAAAACCACTAATAATGTGTCATTGTTTATATTTTTGCAGGGAGACTGATGTAATCATGCCTCAATTGGAAGAGGATGAATTGCATCATGGTAGTGGACAAGAGCAGAATAGGACCTACTCAACACGGCCAGTGAGCACAGAGCTGGAAAGCAAACCCATCAATCTCACAGCCAATGGGCATCCAAGTGTGAGTGTGAAAGAGGTCCGTATAACCTTGCGTTCGTCCCAATATGTTGATATATTCTCTAAAAGTATTATACATTTTGAAGCTGCTATTTTTCATTCTCATCTATTTCATAGGTGTTTGATATCTCCTCACTGTATGGGGAACTACAGCCTGGTGACACCAAGCTGGTGACCTTCTCATTTCTTGGTCACGCTGACATCAACACGCATGTGTTGGCATTGTGTGAGGTGGAAGGAGGGCCCACCTATGAGATCACACTCAAGGGTCAGGCTTCTTTTGTTTCATATACACTGGACACAAATGACATTGACTTTGGTTTACAGGTAACTTCACACTTTCAATAAAATGGCAATATGATTAATTCAGCAGCAATCTGTATAGATGAAAGGGTTTTGTTCTGTTTTTCCTCCCTATATGCATAGTTGTTTGACCATGTAGCTGAAGCAGAGCTCATTTTGAAGAACACAGGGAAAGTTGGATTTGATTTCTCTTCTCTAACTGGAGAACCAGGACTCTTTCTTGAGCAACTGTTACCTGGTCAGCCTCTCATCATTCCCAGCAAGGTGAGATGTTCTTCATGTTTTAAAACACTGATTACTTTTCTTCCTATCAAATTTGTGGCCCAAGTGCATCATGTGTCATCATGGTTGTGTTTCTTCTGAAGGGTCACCTAGAGCCGTATGCAGAAATGAGGCTCAGTGTATACTACCTTCCAGGAATTCCAGAAGTCTTTCACAAGACCTTTCAGTTGCAAGTGGCCTTTTATGAGACTGAAGTCATTACTGTAAGAGGAGAGGGTATTTTCCCTCGACTGTGTCTGGACCTTCCTAGAGACCTGAGTAAGTTGCTGTCGGTCATACACTTCTTTTCAAAAGTTTGGGGTCAGTAAGCTTTTTATTTTTAAAGGAAATTAATACTTTTATTTAGGAAAGATACATTAAATTGATCACAAGTCACTATGAAGAAATTTGATAATTTTACAAAAGGTTTCTATTTCAAATACATTTTGTTCTTCTAAACTTTTCAACTTTTTAGAATGCTAAAAAAGTATCATAGTTTCCACAAAAAGATTATCAGCCCAATGTTTTCAACATTGACAACAATAAGAAATGTTTCTTGAGTACCAAATCAGCACATTAGGATTATAGATATAGAAAAATAGATAACAGTTTTACTGTGTTTTTGATCAAATAAATGCAGCATTGGTGAGCATAAGAGACTTAAAAGATAAATTAAAAAAGCATTAAAAAAAATCTTACTGACCCCAAACGTCTGGTGGTGCACGTAGAGATCTGAACAAACCTTTAACCAACACAAAGTATTCAAACAGCTCAAATTGTGTGGCTTGTTGAGGACAAGTGTGCTCTCAGGAAAGGTTCACATAAAACGTGTTATTTGCCAAGTCAGACACCACGTCTTCATATGATCTAATTAATCGAATCTTATAAATGAATGAGCCATTCTGAGGCCAACAGAGCATCACAAAATTGTCGGACACATTGCAAATTTCTGCCAGGATGTTTTAAATTCCTGAATAGGGTCCAACTTTCACTCTCATCAAATACAATTGAAAGGAGGCCAGCCCTGCGTCCTGGCTCGCCTAACCTTTAATCAAACAGTCGCACCATGCCAGCTTGCAGACTGACATAATGGTCTTGACCTTGGACTAGCTTAGCCCCTGCGCTAGAACTGTTCAAACCCTTTTTTTTTGCCTGATATGCAGCCAGCCAGAAGGAATGCTATTTATCTTAGAAACAAGCAGTTTTGCTCTCAGTGGGAACTGAGGTCTTGTGGTTATAGAGCAAATAGTGCAACTATTATTGAGGAAGGAATGCTGTGTTGCTCTCTGATTACCTATTGATCGAATTCTTTGTTTTACTAACACAGGCAGTTTGTACTAAAGAGAGAAGAAATAGCAGACTTTGTTGCTCCTGAGATATTTTTACATCATAAGGTCAATACTTCGACATTAGCCGAAGTCACACTATAAGGCCTATAATAAGAGATTGTTGAATTTGTAATAGCAATTTGTAAGATGATTTGATTTTGAACTAAACCATTTGAATGTTTTACTGTTGCTTTTTCTTTAAAGATTCCTAAATCATAGGTACTAATGATTGACTGTACTAAATCATAAAAATACCATGATATGTTTGCAGAGATTTAGGAAACACACTTGTTTCTCTGAAAAACAGTGCTACAGCCAGTTAATCTACCTGACCTAAAAGCCGATATTATCCATATTCTACCTGACCTACCAGATTCTACCTGACCTAAAAAGCCTCTGTATCCATTTAAAAAGCTCTAAGACCTGAGACGCATCAAAAAGCAGAAATCAACACATCAACTTACAGTGCAAGGCTCGTCACCTTCCATTGTCACTCGTGCTCGCTCCTGTTGCATGTCCTCAATCTGGCAAGTGCCAAGTTTGAGGAAGAGGGAGAAACAACTCTCTAAACAAAATTGGTAACACATAATACGTCAATTATGTGTGAAAGCAATTTAGCATTTGCAATACCTATCTTTGAAATTCCTGCAAACATTGTGCATCCTGTACAAATTGACAAAATTACAGACATCCAAAGTAATACATTTGTTGTACACACATGTTCTGAAATGAAATCTCATTTGAATAGGGCTTTCAAAAGAGGCTATGAAACCTTATTAAGGTGTTTTCTGTTCACTGGCTAGATGCAGAGATATACGGTTCTTTGCTAGAGGAGGCAAAAGACTCGGTGGAGAATGAGAAATTAAGGGAAGGGGTGTTGAGCAGGCCTGTCACAGTAAAGGAGGAGGTGCCACCTGAAGACGACTACATTCACACTGTGAGTGTCTGTGATAATTGGACATTCCTCTTCCTAGCTTACCCATAAATGACTTGTGTAATCTGTTAAACTCCTGTGAGAATAGCCATCATTACATTTGTATGTATATATTTGTGTGTGGTACTATAAATACTGTCCTTATACGTGTGCCGTAGTATGATGCCCTGCTGCAGATGGAGTTAGAACGACTCCTTGTGAAGGAAAATGCCATGGCTGTTCAGAAACAGCACCAAGTCACTGATCTAAGAGCAACTGCGTCCCCAAACAACTGGCTCAAGAAGCTGTGCAAGTAAGTCTATTCATGTAGAAGCCTTTCATTTTTTACAAGTGATCAATGCGTGTGTCTGATAAACCTTCTCTTTAGGTTAATCTTGCCTGAGTACACACTGAACTTTGGGTATGTCATCAATGGCAGCATCGTGACCCACATTGCCAAAATAACCAACACTTGTCCAGTGGCTGTATCTTTCAGAGCTGACAAAGGCTCATTGGCAGGCACAGGTTGGTCCAAACCGCAGAATGTTCAATAGATTTAAAATAACCAGGGATTATTGTTCTGGACATCATCCATTTCAGTGAAACAGATGTTTGAGTTGGTGTCAATCTTTGTGATGTGTTTAGATTGTTCATGAAGCTTGTGGCTTGATTCAAATTGAGCTTTTTCTATGAGTGTTATTATTCCAGTATGTTAGTATCGGCAAAGCCTAAAACAGAATTGTTCATTATAGCTTTATTGAGGATCCACTGCATTATATTCATTCTCTTTTTCTCTCACAGGGTTTAGTACAGAATTGGACAGGGTGCAGAATTTGCCCTTCTGTGAGACAGAGACGTTTGAAGTGAAGTTTGATACCCGTGAGGCCAATCTGGGAAAGATCAATGCAGTTATGCCCATACAGGTTTGATGAAAGCAACATTAAATATCTGAGACAAAGAAATACAGGATGAAGATAAAATATTGACTTTTGAGATTACAAACATTCACCATCATAATTCACTCATACAAACTTGTGCAAACATAATGTTATGACAAAATGAATAAGAAATATACATTTTCATTTAACAAATGGAAGCAAAATTGTGACATCTTAAAATTTGTTAATTTTTTTATTCAACTTCTCACGCATTATTATGCTGATAATATAATTAGCTACAATTTATTAGTGAATTTGATCAATTTTGCATATTGTTTGTACAGTACACACCGCTATGTTTAATGTACAGGGTGGGCCATTTATATGGATACACCGTAATAACATTGGAATGGTTGATGATATTAAAGTCCTGTTTGTGGCACATTAGTATATGTCATGGTCACCACCCATCTTGAGGAGTTTGCCCCCTCACATGTACTAATGTGCCACAAACAGGACTTTAATATCACCAACCATTCCCATGTTATTACGGTGTATCCATATAAATGGCCCACCTTGTACATTATAGCCCCTTTGTTGATTTTCTGTGTCACTAAATCCTGTGTGTTTGACAGGTGACTAAGGGACCCCAAGTGCAGGTGTGTTTATGTGCAGAGGTCACCATGCCCTCCCTCACAGTGTCAACAGACACACTGCAGTTCGACACCATCCAGTGTGGCCTGTGCCAGGTGATCACGGTCCAGCTGTACAATAACGGGCTAGTGCCCTGTGAGTGGAGTATCAGACAGGAGGAACGGCCAAAGAAGGTACAAGCCTTTTACACTACAAGCAAAGGGCCAAAGTATTTTTTTTTCTTTTGAATAATATGCACTATTTATTCACAGAATGAATATGATCATGTATTGAAAAAGTAAATAGGAGTCCGTTTTGATTTAATGCTGGGTCTGAGGTTCATTTCCATCATTATTAGCTGGTTTAGTAATGAATTATATATATCTACTGGATATTAAAGCATGTTGGCCGTAGGGCTGAGATTCATTTGTCTTTATGGCATGTTTGCTGCTTCTAGTTTTAGATCAGGCTGCACTATGAGGTTTACTTCAGTGCTCTTACCATTTGTTGTTATAATGTTTTTTCCTCTGATAACATAATCTAGTTTTTGTTGTGATTAAATAAGTGGAAATTTATCCCAGATGTTTTGTTTTCTGTTTTGGTTTTGTGATTAGATTGATAAGCACATCCCTCTGTACCTCAGACGGCAGGCTCTGCTGAAACAGCGACCTCCTCCTGTTGTCTTTGAGTTATTGCCCTCTGATGGCACACTCTATCCTGGTGACAGAACCAACATGCAGGTCAAATTCAGCCCAGCAGAGGGGGTAAAGTCAACCATACTGTATGATTACACAATTATTAGTTTTTCATATACACTACTGGTCAAAATTTTGGGAACAGTAAGATTTTTTTGTAAAGAGATTAATACATTTATTCAGGAAGTGTGCTATAAATTGATCAAAAGTTACAGTGAAGCAAAATGTTATAAGAATAATGTTAGAATGTTACAAAATATTTCAAATTGATGCTGTTCTTTAGAAATTTATGTTCATAAAAGTTTCCACAAATATATTAAGCAGCACAACTGTTTTCAACATGGATAACAACAATAAATGTTTCTGAATGATTTCTGAAGGATCATGTGACACTGAAGACTGGAGTAATGGCTGTCTGAAAATTTAGCTTGGCAATCATAGGAAAAAAATGACAATTAAAATAACAAACGGTTGTTTTAAATCATATCAATATTTCACAGCATTGCTGTTTTTTTTTTTTTACTGTATTTTTGATCAAATAAACGCAGCCTTGGTGATCATTTTTCAAAAACATGAAAAAATCATATCAACCCTAAACTATTGAACAGTAGTATAAATAGTGATGAATGGGACTTTCTAATGTTTTCTATAGTTTAAAGGAGAACTCCGGTCAATTTTAACATTGAGCTCATTTTATTGTACATTTGGAGTGCTGTCAATACAGAGAACAACGACAAAAATCGGTGTTGCCTACACTGAGTTATCCTCTTTTTTAAAATTTGCACCCTGTTGACTTCAATGGGGCAAGTACTAAACCTGCTTTTAGGCTCTTAACATCCTTGATGTGTCATTACAAGTGCACAGAAAATGTGAGTGATTCCTTCTGAGTGAACACGAGTGAATCTGACTGCAGTAGATGTGAAAGATATGTATAAAAATGATGTTATTTAAGCCAGCGCAAATACCTGTTTACATCCTGTTTTTCGGTTGAAGTCCAAAGTAGTCGATTGCCGAGTTCACGCGCGTGATCATAGGTAACAAAACCTATGCGCGTGAACTCGGCAATCGACTACTTTGGACTTCAACCGAAAAACAGGATGTAAACAGGTATTTGCACTGGCTTAAATAACATCATTTTTATTCATATCTTTCACATCTACTGCAGTCAGATTCACTCGTGTTCACTCAGAAGGAATCACTCACATTTTCTGTGCACTTGTAATGACACATCAAGGATGTTAAGAGGCTAAAAGCAGGTTTAGTACTTGCCCCATTGAAGTCAACAGGGTGCAAATTTTAAAAATAGAATAACTCGGTGTAGGCAACACCGATTTTTGTCGTTGTTCTCTGTATTGACAGCACTCCAAATGTACAAAAAAATGAGCTCAATGTTAAAATTGACCGGAGTTCTCCTTTAAGATTCAGTCTAGCTACATTTTAGCCGAAAACACTTCATATTTTACATTTAAAATACTTAAATAAAAGTGACAAACAAACATTATCATATTTTTAACGCAAATCAGTTTACCATGTTGAATTTTATTCCATAAATCAGGATGAAGGCACCTCTATTGAGTTCCGTAATATCATGACTTAGTTATGAATAATTCCAATATATTGTTGTGTTGCCTGCAGTAGATATGCAGGCCAGCTGTATATTTTTAGTCATAAGATCGATTGCTTCCTCTTTTCTTATGTTTTCCCATCAGAGGACTTACAGTCAGAGACTAGTGATAACAGTGGCTGAGAGCACTCAGAAGATCCTGCTGCTGGCCCAAGGACAAGGAGAAGAGCCTCAGCTGGAGTTTTCCTCCTCAGAACTAGATATGGCATCCATCCTACCCTATAGTGGAGGAAAGGTTGCTGAAGTGATTGTCCGCAACCCTTGCCCGTTCCCTGTTGAGTTTTACTCTCTGGACTTCGACAAACAGTACCTAGAAGAGGAAGAGGTGAGCTTAATTGGTTCCTAATGGGTTTTTTGTCAGGATATATATTTTTAGATGTCTTTATCTCAATATTTCTGTAAAAAAATCCAGTTCAGTCATGAAACTCTAGAAGGTGCAGGCTGATTGGTCCTTTAAATGCAGTCTGCAAGCAATCACATTATTTCTACATGGCACAAGCTGATTGGCCTCTGCTGATCCTGCAGCCAATGAGATTGCTTGCTCAGCATTAAAATAGTCTGATTCATTGTTTGCTGTGTTTGCATTGTTTGTTTCCTCTGAAATCCTCCACCTGTCCAGATCTGCTACAGGATTTATGTCTATTTATGCAGCAGCATATCTTACATGCTCACAGAAGCGTCTGTGTACAGTATCTATTAGTAGTAGCAAGTCCATACTTATTCTGCAGCAGCAGCAATAATCAACAGCAGCAGCAGCGTCAAATATAAGACCAAATAAATTAATATTGGCATATTCAATTACATGCTAAAACTATTCAGAGAGTTGTTGTGATTTAAATATTTATATTAAAAGTAATGTGATGACATATTGTCAATATGAATATTTCAACATGAACATTTAGAATATGAAAAAAGAATTGTATAAATTTTTCCAAGATATCTGAGCTATATTATTAATTGTTTCATTTATATATGAGATCTAAATATTTATATATTTAAGGAATCTTATTTCTCAACAATGACTTTAGATTATCACAGATGTGTTTGGTTTAATGTAGCCCTGGACACTGTCTGGACAATCCCATTATATATTTATTTTATTTTCCCATTGTTTCTTTATGTTCTGCTCCTCAGATCTTGCGGATGATAAAAGGATATGATGCTCAAAATGTGTTACTTCTACCTCCCCGTTCTCCTGGCGAGACTCTGCCCCCAGAACTGTTGGACTACTACAAAGAGTACAGCTCACAAACCAACCAGGGTACTGCATACTGGTCTATATTGGGGGTTTTAATCTTTTAAATGTCACCAACTCCCAAATCTGAAAGTTAAATTTATTTAAATGTATTTATTATTTATTTAATATAAAAAATAAACAATGTAACACACTTTCTAAAACTTTCCATGGACTCAGTTTGAAAACCCCTGGTCTATATGATAATAACTGTACCGTAACTGACAATGGAAAGTAAGGAGCCTTACAGTATAAGTTGATCTACTAATGTATATGCTTGCAATTTTTTTTTATTGCAGAGGCTTTATTTTTTTAGAATTTGCGATCTCTGAACCAATTTTGTTTGCTGGCTTCCATCTCTGTGTTTTCTGCCAACTGACTTACTATTCCTAAATACTACTATACCGAAATATTGGGTAAATTTGCTGTGGGCGGGATCACACAGACTAGTAGATGTAGAATAACTAGTACAGTACTAGTACAGTAAACAAACACATATTTGAACTTAGCATGTTTCCTACATCTCTGCAAACATACAGTAAGGTATTTTTATGCTTTAGTACAATCAAAATAATTACATGGAGCACCTTTAAATGCACATTTTCGAAAATGAGTTAAAGTGCGTCTTTTTATGCTGTGTTTGTAATAAACAATGATATTTGCTGGTGTTTTGTCAGACTGCCTTTTTAGCCATAACTTTTTAGCTACAAATTTTGAAATGAGGTTTTAATTTATAATTGTTGTAGAATTTTATACAAGACTAACACAAATCGGACATCTGAGTGCATTATCACAGATTTTTCCTTTTGGCATAATTTCAAATTAATCTAAAAGATCTTGCCTGTTTTTAAGAATCTGAGGAAGGTCTTGCAGAAGATGACAAGGAGGAGACAGCTGAACCATCTGAGGGTGAAACACTCGGTGGTAAAGGTATGGTTCAACTGAGGGCAATAGTAATTTAAATGCATTTGCATTCTTTATGAGATCGGTATTATAATACAGTACATTATAGCAGGCACAAAAATGAGAATACATGTGTCTTCTCCTCAAAGGCCTGACTAAAGACAACATCGGTGCTGAAACTGCAGTGGGGGATCTGGAATACGACCCTGTGTCCAGAGCTATCGCACGTCACATGGGCATTGATCTTTCACCAGAGGGCAAGGCTGCCCTAAATCGCCGGGGCATTGCCATCATTGTGCATGGTGCTCCTCTGTCAGGTAAAGATGTCAGGGAAAATTATAAATAATTAATAATTTTTCCAAGCACAAAATGATCGCATCTCAGCGTATTTGCTCTGATGTAAATGTAAGCATCTGTGTGCAGGTAAAACAAGGACAGCAGTTACTCTGGCTAAGCACTATGGGGCGGCTTGTCTCAGTGTAGATGAGGTGGTGCAGGAGGCCGTGTCATCAGGGAACGGCTCTGCAGCCCTGAGGGCAAGAGAGCTATGTGCCAAGGTTGCTGCGGTGTATTCTCAGAAGGAAGTGGAGGAGGCAGCAACAGATATGATGGCCCCTCCTGGTCAGGGTACTGGTGCTCTTAGTGTTGAAGCAGTTGCCAAACACATGGCAGAGGGCAGCCAGACCAGTGATCCTAAAGTCCCGCCATCTTCTGCCTCAACCCGCAACAAAACAAACATCACAGGGCATTCACAGAAGAATGACAGCTATGGTCCTGCTGCTTCAGTGGTACACACATTTTTTGGGCTTTTCACTTAGTCACATATATATCAGATGAAATTTAATATATATCAATTCTTCACTCAATAAGATAAGATATTAAGATTGTTTTGTTTTTTTAAGCAATAATCTAACAGATTTAGAAAATTAGAAAATAAAAGAGAAAATAATAATTAAAGCATTTTTTTTGATAAAACATTTTTTCTAAAAAGATATTGTGATATATACAGTGTATATAGAAAGATATTTATAGTTAAAATAAAAATAAAAAAATCTATGGAAAAAAATGTTCACAATATTACTGACTTTACTGTTTAAAAAATAAATACAAATAAAATAAATGCAGTGTTGGTGAGGATAAGAGACTTTCCCTACATTAATATAGTAAGATACTGTAGTAAAACATGCTGTAATATGTGGATCTGTTCTGTACTGGATCATGTATGAATGGATATAAATAAAAATGTGTATGTTTGTGTTTGTGCTACAGACAGATGGTCAGGCATCCAGGCATTTGAGTGTCAGTCAGAATGAAGAGCTGGCGCTGATTAACTGCCTCCTTCCTGATGATGTGTTGGTAGAGATCCTGTCAGACAGACTGCAGGTGAGAGGCTTCTACGTTGTGTACATTTTATCGTATACCCTGGTATCTGATATACCAACGCATTCTGATCCTAGGGCGTCATATACTGACGCTTTTGACATTTCATCTACATCCAATGCACATGGCACCCTTTAGTGTCAATATGACACACACAGAGCTTTGTTCGGTTATGGGTAGGTTTAGGTCTGGGGTAGGGTTAGGGTTAGACCGCTAGGAGGCGCCTTCTGGCCCATATCTATCTGCGTCTCATATTGACGCTAAAGGGTGCCATGTGCGTTGGATGTAGACGAAATGTCAAAAGCGTCAGTATATGACACCTTGGGATGAGAACGGGCTGGATATACGGATGATAGTTTATGTCAATCACAGCATATGTAGACAGCACATAGTGATTTTTGTCTTCCTTGCTCCCATGCCATAGCTTAGCGACTGTCAACGTGGTGTTGTGATTGACGGATTGGAGACACTGTACAGTAGCTCTCTAAGTAACACACTCCAGATCATCCTGAAAGCATTCAACAACCGTCGCCATATTTATGTTATGGACCTCTTTAACAGCTACAGTGCCTTCAAGCTCAGGTGCTCTACACCCTTCTGACACTACTTCAGCATAAGATTATTTTTGTTTTTGAAGTACACTGTAAAAAATTGTTTACCTTAATCTTATATTCGACCAAATTGTGTATTACTTTAGAGAACTGGAAAAGTTTGAGCAAGAACAAGTTGAGAGAAGACAACTGGAGCTTGAGAGTTTAAGAGCAGAGGAGATGACACCTAGTGAAGACTCTGATATCAGACCTCGAGAGGAAGACACTCCACCACCTTCTGAGGACCTACAACAAGAGATGGTTTGTTTGAGAGTAGAATTGACAATATGCTTACCTTCAAAAGACTCTTCTTGTGAAGCCTGAAGATTAAAATTTAGTAACATGAGTAGATAAAAAGTATTTGACTTCCAATCAAGATAAAATGTATAATTTCTGTACCACAAGCAGCACCAATTGTAATTGCTGTACAAAAGATTGGCTGGTTAACATTGTCCAGTTATGTTAAAAAAATGGTTTAAAATTTTTTGCTGTATTTTGTTGTTCTCCATCAACAGTCCAGTGAGAGTGACAGACAACTACTGGCCCGATTCCAACTGTACGAACAGAGCCAGACAGAACTCCTACACGTTCTTCAGTTCTGGGACCGAACGCAGAGTCTTTTATTACAGCCCCAAGGCCAAGAGACCAGAGACATGGATTGTCCTCCTCCCTCTGCCAAAAAGAGCAAGAAGGAACGAGAGAAGGAGACAGCTGAGAAGGAAAAGCTGAAGGTGGAGCGTGCAGATATGAAGTCACCAGCTCCTCGTCAGACCCAAGTGTCAACTGATGGTGCCGAAGACTCAGAAAAGATGGTGGTGCCAGAACCCATCCCACACATATGGCTTTTTATGAAAGAGAAGGAAAAACTGAGTGCATTGGAGATCATCAGTAGCATGAAACTACCCTCCCATGAAGAGGTAGAATACTTCAATTTCTCTTTATGTTGGAATTATTTTCTTTGTGCAAAGTTTGTATCCATAGTGTATGAACTTGAAGTCATTTTTTAAATCGATTTTCTCACAGGTTTTGGATGGGCTAGGGTTAGGACCTGAAGGTCCACCCATCCCACCACCTATAATATTCTCCATAGTCCCATACCCTAAGATGAGATCAGTGCCCAACACAGAGCTGTCCAGCAGCTGTTTTACCTTTTTGATGCCCATGTCTTGTGACGACGTGTCAGAGAAGAAAGAAGCAGACCTGAAATCAGAAGCTGCTCAGGTCTTGAAGAAACTCTCTTTTACATATCTAAAGTCTTGTCATTTAAATGTAACATTAAGTTGAACAAAGAAAAAGACTTGTCTGATCTAAATTAAAAGCAATATACTTGTCGTCTTGCAGGAAGGCATGGCAATTACTAACACATCTAAACCTGGCCAGATTATACCTTCTGAAGAACCCAACTCAGAATACAACAAAGGGTACAGGAGGTCCTTCACACATGTTAAGCACATATACAATCACAAATAAATAGAACCATTTCATTCTGAATTCTTGAAATCCTTCGTTGTTTTACAGACTCACTGATTTCCGCTGGATTGTACCACCAAATGGAGCAGTTACCCTAAGGATAAGGTTTTACTCTTCTGTTCTTGGAAAATTTGATCAGACTTTCAGCTTTGAGGTGATGGGGACCAAGCGATGTTATCAGCTACACTGTAGAGGAATTTGTGCTTACCCATCTATAAGCAAAGACCCCAAGTGAGTGACATTTCAGTAGGGAAATTAAGTTATCATTGAACTTAGACATGAATGAATTAGCGCCTATGTGTTTATTTAATAGGATTGTGTTTGCACACTGCAAAAAGATCCTGCGGCCTGAGAGTGGACTCCAAAAGACTTACATTATCCAGTCGAAGCTGTATGAGTTTGGACCTCTACTGTGTGGAAAGACCAGGGACAGGTGCTGGCATTTAGTGCCAAACTATCCCTTTTGCATTATTGGTTGTCTTAAAAGTACTTTTCTGTTAAAGCTCTTTGATAATAAATGCTTATCTATATTAGGTCTTTATTAATATAAATGATGTTATCCTGACCCAGGTTTAAAGAAGGAAAATATCCTGAGAACATGGATAAGTTTGTAATTCACAACAATTCTACAATGAAGGCGGAGATCCATTTTTGCTTCAAACATGATACCAAGGCCACCACTTTCCTTCTTGACCCTCCAAATATGACACTGGAACCCAATGAGCGAAAAGTATGCACATTTATATTTCTTATTGCACAAATTCTGTGTTTGTGTGAGCTGTAAAACATTTTTAAATATGTAAAATATTTTAAATGAGCTGTAAATGCTCCAAATAGACTAATTTCAGTGTGCGGACACATTCCTCCTTTGTTTTTGTTTTTTTGTTGTTGATTTTTTTGTCCATCACCTGAAGCCCAAATTAGGTTTTGAATGTGCACACCTTGATACTCACTACTACAGTATCTGTACAATAACATTAGCCTTCAGTTTAACACCAGGCTTTTACTCAAACTCTCCTGCCATTATTGTCATTAATGTTCCCCTGGCAGGTACTAATGGTGTGGGCATACCCAAATACCCCCAAACATATAGAGGACAGTGTGGTGTTCTGTATCAAGGGGAACCCAGAGCCTGTTGTTTTCCATCTCTCCTGTGTAGGAGTCAAGCCTGAATTGGAGCTGGACCGCAAACTGCTCCAGTTTGACAAAACTCCACCATACAGGTCTACTACATTTACTTTAGCTAGGAATGTGATTATTGCTTGAAACACTTTTATTTAACTAATAATTTACTTTTTGTTAATTGTCATTAATCAAAAATACTTCAGATGACAATATCCTTTTCATTAATTTTCACACTTTTCCTACAGGAAAGAAACCCGGAGTTTGCGTTTAAGCAATAACACCCTTATGCCAGCTGCTTGGAGGCTGAGGGGTATGGAGATGCTTGGGGATGAATTCAGCGTGTCTCAGAACCAGGGCATCATCATGCCTCATTCTGACTTCAACCTACACATGCATTTTATAGCGAAGAACCCCATCAAATTGAAGAAATCCATTTGTTTAGAGGTACTGCAGCAATGTTTACAAATGTGAATATTTCCTGGAGATAAAGAGTCAGTGTAATTATAATTGGTGTTGTACTTAGTATGCATTGGTTTGTGTTCATTTGCCTGATAAGGCATGTTTGTTTACCAGGTGACAGATGTGGAGAACATTCTTGGCATCGTTCAACATTCAGAGAACATTCAGATTATTGCAGAGGCCTATGATATTGCATTGGACATAACCATTCCAGAAGGTACTTAACTAACAGTTAGCTCATTAGTTCATCACATCATAACATTTTCCAGCTGCAAATAATATGTGGGATGGTTAACATTAAAATCATAATTCTGCCATCATTTACTCACCCTCATGTTGTTCCAAACGTGTGATTTAAATGTACATATGTTATATGTTAGGGGTTAAACGACTTCAGATTGTTTTAAGTCGACATTTATGTGTTTAAAGTCGAGTCGACGTCGACTAGTCGCTAATGATGTAAATAATGAACAAATAAGCCTGAATCTTGAGCTGAGACTCGAATGCTCGTTCTAAATCAGATACTGATAAAGTAACACAGTAAAGATTACATATATGAATGCATTAGTGAGAGAGCGATTGCATGTGAATTAATTCTACCTGGCAGAGTCTCTCTACTAATAGTGAAGCTGTGGGTTTTAGTTACTAAGAAAATATGCTAGAACTTTTCAGTTTCTAAGCTATTTTGTTGATAAATCACATAACAGTGTTGACAAGACATTTCTGTGGTGCTGAATGTTTCTGTGCGCGCGGTCTGCACGTGATGTACGAGCTACTGTCTGTACTATGTGTGTGTGTATGTGTAATGCAGCAGCGCATTAGTTTAGAACGGCGATTAACTTGTGTACAATAAGCTGTTTAAAACGTGCGTTCACCAGATCAATATTGAGGATCCAGATGGTATAATCAAATACACTGCTCAAAAAAATAAAGGGAACACTTAAACAACACAATGCAACTCCAAGTCAATCACACTTATGTGAAATCAAACTGTCCACTTAGGAAGCAACACTGATTGACAATCAATTTCAAATGCTGTTGTGCAAATGGAATAGACAATAGGTGGAAATTATAGGCAATTAGCAAGACACCCCCAATAAAGGAGTGGTTCTGCAGGTGGTGACCACAGACCACTTCTCAGTTCCTATGCTTCCTGGCTGATGTTTTGGTCACTTTTGAATGCTGGCGGTGCTTTCACTCTAGTGGTAGCATGAGACGGAGTCTACAACCCACACAAGTGGCTCAGGTAGTGCAGCTCATCCAGGATGGCACATCAATGCGAGCTGTGGCAAGAAGGTTTGCTGTGTCTGTCAGCGTAGTGTCCAGAGCATGGAGGCGCTACCAGGAGACAGGCCAGTACATCAGGAGACGTGGAGGAGGCCGTAGGAGGGCAACAACCCAGCAGCAGGACCGCTACCTCTGCCTTTGTGCAAGGAGGAGCAGGAGGAGCACTGCCAGAGCCCTGCAAAATGACCTCCAGCAGGCCACAAATGTGCATGTGTTTGCTCAAACGGTCAGAAACAGACTCCATGAGGGTGGTATGAGGGCCCGACGTCCACAGGTGGGGGTTGTGCTTACAGCCCAACACCGTGCAGGACGTTTGGCATTTGCCAGAGAACACCAAGATTGGCAAATTCGCCACTGGCGCCCTGTGCTCTTCACAGATGAAAGCAGGTTCACACTGATCACATGTGACAGACGTGACAGAGTCTGGAGACGCCATGGAGAACGTTCTGCTGCCTGCAACATCTGTGAAGAGCACAGGGCCCCAGTGGCGATTTTGCGATTTTACTAATTATTTTATTCATTTCATGCTTTTTTTGTATTTGCTGTAGATTCTGATGGTTCATTAGATTTTGGAACAATCAAAGTATCAGAAGAGGTCAAGCGGTCAATTAAGTTGGAAAACAAAGGCAAATATGACATAGCCTTTAAGTAAGTTACTATATAGGTATTTAATCATATATTTCTATTTTAATAAAAATAATAACATCACATATGTCTGTAATGTTTCTTTTGTCTCTTTTTGTAAATAATTTTCTTTCCAATATCAACTTGCAGATTTACACTGGTGGCCACAGAGCCAGGAATGCCAGATCTGAACTCAATATTCTCCATCACTCCTCAGAAGGGCTCTCTACGCCCCAACAATAAACCCAGCAATGTCCAGATTATTTACCACCACAACAAGGAGATGTCCATCAGAGATAGCCCAATCCTTTGCTGTCAGGTCTTTAATCTTAAGACTTAATATATTCTTTACCATGCAGTATTTTTTACATTTAAGCTCTGCTGTCATCAAAAACTAAACTAATGTATTTTATTGAATTTTCTGAATAGGTTATTGAGCCCAATTTGGAGGGTGGCGAGACCATTAATACTATACCAATCAAAGTGTCAGTCCAGGCACTTTTTTCCAAATATAGTATCAGTCCCACTAATTATATCAACTTGGGCCCACTTGTGTACGGCTCACGTAAAAAACAGACTCTCACTCTGGAGAATAAAGGCAACTTTGAGATGCGTTTCTACATTAGGATGTGTAAAAACGCCCCAGTTCCTTCACAGAGGAGAGGGTATGGCTATTGTTTATAATTAAATGAAATGAAAAGAAATTATGTTAAATATTAAATGTTCTGGTTCCTGTTTTGTTTTTTTAAGCTTGGGAAGTAAGAAACCATCAAAAGACAATTATGCTGCAAAACCATCCAGTGCCAATGAATCACGAAACACTGTGCAGAATGAGTTTGGCACGACTTCACAGGTAAGAAACAACTTTTAATGGAGTGTACATTACATGTAATATATTACAAATTCTGTTTTATATGCATGTTGTTGTTTTTTTACAGATACATTTGACATGTGGTGTTTTCTCATTGTCTCCATGCTTTGGGATTCTGGCACCTGGAGCCCAACAAGTAGTTACTGTGGATTGCAAGGTGGAGCATGTAGGTAGTTGGGAGGAATGTCTAGCAATAGACATCACTGACAGAGACCCCTCTGACAACCCAGATGGAATTCCATACAAGCTAGTAACAGAAGTTTGTATGCCAGGTTTGTTACTATGAATGAGTAGAAATAAAGTTCTGTGAAGTATGTTCTCTGATTATGATTTCTTTGATGGTAGATTTTGATGGAGTGATCTAATCACTTTATTTTCTATAAATCACCCAAAGGACTGCCAAATGACTTAAATTGTCCTGATAAGTATAGAGAGAAACTTTCATTTTAATTAACTAATTTAATTTATAAAATATGTACTCGCTTGTTAAAATTCATAACAGTCATAACCTGGTCTTGAAATACTTTATTTTATATTAGCCACCCATTATTTTGATTACATTGAATCTACCCACAAATATCTTCCTATGGTGCATGTCATTGGGCTCAATGGGCCCCATGGTGCAGATGCACCCCAGTGCTCAGTGGGTCCTGTGGTGCAGCTCCACCTCTGGGCTCAGTGGGCCTCATGGTGTAGCTCTGCCTATTGGCTTAGTGTCTCATGAATAATGTGTGAATGAATTGAGAAATACATATGAAATATGAAAAACAAATATTGCTGTTAAAAAAAAGAAAGGATCTTAAAGTTCTTAAAATAATTTTTGGTGACAGTCTTCATTTAGATTTCAATACTGTTTACAGGAATAGCAAGTACAGACATAGCTTCTATCTTTGAGGAGCACCGCATCTGTAAGAACAGTAGCATGCTGCAGTGTGAGCAATACCGGGACAGTATGGGTGTCTATGTAGAGGATGAGAACAAGTTTGTCTTCAACAATGTACTGGTGGGTCAGTCAGCCAAAGCCAAGTTTCGGCTGACCAATCCAGGAAAAGTGTCTTGTGAACTCAGTCTGGCGATCAAAACAGTCAAGGTGTGTTTGTGAGAGGTGGTTCTGCCACTATTTACGTTATTCTGCAGAATATGTACGAATTTTAGTGTTTTTATGTTTTGAAAAATTGTAACAGTTAATGGGCAAATTTTTGCTTAACCTGTTTTTGATCATTCTAGATGACAATGCACAATGCAGAGGTTTTTGAGTTGACCCCTGCAAAGATGTGTATCCCCAGCCACTCTTATGCTTTTGCCACAGTCACTTTTTCTCCTTTGACTATGAACACATATCACGCAGTGTTTGAGGCAGTTCTGAAAGTGAACACAAGGTAACTGTTCTCGGTGCAGGTTGAACTGTTTAGATGGTTGTTTAGAGTATGTTGAAGCTTTACTCGTTATGTTTTGTATCACAATCAAACTTCTGCCCACAGACCCAAAGCTCTTGTGTTTGATCTAATGGGTGAAGGCAACTTGCCCAGCATCACTGTTCTGAGACCTGTTCAGAGGACTAATCGAGGTCAGCCAGTGCTACAGTTTAAGCGCTTATTGGTGGGACGAGAGCAGACTCTTCCATTAGTGATCAAGAACAATGGCAATGTGCCAGCACAGGTAAGATCAGAATTAGTTTATGACTGAATTGCTATTTCTCTAACTTGAATATTCATTGGAATAATCCATTCTCCCATTGTATTTGCAGGTTAGCCTTGTTCTACAGTGTCACCTGGAAGTTTTCACTCTAAAAGCTACTCCTGGCACTGTATGCAGACTGGCCTCCTCACACACGGAAAGCAATCCCGGAAAAGGCAAGCCTTAAACACAAATGAAATGTGTTCCCACTGTAGTTTCTGCACAATGCTGTTATGTCTTGCTCTCCAAATAACAGCTATGAAACTATCAACACAAACAGCAGCAGATTTTGTTGGACCTTGTTCCTTTTCATTAAATGGGGTATCATTGTTTATAGGTTATGTAAGGGATCATTTAGAGACTGGTTTATCACAAAATACAGAATAATCAGTACCCTGATGTCAAGCAGGAATGTTTGACCAAACAATGCACCATTGGCCAATCAGAATCATGTATTCTAGAGAGCTGTGTAATAAAATATTTTAAAATTTAATTAAGTCATTTCAAGCTTTATGATTATTACTTTTTTATGGAGTGCTGTACGAGAAGGAACAAAACGTTATTTCTTCCATGACTTGTGTATAAACATTTACCTGGAGACAGGAAATGATAAATTGAAGCAAAGAGAACATTAGAATGAGATATGCAAACAAAATATTTTAAAATCAAATGTATCTATGCATTTTTGTTCCTCTTCAGAGGCACAGCTAGCTCATGTAGCCTCTCTGATCCTCATGACTGGACAACAAGCAGAATTCCAAGTCGGCTTTCATCCAAAGGTGGCTCAGAAGTTTGAGGCCAGCATGAAGTTAATGTTAAAGGATAACCAGTACGATCAGACAGTGGTGCAGCTTGTGGGTGAGGGTTACCATGACATCATCATCCTGGACAACATTGGCAGCAAGGTTCAGCAGGACAATATTGAAAGTAAGTAATGCATAGGACAGAAATTTTTCCTGTGCTAAGTTCTGGATATTCTGTCATTGTTGCTAACTTTTAGAATATTTGAATATTTCAAACATTCCTTAGCATGATTAAAATAAAAATTGTGCAATTTTTTTTATAGGTATTTTTGGTTTCAATACCCATGTAGTATTATATGGTAATTATCCCTTTTGATTGCTCCTCTCAGGTCCGTCTGACCTTATGGATTTCGGAGATTGTCACGTGGGCCACAATTATCAAGAAACTTTGACCATGACAAACCCAAGCAGCTCCAAGGTGCTACGCTTTGAATGGCTGCCCAATGGCCCACAGCTGAGTTTTTCTCCACAAGTTGGCCACCTGCATGCCGAGTGCTCCAAAGTTGTGACTGTGACCTTCTGCTCTGAGCAGCCAATTGTGCTGAATGCACAAACTATAAAATGTAAACTCAGCAGTATTACCTTTCTGCAGCCTGTAGACCAGGTCCCAGACTGGGATGATTGTCACAGGACTGTTAAATGGGTGGATGCAGACAAGTCGTCACAACAGCCAAACAAACGGAAGGTGGGTTTGTAGTATCAGTTATAGAGATGACAATAGCACAAATTATAATAAAGCAAAATGCAGTAGTTCATTAGAAAAAGATTGCACATTTGACCTGCACATTTGATAAAGTTCATTAAATGCCAGCATTTTGACAAAGTTTAAAATAAGAAATAGCCACATTGTGAGAAATAAATTATGAAATAGGAAGTTGCAATTGTGATATAAAAAGGCAATTAATAAATAAAGGTCACAATTGCATGACAATGAAATAATTGTTTAAGTAGTTGGGGTTTTACTATGGAAGCCTGTGTTGTCCATCTATCTTAAAGGTCTTAAATTAGAACTGACTTTACAGTGAATATATAATTCTTATAATCTAATCCCTGTTCTGTGATCAGATTGTTGCGACAGACCCTGAGCCTCCTCACTCTGTGGTGGAGAACTCCTCTAGAGAGATGGAGCTCATGGTTAGCGCCTCTTGTGATTATGTCAAATACCAATGTGATACTGGGCCCATCCGCTTCAAAGACACAATGCTGTACCAGACCAGAGTCTTTCAGTAAGTTTGAAAGGGCTCATACAATAGCTTGGAAATTAATTTGGACAGATGAATGTTTTCATAAGTGATGTTATGTTTGTTAGGCTCCAGATGGAAAACAAAGGCAATGTTAAGACGGAGTATTCCTGGAAGGTTCTAATGGAGACATATGGGAAGACTTCATGCTTTGAAAATAGAGGTAAACCTTCAGCCTTAAAAATGTTTGATGCATTTTGTTACATGCTACTGAATTTTATGTTTTTACATATTCAGTTGATGCAAGTAAAAAAAAAACTGTATTAACGTAATAGTAATATATCTGATGGATCAGGTAGGAGTTCTCGCTCGGCTCAGGGCAGTAGGACACCAGAGAGACCAGCAAGCTCTCTGCAGAGTGTGTCCTCTCTACTGCTAGGAGACCCAGAGCTTCCTCCCTTCAGTGTTGATCCTGGTATAGGGGTTATCAATCCAGGAACGAGTCAAACCTTCCACATCCGATTCTCCCCTCTGGAAGTGGCTGAGTTTGATGCCAGTTTGATCTGCAGGTTAGACACTCAGACAGACTCCTCGTATTTATAGATGCGTAGAATGTCAGATTTAATGAATTACTAACACTCTCTGAAATTTGCTGATTATGATTTACTGCTCAGTTACTAACTGTTTTTAAATTGTAGCATCCCTAATCTAAAGGACGAGCAGAGTCCAGTAATCGCCGTAAGTGGGCGCAGTTTGCTGCCATACTGTCATTTCCACCTTAAGGATTCAGACTACCTGACTGGAAACAGGCGGATCCCTGAGCCCCACAGCTCGCTCACTGTGGACCCCAATACCAGGGTTATTGAGTTCACCTCAGTGGGTATTGGCACTTCTGTCCGCAGGTGAGACATTTTATAAAATGCATAGTTCTGAGTTTGATTAATAAACCATAAACTGTTATATAATATGTATTATTTTAATGGAAACCATGATACAGTAATTTCAGGATTCTTTGATGAATAGTTTGTTCAAAAGAACAGCATCTATTTGGAATAGAAATCTTTTGCAAATCTATACATGTCTTTACTGTCAGTTTTGTTCAGTTTAAAGGGATAGTTCACTCAAAAATTTAAATTGTGTCATCACTTACTCAACCTCGCGTTGTTCTAAACCTGTGTGAGTTTCTTTCTTCTGCTGAACACAAAAGAAGATATTTTGAAGAATGTCGGTAACCAAACAGTTGATGGACCCCATTGACTTCCATAGTGGGGAAAAAAAATACTATGGAAGTCAATGGGGTCCATCAACTGTCTGGTTACTGACATTCTTCAAAATATCTTCTTTTGTATTCAACAGAACAGAGAAACCCATACAGGTTTAGAACAACACGAGGTTGAGTAAGTGATGACACAGTTTTCATTTTTGAGTGAACTATCCCTTTAATGCATCCTTTCCCAAACTGTGGTGCGTTTCCCAAAAGCATCGTTAATCTACTATAGTCACAAGTTCCGTCGTTACCAACATAGTTGAACGATTTGGTGTTTCTCCAAACCATAGATTCAATGAACATTTGCAAACAGTGTCGCAAACCTACGTGGTTGGAACTACAGCTCTGCGACAAATACTGCATGTTAACTTGATTAAATAATTAAAAGTAATTATCTCGCTTATACCATGGTTATTTGCCAGCATTGACAACTTAAAGCCGTTATTGATGTTGAGCGTAAATATTTGATCGGAAGGGTGAAATTAATGGTTATTTTCATCAGTTACGGTTCGTTAGATCTAGCATTCTGCCCGCCTTGAATTAGACACAGAGATAAAGTGGTGTGATTACATTTATTTGAATTAATTAATTATAGCATTTATTTTAATTAATTAATTATCGAGAGAGAGAGAGAGAGAGAGAGAGAGAGAGAGAGAGAGATGCGAGATGCGAGATGCGTACCTTCTTCTATGATTAAGCAGTGAGTTACATCATTGTATGGGAAATGCACCCCTGAATGGTAGTGTATATACTGTACTCTATGTACTATATATATACAATATGCTGACAGTCTTGTACCTGATTTAATAAATGGGTGAGTGATATTATACAGAAATAATAAATTTGATTATTTTCTCTCAGGGAATTTGGTATTATTAATCCCACGAACAAGCCATACTCTTTCATCTGGAGATGCAACGACTCAGGCAAATCTCCTTTCAACTGCCTTACACCAAATAAGTCCATTCAGCCGGGAAAAGAAGCAAAGGTGTTTTGTTTATTCTAGCAAATCATGGTGCAAATATTCTGCTGGTCAGATGCGTCAATATCAAAGTTTCATCTCTGTTGTTTTCAGGCCTCATTTGAGTACCAGGTTCTCAACCTGGATTTAGTGGAATCCTTCTGGACCTTCTTAATTCCTGAGCTCAACTTGTCTTTGCCCTTTCTGCTGGTGGGCTCTGCTAATGAGCCTATAGTCTATATTGATCGAGCCCACCTCAATCTGGGCAGCTTGCTACTAGGTGAGGTTAAAAACAAAAAGCTAAATTCTGACATGTTAAAGTATAAGTTCAGCAAAAAATGTAAATTCTGTTATCATTTACTAACCCTCACGATGTCCTATATTCTTCAACAGAATATTTTGAAGAATGTTTCTACTGTTTTTGTCCATGCAATGAATGTTAATGGAGTCCAAAACAACATTGGAACATTGGAAAATCAATACTGAGATATTCTTGTAAATGATAACAGCTACTGATCTAGATTACTGATGTGATTATTTTACTCTGAAGTTATGGGTAACACATCCCAGTCTTTTCACCATGGGCATCCATGTGCCTTTATGTGCAGGTTTTGAAGCTCATCAGACTGTTTTTGTGGTTAATGGAGATGATCAACCATTCCATTTTATGGTCCAAGAGTCCTCATGCCACTCTGAAGGCTACCAGGACAGCTTAGTGGTAGAGCCTATGGAGGGAACAGTTCCACCCAAAGATAAGTATGTTATTGTATTTGTATAAAGTCTGAGACATAACATTTATTATTTTATTTAGTCAAAACGGTTTACACCGTTTGATCTTATGCACTGGTTTTGTTTACACCCCTTAACATCTGCCTGTGACAGGATCCCGATGGTCATACGGATCACTCCCACTCGTGAGGGACATGTGGCTTTTAATCTAGTGGTGACAGTGCGGAGGAAGTTCCAGTCGCTGACCATGAATGTGAAGGGCGAGTGTTGCAGCATGAATGCTCATGTGCGATATGAGAGCCCTGAGGGATCCATCACAGAGCTCTCATCACACCAGATCCATCCGGTTGACTTCAAACAGGTAAAAATTTAGTCAGTTATGAATGCAAGGTGTGTGTGTGGCGGTATGTTGTGTGAAAGATTCGTCTTTGGCAGATTTCCAGCCAAAACATTTTGATCAAGCTTTTTGACAATTCCTGTCATCTGTTCCCTGAATAGGTGGAGCTAAACGATAAATCCACATGTACGTTTGTGGTGTCTAATCCTGGGAAGTTTAGTTTAGATGTTAAGTATGATCTATCTGGGCCTGCAACGCTGCAGCCCCACCTGCAAGTGGAACCTACATTGGACACTGTGGCTGTAGGTGGACAGAGTTACTGCACCGTGACCTTCTGCCCTCAGCGAAAATGTGTGCTTAAAGATCTGACTTTTTCCATTAAGGTAGACCTTGTCCTTTTTGTCGTTCTTATTGTCCCCATCTCATTTACATAATTTGCAATTTTACATTTTATAGTTTGTTGTCTTTCTCTCCTCTGTTTGTAGATAAAGAATGGACCGACATTCTGTTGTGCGCTGATGGGTTCAGCTATGACTCCAGACCTGGGATTTTCTTTCCTCAAGCACCACTTTGGAATGCATTTCATATACTGTGTTGGTATGGTACCTGCTACACACACACTGGTGATTAGCAATAGAAGCAGCAAAGGAATCAGGTAGAAACTATTTTTGTTTTGCTTGATAATGTTCAAGTTCTAAAATGTGTAAAGTGAAATTTTATGGTTTGCTTTTATAATATGATGTTATTTATTCAGTCTAGACTGTTTGTTCTCCAACACACCCATCCTGGAGGTCACTTTCACCCCTCAAGTCCTTCCTCCAGGTGGCTCTGTAGAAGTTCTCTTTTCGTTCTACCCACGCAAAGCAGTTCGTTACCACGAAAAGGTGGTTTTTGAGATGAATAAGTGTGCCAAACAAGTAGTGGAGATCCTGGGACAGGGCACTGAAATGAAGGTGACAAAGAGGGTGTCGTAGATTTGAATGATCCTACTTTTCTGCATCCTGATGTACAGATATTCATCCTTCACTGTTTTTCGTCTTAGATTAATTTAGAGGACTCGGCACATAAGGTGGTCAATTTTGGAGCTCTGCAGATTGGGCAGCGAAGTCAGAAATTGGTCCCTCTGGTGAACAACAGCCACTCTTCCTTGACTTTTTGTCTTTGCAGACACTCTGATAACTCTCTCCAGGACTCAAGGGTAACACGTGCACATGCACTCTCTCTTATACACTACTTTTTAAAAGTTTGGCGTCAGGAAGATTTTCTAATGTTTTTCAGTAAAACATTAATATTGTGAAATATTATTACAATTTAAAATAAATGTTCTATTATAATAAGGGCTGTCAAAATTAATGCGTTAATGCATGCAATTATGCACAAATATTACAAATATTTAACGCAATTAACTCAGCATCCGTTTTTTTTCTTTCATACTTTTGCGGCGCTACAGTATATGATCACCCTATCATTCATTCAAGTGCTATTAAACCATTCAAGTGCGATAAGACACAAAAAATAACAAAAATGTGTACTGGCACGCTGTTTGTGAAGAGGTTTCCTGTGAATAAACACCTGAAAGGCCTGCACAGAATGCCACCTCTTTCGTGCTTGAACGGATGAAAACACACAATTATGTAAAAATTCTAATTTTGTAAATTAGTTAAATGAACGTAAAGTTGTGAGAAAATTGGATGTGTGTCTTAAAGTGACAGCAGCCTAAAAAACTGCTGCTGTCTCTGTCATTAAGGTTAATCAAAGAACAAAACACAAAGAAAATCACTCACTGCTCTTGACTGAATAACTTTTGTAGCTTTAATAAGGATTAAAACTATATTCATATTTAAATGTATGCCGTGTTTGATTTAGCGCAGGGCAGGTACAAATATGAACTGTCCCATCTGTGATGGTAACCTTAACGTTTAGCCCAAATATATTAAAGTCACAGCTACATGTGAAAGTATTGCAATATAAAAATATATTTAAAACTTTAATGTTAGGTACGATTTATCACAATTAATTAAAGACAAATGTGTGATTAATTAGTAAACTAAATAAATAATTCACAACACTAATTTTAATGTATTTAAAAAGTTTATTTATTCCTATGATGGCAAAGCTGAATTTTCAGCATCATTGCTCGTCTTCACTGTCACATGATCCTTCAGAAATCATTCTAATATGTTGATTTGCTGCTCAAGAAACTTTCTTTAAAATGGTTATGCTGCTTAATATTTTTATGATTCTTTGATGTATAGAAAGTTCAAAAGAACAGCATTTATTTAAAATAGAAATCTATTGTAACATTGTAAATGTCTGTACTGTCACTTTTGATCAATATAATGCATCCTTGCTGAATAAATAATTTTGTAAAATCTCATAGACTTGTTCAGTAGTGTACAATAGACTAGAACCGTAGTGAAAGAGTTCAAAAGAGCTCATAGATCTTAAATCTTGAGCTTAAATCTGACCTTCTGTACAATCAGTCACATGATCAATGTTACAATGTAATCCCAGACATGTGGACCTGACTGTATATGAAAACATGCACACATTCCACTGCACTCTATACATTAAAAAGAATCATTGTGCTTTTTCAGATCTTGTCTGTTCGTCCAGAGGGGGAGGTGACACTTAAAGAGGGGGGCGGCCGCTGTGTGGTGGAGCTTCTCTTTTCTCCTGAACAGCGCATGCCGCCCTTCATAGAGGAGCTGCATCTGGAGTGTCTAGGTGCTATTCGCCCTCTGCTGGTCATGAAGGGCAGCTGCCAGGGGGTGGAGGTCAGACTGGACACAGACTACCTGCAGTTTGGAGCTGTGGTCCAGCGCTGCCAAGCCACCCGTCGTATTATCATGCAGAACACAGGAGACATTGGTGCGAGGTACACATTCATGCATAATCACAATCAGTGACTGGTTGCATCTAAAATGTGTAGCTGAATCTGTAAATTAATAAATCTGAGTAACAAAATATGAAATGGACTCAAATAGAAATATATATTTGTATTTCTGCATCTTCAGCTTTTCCTTGTTCTCTTCAGATTTAAGTGGGATGTAAAGGGTTTTGCTCCCGATTTCACAATTTTCCCTGCTGAGGGCTACACGACCCCAGGGATGGAAGTATCTCTTGAAGTGACCTATGCCCCTACGGAGCTGAGTCAAGATTTGCGCTATGATGGTCTCTGCTGTGCTGTAGAGGGGGGCAAACCGTTAAAACTCACCCTCACTGGCTCCTGCATTGTCCCGCAGGTCGCAGCAGAGGTAAGTGGCTTAGTCTGAATGTGACTGTGGAACCATTTTCTTTAATGAGTACTGCAACCTTGTATATTTACTAATAATAGATGTGCTGATAAAAATGTTAAAGTTAAAGGCCAGGACTATTCATTGTGTCACTTTTCTTGCTTTCTTTCTCTTTTGTGTGGGCAGGTGGTGAATTTCGTATGTCAGGTGCGCAGTCAGTGTACTCAGACTCTGGTTCTGCCCAGCCGCATTAACCAGCGCTGGACTCTGAAATGTGTCATAGAGGGAGAGCACTGGAGTGGGCTGCCCACTCTCCTCATTGAGCCTTCACAGCAGAACACCTATGAGATCACATACAAGCCTCTGGTCATGACTGCAGACGGGGAGAGGCATGAGGTATGGCACTCTCTACACAAGATGAAGGCTCTTTCCATTCATTATTCTTGAATCAGCTATTCAACTATACAATTCAAAACAAATTTCCAAATAGTCATTAGAAAAATCCAATAGCGACTGGCAAAGTTACTGTATGTCCAACGATACAAAAAATGTAGATGTTTTCCACTGTTAAGGATTTCACTTTCCTCTGCTTTATTAAAAGTTGGCATGAAATAAAAGTTTAATTTTGTGAATTATATTTTATGAAACGGCTTCTCGACCAAGAAAATGTAACTGCATGAGGGAGGGGAAGATGTTTTGATTAAAGATAATGAGGGCACATTAATTTTTAAAAAATAATGATGTGCACAGACAAATCATTTATTGCAGGATTCCATTACTGTCAATTTTGATTTCATGGTGACTTGTTTCTGGTGCAGGGCTCTGTGTTCTTCTCCTTTCCTGACGGCAGTGGAATACTGTACATATTGCAAGGCACAGCTGAGCCACCAAAGGCTGAAGGCACAGTAACCGAAGAGATCAAATGCAAAACCTACCACACACAGACATTACCTGTCCACAACTGGCTGCCCAGACCTCAGAGGTACCTCATCCCCACCGAAACATATACATATTTGTATTTCACAATCATGAAATAAGTCATTTATTTCTTATTTTTCAATTAATTAAATACAAGTTTATTGCAAAGACTTCCAAATAAAGGGATAAAGATGCTAGAATTAACCTACAGAGATTATATTTGCCGGAAAATGCCATATTAACCTAAACATTTCTTGGATGCATTGCACATAAACATGCTCATTGCACATGGATAAACATTGTTAATCCTGAAAATACCCATAAAACGAGATGGTCCTCACTGCAGAAAACGAAATCCAGGGTCCCACCTTACATATACCTAAACCTACCCATCTCCACCCCCTGATTCCTAAACCCACCCCTAAACCTACCCATCTCCACCCCCTGATCCCTAAACCCACCCTTAAACCTACCCATCTCAACCCCCTGATTCCTAAACCCACCCCTAAACCTACCCATCTCCACCCCCTGATCCCTAAACCCACCCCTAAACCTACCAATCTCCACCCCTTAGATCTGGATCCAACTCCGCCCCCCTGGATCTCGTGTACTGCAATGAGGTGCTACTGCATAAAACGGCCACACAATACAGTGCCTCTTGAGATATGCTTTGTAATGATCATAAAACCTTCCGTTGACCATAATTCTGAAGCTACGGTTGCAAATTCAATTCCTCTACTTCATTGTATAATTTATGTTTGATCATTGTGTGTTTTTTATCCTGCTGTGCAGGTTCCGTTCTGTGATGGAGCTCATCAAACCAGATCGTTCAGACGGCATTGTTTCCCTGAAGGGCCTGGAATACATTGATGTGCCTGCACTGGATACGAAGAACTACAAACTCTCCTTCTTCACTTATAAAGAGGGCCAGTACAGTGCTAAAGCAAGTGCCATCATACACCCATACAAATGCTAAAACAGACTACGTTGGTTATAAAACAGATTTATGCCCTATGAAATATCATATTCCTCACTTACACAGGTGACATTCAATAATGAGGCAACTGGCGAGTTCCTATTCTACAATGTCAACTTTAAAGCGACAGCTCCGGGACTGATTGACACTATAGAAATGGCGACCCGAGTGAGGCAGATGACATCAGAGTCCACGGAGGTGGAGAACCCTCTTCTTGTGGACGTGTCTTTCTCTGCAGAGTGCCAGAATTCAGACATCAGTTTTCCGCCACAGTTTCTTGTGCCTGCTCAGTCTAAGGTAGGTATACTTTCAGAAACACAAAGGGATAGTTCACCCAAAAATGAAATTTCTGTCATGACTTACTCACCCTCGAGTCATTCCAAACCTGTATGAAATTCTTTCTTCTACACAAAGTAAGATATTTTAAAGAATGTTGATAACCAAACAGTTTCAGTTTCCATGGAATTCCATTGTATTTTTTGGTTTGTACAATGCAAGTCAATGGTCACTGAAAACTGTTTAGATACTAATATACTTCAAAATGTCTTCATTTGTGTTCCACAGAAGAAAGAAAGTCATACAGGTTAGGAATGACATGAGGGGTGACAGGATTTACATTTTTGGGTGGACTATCCCTTTAAGATGTGCACTATCGTGGGCCATTAAAAAAAGAATACAAAAATTCAAATGAAATGCAAACAAAGAAAAAAACAAGGTGATTTTGCTGTGGTGACCCTAGTATTTAATGGCTGTTTTTTAAGAGTCTTGTTTTTTGTTTTTTATTACTTAGGTTAGATTTACATTTGAATATCTACCTCTGTGTGAGGGAGAGTCCACAGCCCGGCTGGTGTTGTACGCTGCTGAACTCGGACACTTCTTTTATGAGCTTCAGCTGAAGGCCCTGCCTGCACCCCTTGAGAAGCCTTTATATTTCAGAGCACCACTTGGCAGCAAACACAGTGTCATAGCTAAGTTCACCAACTTCTCTCGTGTCAAGACCGAATATATCTGCAAGGTAAGAGACTCTAATTTCCCATTATTATCTAGCAGATTTTATCTCCGTGATAATAGGATTTAAAGAGACTGTTCACCCAAAAATGAAAATTCTGCCATCATTTACTCAACCTCATGTCATTCCAAACCTGTATGAACCTGTGGAACACAAAAAGAAGATATTTTGAAGGAGGTTTGAATTGTTTTTGTCCATACCATGCAGGTCAATGGTGTCTAAAACAATCCATTTATTTTCACTGTATGGACCAAAAGAGACATTTTTCAAGTCTTTCCACAAAAGAAACCATGGTGCAAGGCTCAATTCTTGCACCACTCCTGTTCAACCTTTATATGCTCCCAATGAGCCAAATAATGAAAAAGAACCAAATTGCTTACCACTATGCAGACGACACACAGATCTACTTAGCCCTATCGCCTAACGATTACAGCCCCATTGATTCCCTGTGCCAATGCATTGATGAAGTCTACAGTTGGATGTGCCAAAACTTTCTTCAGTTAAACAAAGTTTAACACTTTGAATTGCCATTGTGTATGAAATGTGCTATGTAAATAAACATGCCTTGCCTTGCCTTGCCAAAAGAAAGTCATGCAGTTTGCAACAACATTAGCAACATAAATTCTATCTATATCTTTGCTAAAATAATTCCTCTCAAATCTGGTTTCTGACTCAGATGGACAACCCAAACTTCACTGTAGAAAAGAACATTAAAGCAGCAGCTGGGAACCAGACTGGCACAGATATCAGCGTGCCAGTTCATTTCGAACCTTGCCAGGTGGGAGACATCCAAAGCCGGCTCACCATCTCCTCAGACGTCGGAGGGGAGTATGTCTTCCCTCTGTCTGGCACCTGCACCCCACCTAAACCTCAGGGTCCTCTCGCCATCAGCTTGGGTTCCAGTGTCTCTATCTCCTTTAAGAATGTCTTTCAACAGGCCACCACCTTCTCCTTTCAGGTAGACAACCCTGCCTTCACTGTCAAGGGTGCAGAGACTATTGCAGCTCAAAAAACTCAGCACATACAGGTTTTATTTGACGGCCCTCCTACGAGCTCCAGAGGCCCATGTCACGGAAAGCTGACAATTTCCTGCCCACGTATGGAGAGCCATGGACAGGGCATCTTCTGGGTTTACTACTTGAAAGGTTACTGTCCAGAGCTTCCTTCAGAGAAAAAAACAGCATGAAGAAGGAGGTCTGCTATTCTTTGGATAAAATGATTCATGGTAGTGGCAGAACCCGTCTACGGAGAGCCTTGGCACTTCCTATTAGCCCCATTGTATAGATCTTGGTTGCAGTTCCATTAGAATTCCACTGGAGGTGATCGCGGGCGAGTGCAGACTGAATGGGAGTCTATGGCGCTAGACGGCTAAATGTGTCTCTTTCACCCGATTGCCTTTGAGAAATCTCAGATTTTATTGTAAGTTTTGCAAGTTCAACATGGGTTATAGGTCGAAAGTTGAATGATCGAGTACTTATTTCTTTTCGATTTCTTACAGGTTGAGTTGTTGTTGCCCATAACACGCTAGCATTCTGCTAATGACGTCAGCATTCTGACGTCATTGACATTTTAAAAGACTTTTTAAACCAAATAAGTGACTCTAAAAATTCTAACTCCCAGCAATATGTAATTTCTTTGCATCTCCTTTCGAATACAACATTCAAATTACTAGACAAAAAATTACATCCTGAGAAAGGTGGATTTTGAGGGTTTTTCGCCATAGACCTCCATTCATTCTGCACTCGCCTGCGAGCGCCCCCGCATGGACAGAGACGTGTTACTGCAGCCAGTCCAGAAACCGGAAGTAAGCAGAGAGTGCCAATTCTCTTCCTATTAGACATTCTCTGGTAGTGGTTAGAAACTGTAATAATATTTTTTTTTTTATACATGTTTCTTGGGGCCGTTAAAGGTGCTCTAAGCGATGTCACGCGTTTTTTAGGCAAAAACATTTTTTGTCACATACAGCAAGCATCTCCTCACTATCCGCTAGCTGCCTGTCCCCTGAACACACTGTAAAAAAACACTGTCCCTGCAGACACCACAGGCTCCACAAACGGCTACAAAAACAAACTGGTCTCACCCGCACCACGAAACATAACAAACTGTTCCAGCCAATAACCGACAAGAAGGATTTGGGGGTGGGGTTTGGGTCCGTTTTGTTTGACAATACTTCAAACGTCAACAAGAAGTGACGTCACCCAACATCACTTAGAGCACCTTTAAGTTTTAAATTTGTTCTTTTCACATAAAGATGATTTTATTCATTTTTAATCCATCTTTCAGTTTGAAGAAATATGCTTCTTTAAACAAAACACAAATGTATTGTAAAGACTCTAAATGGACAGAAAAATAAACATTTCTGTAGCTCTCAGGTTTACTGTTTGAATCACACGAATCAAGTATCAAGTGAACTGCTGTTGCTTCAGGTGCTCCTCTTTAGTCCACCAGGAGGTGCACTTGTTGCTCTTACATCACCTTTAACATGTCCTATCAACTGAGGCATGATGGGAGGTATATTCCCTCTAGGTTCGTGTGTGTGTGTGTGTGTGTGTGCGCATATAGTGTACATGTTTCATACTCATATGCAGTGCATATGTGTGGGTTCATCTCTCATTTTCCCAGCCAAGCCTTCCTGCATGCTTTTTGGAAATAGTTTCTACTCACTTGTCTGGCCATATTTAAATCTCAAAAACAGAAAGTGGGTGAGTGGAGTGATTGCATAGACAGGCTGACGTTAGAAGTTACTCATTATATCTGTGCTGTTATTGTTAACTATATATAAATATAAACTCAAATGAAAATGAAAAATGTATCCTTGGCTAAAATAAATAGCTACTAAGTACCAAAACAACTAAAACGGAATTCAAATTAAGTTAAAGATAAATAGAAATATAAAAAAACTTGTCAAAAGCTCATAACAAAGTTACTAAAACTTAAACTAAAATGAAAGTGAAATCTAAAAATATTAAACTAAAAGCTAATTTAAAATATGAATAAAAACTATAATAGTATATATGTAAATTATACTAAAATAGCACTGCTCATATGAAGTGTCATCAATAATTTAAGTGTTCCAGATAGTCTTGAGTGTGTGTGTGTGTGTGTGATCAAAAATACTAAGCTTTATAGTATTTTAAAAATGTAATATTACTATAGAGCTCAGTGTTTTTGATCACACACACACACACACACACACACACACACACACACACACACACACACACACACACACACTCACACACACTCACACTTAGCTTATATTTTTCTACCTGTTTATATGTGGTTATATTCACCTTAACAATATAACTGCTGCTAGCTGAGACATGTATGCAGTCTAATAAATATAATATATAAATGAACAACACATATATTATCAGTCTGCCTCAGTGTGTCCAATCTCATGTGAAAGGCACATCCCCACTGTCTCTGCATCTGGTTTCTCAGACTGAAAAAGGAGCCAGAATAACCATTCGCTAGTGTCATTTTGCTCCCTGCACGTGCCACAATATACCACTGAGTTTGTTTATGTGTGGTAAAGAGAACAACTCAGAGTAGAACGTCACGGCTTGCCGTCTCTAAAATATGGTTATGACATGGCGTGAACACAGCGCTCATTGTTTTGGTTCAGTAGTAACTGCTGTATACGCTGACAGGCAGGTGACATTGGACCGAATGCAATGACTGGACAAACATTTTTTGGTTCAGAGACTTCAACAGATGATATTTGTACATTTTGTAATATTTCGGTCACTTCTGTTATCGATTGCTATCAGGATGTTAAAGGACTAGTTCACTTAAAAATGAAAATTTACTCTTTAATTACTCACCATCAAGTTGTTTCAAACCTGTATGAATTTTGTTTTTCCTACTATGGAAGTCAATGGCGCGCATCAACTGTCTGGTTACTGACATTCTTCAAAATATCTTCTTTTGTGTTCAGCAGAAGAAAGAAACTCATACAGGTTTGAAACAACTTGAGGGTGAGTAAATGATGACAGAATTTTCATTTTAAAGTTAACTATTCCTTTAAGAGGGTTTCAACAAGAATAACAAAAGTGTTTATGAAAATATTGCCTACCTTTAACTGCATCTAGCCTATATAGAATAGGCCTAAATATCGTTATTTCTGTGGGATAATGACTTAAAAGCATGCAATTAGGTGTATTTATTGTGTCTTTTTAATAGCCATGTAGAGGAAAATACGGATCATATGTTTCCACAAATGGCAAAGATCTAAAACTGAGAGTTACTTGAGTAAACTAAGCCAAAAATGGACTTTAGCAACATTACCTTATTATTTAAAAGCTGTCTGGGATCAATGGGCATACAGTCTATTCCCTATTTAATAGTAGGCCTAGCTACTCTCTAAAGTGCTAATAATGCTTTTTCTAGCATTTTTCTGCATCTGGACTAAATGGATGGCACTTATTGAACTGCTCCGGGGTGCGTTTCCCGAAAGCATCGTTGGCCAACTATGGTCGCAAGTTCATCGCAATGTCCATTGAACTCTATTGGTAACGACGGAACTTGCGACCATAGTTGGCCAACGATGCTTTCGGGAAACGCACCCCCGGTTAGTTGAGACAGGAGGGCTGAGTTTTGGGATGTGTGCCGCTGCTGATGTCATAGAGGAGGAGGGATCGCCCCCATAGCGCGCAGCATGAACGCTCCGCGGCAAAAGGATGTGTGAACAAGCAGCGCGCTACTGCAGGGACGGTGTCCAAAAACTGCTCCACAAAGAGCAAGCTTAACTCCGGGAACAGGACAGCAAAGACCAGCGCAAACCCGGGGCTCAGGACAGCGAGACAGCGACGGCTGCACAGTCCGGAAACAGCGGTTCTCAGCCCGGTGGAATTGACGGGCTCGTCCGCTGGATAATCACCAAGATGAGCGACAATAAAAGCATCTCTACTCGGGAATATGTGAAGGAGGAGGCGGCGGTGTCTCAGGAGCAGTTCTTTGCACCGGAGCCACGAAAGGGCATCTCTTGTCATTTTGGACGTAGGTTTTTAATATTTTATCATTGTATAAAGAAACATGAAATGCATGCACTCGTTCAACTTTATTCAATCGCAATAAACAATTAACCAAGTTTTGAACAGTTAAAAAAATATCTCACCAACCTTTGATACTCAAGCAATTACAGCAAGGCAAATACACTTTATGAATTTGAATCTATTTAACTTTTTTTTTATTAAATCCACCCAGTTTGCAGAACAGTTATGAATTTGACACTTTGCATGTCAATGTAGGCTAATAGGCTGTTTTAGATTATTACACGTTTTTCTGGAGTAGCCTACTAAATTCTGATTGTTTAATCGCATGCAATCAATTTTTGTATAATAGCTAATAATCTAAATTAGATATTTCGCTTTGAACTTGACGATAGTAAAATACCATAGTTAAATACCGACGCTACTCTCACGTATCACTCCGCGCATCTTTACATTCATCGCAAAGTAACCTGGCGCCATCGTGCGACTAAAAATGGTTAGGCCTACATACTACGATAAAAATGGTTTGTTTTGACTTTAGTATAGGCCTACATTGTGTTGTGAGCTTAAAACCTTTGATAAAAGCTCAAGAGTGTCCAAGCAAGAAAACAAAAAACAAAGCAATGAACCGAAAAGAAATACTGATGACAGATAGCCTACTTACAAGTAACTTACGGTTCTAAATCCCAGATAACTAGAAAAAGAAGTTATTTTAATTCACAGCAATTTAATTTACAATATTTAAATTGATGATGTAATATTGTTGAAAAGTTCATGTAGTCTCTGAAGTAATGGACTATTTTTCTTGGCGGAAGATAATCTAGTAGGCTACGATGATAAAAATAATTTCTCAACTCAATCAATATTTCATGTACAAGACAAGTAGTTATTTATTTGCTAAGTAGTCACGTTATAAGTCAGATAATATACTGTTAGATGGTCATTGTTGCTAAATAAACCCCATTCAGGGTGTTACAGTCCTCCTCACCCCCCTAATGTGACTCTTGTATGTGCACAGTCTGCATTCGCATTCACAGTTGAATGGAAGTACCGTTGAGCTTTTAGTATGTGCAATGAAATAATCCTCCTAATTGTAAAATAATATGAACACACATTCTAGTACAAAACAGCAGTGATGCATCCAGCTGTAGCTTTCTGCATTTTTAGCATATAGCCTTCAACAGTAGCCTATTGTTCATTGCTGCTAGATAATTATATGCATTATATTCACAGATTTCTACGTTGCTTTTTGGGGAGAAGTTAAAACATTTAAGAGAGTGATAAGTAGTTCAGTCCCAAACCCAGATAGCCTACAGTCTCAGGTAACCAGACTAGAAAGGAAAGGGGACAAAAACGAATTAAAAACCTCAGAAAAAGACCAGAGGCACCGATGCACCCTAGTATAAATACAATAGTGAAGGTGGAGGAAATTAATAAGGGAGGGGTTAAGCAGATAATGAGGTGCTGTAGATAATTTGTCTTTTATGGATAGTGAGCGCTTGTACATATGGTATGGAGGGCAGGTGCTTGTAGGGGAATTGATTTTCCCCTATGCTTTGTGAGAGAATTCCATTACTTAACTCATCTCTACCAAATGACATGTCTGCTGCCACTTCTGTTCCAGGATCAGCCTGACTGAGCCTTAACACTGTATTGGTAAACAACTGAGCCACAGATTCATTTTAAAAGTGTCTAAAGCAGCATGCAGTTGTAAAGAGCACTGTTTCCATTTCAGAAAGCTTTCGATTCACCGGCTAGACAAGTTATGGATTCAAGGTGTGTTGAATTCTCTCAGCACGGCTTCCTCAAACCAGACAGAGAAAACTAAGTAACAAGCTGTCATAAAGAAGGCTAAGTGTGTTTCACAGTATTCATGTCTCAGGTCCCAGACCTCATCTGGCTTAAGGAAGTAATTAAGTCGATTTAATGTTTTTTGAACACTTTTTTCCACTTTTGAACAAGAAAAAATGTCAGGCGGGACTTGATTTTGTTCGTCGGGATTGGATGGTTGTGGTTTGCTATTACTGTGTGATGTCATGTGAGTGACAGGTTGTCCCGCCCTCACACCAGTAAACACGTCATCAGAGAAGAGAAGAGATGTCGCTGCAAAAGGGAGGGGAAGATATTTTTATTAAAGATTAGGAGGGCACATGAATTAAAAAAAATAATGATCTGCACGGACGTATTACTCATTTATAATAAATACTGCAATATTCCATAAAAACAGGAATTGTCAAGTTTGATTTCATGGTGACTTTAATGTAACAGATAGATGATCAAATGGTGACTGCACTTGACATTTACTAAAGACTTCATCGCACTATTGACGCAAATATACTTGGCATTTGTTAAGTGAATTGGATTTGATCCAAAGCACAGAGAATCAATCCAACTGACTTAGCAAGTCTAAATGTGAGTCCACATATTAAACAAGTCCATTCATTGAGCCAGACTCTCTTCATTCAAAAACTCTTTATCAATCTTTATCACTCTTTGCCTAATACCTCACTCTCTTTCACTCATCGTTATATCTCCTTTTGTCAACACAAAGAATCAGTGTTATAAAGAGTCTTTTAGCCGTAAAGAGAAACTTGGAAACAAGCGTCAGTACGTTTACATGGACAACAATATTCCGATATTAAGCCGATTAAGACAATACTCTGATTAACAAACTACAATGTAAACAGGGATTTCTGATTACCTTAATCCGGTAAAGTCATACTCGAAGTAAACACAAATCGAATTAAGACGTGGAGTATTCCTATTTCAGTCGCATTATCGAAGTGCATTATAGACATGTAGGCTACACATCTTAAAGGTGCAGTACTATTAAAGTCGTGTGAATTCTCGCCGCATTTTGTGACAGGACACATACACACACGGCAGTGGCAGTGGCGGATTTAGCTAATCGGGGGCCCAAGGCGAAGGTAGGTAGGCTATGGGCCCCTCCCCATCCAATCTTTAAAAGAGAATGAAAAAAATATGTACTGACTGAATGGTGGATAGGCAGGTAAAGCTAATCTACGGGGAAGTAAAGGTTAGAGTGGAGAAAAAAAACGTCCCCTTTAAATACTGCATACACTTCTTTACTCCTAAACAGTAACATGTTACAATGTTTACATGGTACAATTTCTGGTAAGCTATGTTTTTTTTTTGCCTGACAAATTTCACCATTTCGATTAAATTCTTGTCATTTGATTCAATATTGACTCATTTGGATAAATATTAGGTAACGTTTCACAAGATAGGCATTACGTTTTCTCAAGAAATAAAAGCCCATAAAAGAAAAAAACACTTATTGATCGATATTATGAATGAGGAATATACATTTCGGTAAGTTATACTGTATCTTTCAACATTGTTAATTCGTGTTTATTTACTATTAGCTATGATCAGTTCAAGTGCCGCTATAGGAATCTGTCACGTACCTTAAAACGGCAAAACGGTATTTATTGTTTGAATTTCGTAATAGAATTGACAGAATCTGAGAGCTGAGATTTTTTTAAATATCATGATTCATAAGTAAACTGCTCAGTTTAGTCTGTCGATCTCCGTGTCCTCATTGCTTCACGATTTTTCTGTGCGTTGGACGTTGTTGTTCTTGATCTGTAGCCTATCCCCAACAGTAGCCGTAAAAAAGTTTGTCATCTTTGGCAGCGTTCCCAAATACTTATCAGCGTCTTTTCACTTTTTTCTTTTATTTGAGCCGCTTGGGTAACTTCGAAACTTTAAATTTTCGCGTTTAGACTCGTCTTGCTCTGTTTGTGTATTTCCCAGTCCTCCTGTTACTGCGTGTTGTTTATCTTTCGCGCCACGCACCTTTACGGACATTTTGCTTTCCTCCCGCTTCCTCCTTTTTTCAGCACCGCTTGGGTAGCTAGCTTCGCTTCATTTTTACTCTGTCTGTTACTCTGTAGGCCTACACTCTGTCTGTCAATCACTTCTTTTTCTTCGTCAGGATTTTTGTCACAGCCAGGTTGTCACTTTCGCAGATGCGCGCAGTAAGTGAGATAATGGAATAGTCCAATGTAGTGAGGCAGGGGGCCCCCTCCTGTCTACGACACTAATGATTTGATGCCATTTTTCGCAAATTGAGTTTTAGAAAAATATAATTTAAAAAAACAAACAAACAAAAAAACCTTAAGCATAAGTTAATAGGGCATTTTGGGGGGCCCCTAGGCAGTGGCGGATACAGAATGTCATTAATAGGTGGGCCTGGTGAATATACGGGGGGGCCTCGGTTTTTTAAGCTTATATACACGCCCAGTGGCGTAACTTTGCTAAATTAGATATATGTACATTGTACAATAACATTACGATGTCCATCGATTTAAATAGTATGCTACATTTGTCGTTTAATGAGATGTAGCCAAATATATGCTGTATAATAGATTTGTTGTGTGACTAAAATACATAGATTCGCTTACTTGAACAACGTACACCTAAATGGTCCAGTGGTAGAACTTTCGCCAACAGTGTCAGAGGTTGTGGGATCTAGTCCGCACCAGCCTAATTTTTATTTTTTTTTTTCATCAAAACTGATTATGTTCATCAGTGGTTGTATATCAAGGAGGGACACGTGTGCATTATGATGTGTGATTTCACCAGAACGAATAGAGAGTATCCGCAACGGATTGAAGCGCGCGTCCGTCGAGTCAAGACAGTGCGGTGTGTGCGCGAGCCACACGAGAAAACACTGTATCCGCGCCACTTATCGCAGCGGCAACAAGCACTTTCATCACTTGATTTAAAAAACACATTTCAGCGCTAGATCGTCTCTTATTTAACAAACGAACGAAATGAATGCTCTGCTGGTTAACTGGAGATGTTTATTTGTAGAATTGGTACATTCGTGCCGCGAAATGTTTTAAAAAGTGGTGGGGACATGTCCCACCCGCCCCACTCGCAAATTACGCCTATGTAACACGCACGCCTGATAAATATGTCAAGTATAGCAGATCGGTACGTAGGTAGTGAATTTAACTACCTTGTACTCATGTCAGTCAGCCCTCCGCGGCTGCTTCAAACCTGAAGTTCATCTGTCTGTCACGCGAGTCGCAAGTAGAGAGTGGTGTTGCGTGATAGCATTACTGGACTGACACGTGATATGCCGACATAATATTTTTCTTTTGTAGCTATTTTTCGTAGCTATTGTACATAAATGTCCTCAGGAAACTATTAAAATGAAATTATTTATTAATTCATTATTATTATTATTAAAATTAAAAATTTAAATTGTTTTTATTAATCTGATTGGGTGGGCCACCGGTCAATCTGGGTGGGCACGTGCCCACCCAGGCCCACCCATAAATCCGCGCCTGCCCCTAGGTAGCTCGGGGCCCAAGGCAATTGCCGACCTTTGCCTAATGGTAAAGTCCGCCCCTGGGCAGTGGTCAACCGTTTGATGGCAAACAAGAGAACATGGCTTCAGAATTTGTATCCGCCCTCGTCTATTTGCACATATTGCATGACAAATAATTAATTGCACTTGAAGCTTTCGTAAAATTAAAAATGAAAACACCCTAATCTGTATATGGTACTATAACGAAGATGAATTGTATGTTGACATGGAGGGAATGTCAGACGGCATGGCATGGTGACGTAATGACGTGTGCCATTAATCTTTCTCTAATGAAAAACTGGTAACATAAAAGGAATATTCTAAAAGCAATTCATGTAAACACCTTAATCAGAATATTGTCTTATTCAGAATAAGGTCAATAATTAGATTACTGTCGTAAAGTAGAGCCTAATTCTTTTCCTGTGATAATGAGATGGTAGTTTTGGTTTACACTCTCTAGTTCATTGTTTTGTAGCTGAGAAACCAATGAACAACTAAAGAGTATTTTTCTCAGCAATGATTTTTTTTTGTATTCAAATACATATTAACCATGAATAGCTCTATGAATATGTACTTTAACTGTACTATTCATTTAGTTTCTCCCGCTGTAAGTTTTGCTCTCTTTTCTCAACTTGTTGCTTTGTAGTTCACATGAACACTGGTGAATTTTTGTTGTTGTTGTAGCTGTCCCCTTTTCCTATCACACAGAGATAAATCTTCCGAGGTACAAACAAATTGGGTCACCTACATTAGGTAACTTCATATTGTCAGACCTTACAAATGGTTTTTAACAACCGTATACCTTTCGTGCATCCCCTTTATTCTCAAACAGTTCAGGAAGATAATGATGAAAAAAGGATGATAGGTCACACTTTATATTAGATGTCTTTAACTACTGTTCGACCGTTGCCGAAAGCCAGTTATTTTCATTTATAAAGTTTTAAATATGTATATTTTTACGACAAAACCACACGGATTACCCTCAGAAGGCCTTCGTTTATCCCCCTAGAGCTGGATGGATTACTTTTGTGAAGGATGCATGCACATAGGTGGACCCCATAACTTGACATTATAACCACTGAAAGATCTAAGACATTTTCTAAAATAACTGAAAATGTGTTCGTCTGAAAAATGATTGACATATGCATCTCGAACGGCTTGAGGGTGAGTAAATCATGGGTTTAATATCATTTTTGGCCGAACTATCCCTTTAAGATATAAAACAGCAAGGAAGATTAAATACCAATAGTGCCTCTTGAGCGCTTTGTAAAATACATTACAGTATTGATCGTAGGGCTGCACGATTATGACAAAAATCATAATTGTCGATTATTCCCTTGAAATTGTAATTAATTACGATTATCACAATGATGTTTTGAATAGTTTGGCCATGGGACCCACGTACATTTCCCCATGGTCATCAAGCCGTGACCCACCTTTTTAGGAATTATATAGGCCTATTATAATACATTTGTTTACACAAAAATTGTTGACACACACAAGTAGGCTACTGTCCCCCTTTACTTAATATGCAAATAAATTGTAAGAATATGACTAATACTCTGATAAATAAACAGTAGGCCTACGAGGTTATTAAATAGCAGTCCCAAACTAGGTTTTGTTAATACAATCTTAGCCACAGTCATTTAAAAATATACAAAATAGCCAATAAGTGGCATTTTGGGGTTATGGAAACAACAGTTACCATGGTGACACACAAAGTGCAGGCAGTGTAACGACAAACATGACATGACATTTCGTTTTTCTGAGGTGAGAGACTTTTTATTTCGTATCAAGTTATGAAAATAACGATAGAATAATGACACATATAACCTGACAACATCTCATCTGACCGCAGATACTGAATATGGAAAACGCTTTTTTTTTCTAATTTAAAACTTAACGACGTTGCATGCTAGTTTATTTTGCGCTTTACCTTTATATATAACGTTAGTGAAGCGATATTTGCGCGTGCAATTGAAGAGTGCGCGCAGGAAAGTCGGTTTTTCTGAGGTGAGAGACTTTTTATTTCAGTGTACACTTACGTCTCTAGTAGTTCCTAATTGTGCTGGGTTATCTGAAGTAGTCGTGGTTCGTCTCTCACAGCGTAAAGGCCCGTACACACCGGGACGAATATCGGCGCGCGTTATTCACCAGCGTTTTTCAACGCGTTTTTTGTGTTCACACCTATGGTTCACACCCAAGCGATTTTCGCTGACGATGAGCCGAGTGAACATGCAAATTCATTCCCTGACATTAGATGGCGCTTAATACCACTCCATAACAGTTCTCTCTAACGTGCTCTAAACACACCAAGCAGAATAATGTAAGCGGCTTTTTCTTTTTCTTTTTTTTTGTAATCGCTGCTTTGAACGATTACGTAATCGTGGCATCCGTAACCGTAATCGCGATTAGAAATTCGATTAATTGTGCAGCCCTAATGGGCTAATGTTGCTGTTCCTACAATCACTCTCCTCTTTTAATCGCCAAGAATATGCTTCTAGTTCAAAAGAAGAAAATTAGAAGGTCTGAATGGATCACCTGCTGTAAAATTAGCCCGTAAGTTAGTGAGTAACGCTTCCCAGCACATTCTATTGACTGTGATTTTCCTTTGTTACAAGAGAGTCTTAAGTGGTCCATTTCACATCTCACTGGACAGTGTTGTCAGGTTGCTCTTACAGATATAAGCAACTCACTCAGTCTCTCACAAGTTCCATCAAACACATCGGCAATAGACAAACTAACTTAGTCTTGATTAAAAAAACAAAAACAAACTTAAAGGTTATAATGTCATTTGTGCTGGTGGTTTTCTAAATGCAATGGAAGGATTCATTGCACCATGTTAAGGGCTGAGGTATCATGCAATTGCACGCAGCCTAGAACCACCTCCTCAGGTTGACTGACATTGAACCCTACAGAGAGACATTATTTTAATAACTCTTTTTTAATTAGTCTTTTTTTCTAATACATACAGTACTTTACTTTTCTTCAGCCACTATTTTAAAATATTTGTTACTGTATTTCTGTCATGATAACTCTCGGAGAGATTGACATGGTAATAGAGATGAGCATGGTAATGGCTATGGCAATGCTAATGTATTTGGTCTTGGCGGAATAGTCTGCTACGCTGCTGCAGAGCAAGGACCGAGACTTCTACTGCCAATACTGCTGCACATGTAACACATGAAATAACCCCGTAGCAGATCTATACAGGTGGAGCTGGGGAAGGTGGAGGGTTTCTGAAAGCGCGCTACAGACTGCTTACAGCAACACTACCAGTATTTGAATGTTGAGCCGCATGTTTTGGCTAAATAATTAGCAAGTTTAGGTGAATTCAAATGATAATTTGAATTAAAATGATTAATAATTTGTATTAATATACTTTTCTCTCTCTCTCTCTCTCTCTCTCTCTCTCTCTCTCTCTCTCTCTCTCTCTCTCTCTCTCTCTCTCTCTCTCTCTCTGTGTGTGTGTTTGTGTGTGTGTTTCATTTCAGATTTTCCAGAGAGCTGATAAGGATGGTGAGTGTAATCTGCTTCATATGTCATGTTAAATCATTAATGTGAATGTGATTCTTAGACTCTGTTCTATTCTTAACATGAAATCAGACTCGACCCTGTTTACTTTAATACACAATTCCCATCTCTTCAATGAACACTGCTGTTCAACAGTTTTGTTTCAATAAGATTTCTTTTAATCTCTTATGCTCACCAAGGCTGCATTTATTTAAGAATAAACACAGTATACACACAGTATATGCTGTACAGTATTTATAGTAATGCAGTAAAAATAGTAATATTGTAAAATAATCTTACAATTTAAAATAGCTGTTTTCTGTTTTAATATATTTTAAAATGTAATTTATTCCTGTGATACAAAACTGAATTTTCAGCATCATTACTCCAGTCTTCAGTGTCACGTGATCCTTCAGAAATCATTCTGAAATGCTGATCTGATGCTCAGGAAACATTTCTTATTATTATTAATGTGGAAATAAACATAATTTATTTGAAATGGAAAACTTTTGTAAAATTATAAATGTCTTTACTGTCACTTTTGATAAAATTTGTTTCCTTGCTGAATAAAAGTGGTAATTCAAAAGTTTAAAAAAATCTTACTGACCCCAGACTTATGGATGGTGGTGTATGATCCACAGAATAAAATACAGCTATTATAGCTTTACACAACACTGAAGATCTTGACCATCTGTCCGCACGGTACTGACAGCTGAAAAGACAGAACTTGAAGAAACATTCCAGAAAACACAATGGAAATGTGCTGCCTTACACATAATCTTTTAAATAATTCCCATTTGTGGGGACTTTGTGAGTTCAGTTGTTTTTGTTCTCAGATGCCTGACCAGTATTATTTCTGCACAGTATTATAACATCATTTCAATGGAAATGATCATCTATCATCTGCTAGGAAAATCAATACGTAATGCATCAACTAGTGATTGCATTTGCTAGATGTTCTAAACTAATTTTTCTTAAATTACAATGCTAATTAAATTGCTGCAAAAATTCCAGATGTATTTACTAATTGATTTCAGATTAGTCTCATTATGCAAATTCGCCTCTTTATCCATATTCATACCCTGTGTCCACAAAACAATTATGATTATAAAGAGAGGCCCCGTTACATATTTTGCAATGCTACAATTCATGTACTGTATGAGAAGATTCATATTACGTTTCATCCAGTTGTATTGTAATGCAGTTTTCTATATGATTCCTGATTCCCGATTAGCCTTGAGCTCTTGTCCGTCGTTATGGGCTCAGACCGGGTCACATCTGCGGCCGGTTGCATAAACATAGCCATAATGTTAAGACAGTGTCTTAAGTTCTAGTATGACCTACTAGCAGTTAGTCAGGGGCAGTCAGTCTTAGTTTTCGGTATCAAAGTAGGCTTATCTACGTTTTTATGTAACTGATTTTAAAAAGCTATGAACCGTCTTAAAGAAAATAAATAGATGTCTAACTTGTAAGACTAGTCTTAGAGGTTTATGCAACCGGCCCCTGGTCTCAACTTTTGGTTTGAGATGAAATATATATATACAAAATATTTTTTCTTTGTTTTAGCTTTCTTGAAAAAGGAAAACACCATGCTGTGAAACTAGTTATTGCACCAGGGCTTAGGCTAAAAGAGAGTCGATACAAATAACAGAGAGAGAAAACCTGCAACAAACCTTGTTAAAAGGAGTAGTGGCTTTTTGATGTGTGATGCTTGTGCCGTTTGTGTTATTTTTAAACCACTCCCAGGGGAGCAGCTTGGTGACAGTTTTAATGAGAGAGGGTGGGGGAGAAAGAAAAAACAAGAATCCGGACCGCAGAAGAAGGGTGCCATGTTTTGCTACACTTTGGTTCCCTTTCGAGGGAACTCGCGATGCTTCGATGACGCTTTGGGAACGCCCCCAGCGTGATTGCGTCTGAAGCATCTATGTCAACTAGTCTATTGGAAAGAATGAACGTCACGGGCGGGTGATGTCATGACCAGGAAGAGATAAAAGCGTTAGCGTTAGCATTAGCTTCTGTTGCCTCAGCAAGCGATCTGTGTCTATACTGTCTGTTATATTTACTGTTGTCTTTTACGGAAAAACACTATGGCGAAACAATTATACAAACTGTGTGCTTCTCCCTGCCCGTGCTATTTAACAGGTGGGGATACACAAAAGCTTTATGTGATGTGTTTGGGAGTGGAGCATGCGGTATCAGCTTTCGAGGGGGCTGATTGCCAGCATTGTGAGAAGCCCTCCGCTTCGCATGCTCCGCTCCCGCCTGTCACTTTTTGACGAAAGTGGCCAGGCTCGCGATCCTCAGGGTGCTGGACCCACTGCTGCTGAGGCAGCACGGAGAAAGCATTCCTGGGGATCGCAAATGGATCTCTCAGCGGGGATGGAGACGGGTCTGAGGGCCTTATCTCCTCCCTTACCTGGGGGATCCAGTGCTCTCTCTCCGGTGTCAGAAGCCCGCGCTGCAGCTTCTTCCGCCCGGGAAGAGAGCCCAATGCTTCAGTGCTCTAGCTCCGAGGAGGTAGATGTACTGAGCATTGAAAGTGACACAAACAGGGGGGAAGAGGATTCGCCAGCTCTTTCCCCAGCATATGAGGAGCTGGTGGAGGTGATTACTCGTGCTGTAGATAAACTACATATTGAATGGCCAGTTGAGAAAAGGGGCTTCCTCACATCTAAAGTTTCACCTCCATCACGGGGCCTTCCATTTTTCCCCGATCTGCACAGTGAGCTGTCTAGATCGTGGAATAAGCCATACTCGTCCCGTCTTTTCAGCCCCCAAGTTCACATATATTCAGACATAAGGGGGTTGCGATGGGTCCTGCAGATAGTAGAAAGAGGTTACAGAATCCAGTTTGGTTCTCGTCCACCACGCTACAACGGGGTGTTGCTCACAGTAGTACATCCCGAGCAGGCTCTGGTAATGGAGCTAGAGTTGAAAGCTCTGTTAGTAAAGGAGGCTATAGAGCAGGTGTATTCACCCAACAGATAATGGGGTTTTTACAGCCGTTATTTCATTGTTCCGAAAAAGGATGGAGGGTTGCGTCCCATACTAGATCTTCGTCGTTTGAATCGTACAGTTCAGAGACTCAAGTTCAAGATGCTGACACTCAAACAGATCGTGAGTCAAATCAGACCCAAGGACTGGTTTGTCACGATAGATCTGAAAGATGCATAATTCCATGTCTCCATCCTCCCTCAGCACAGGAGGTTCCTGAGGTTTTCTTTCGGGGGCAAAGAATACCAGTATCGGGTGCTTCCATTCGGTCTAGCTCTATCACCCTGCACATTCACAAAGTGTGTAGATGCAGCTCTGGCCCCGCTCAGGCTGCAGGGCATACGCATTCTGAATTACATAGACGATTGGCTGATTTTAGCGAAATCAGAACAGTTTGTGGTTCGGCATCAAGATGTCATCCTCGCTCATGCAGAAATTGGGGTTGAGGCTCAATGCCAAGAAGAGTGTGCTTTCTCCAGTACAGAGGACCACTTTTCTTGGTGTGGTCTAGGATTCGGTTACGATGCAAGCCGTCCTATCGCCCGCTCGTGTAGCTGCTATCCTCATAGCCACGAAAGAGCTAAAGCTAGGCCAGTCACGCACTGTGAAACAGTTCGAGAAACTGTTAGGCCTCATAGCAGCAGCGTCCAATGTGATACCCTTTGGCCTGCTGTACATGAGACCTTTGCAGTGGTGGCTCAGGACCAGAGGGTTCTCCCCGAGGGGAAACCCACTCCGTATGATGAAGATCACGCGGCGGTGTCGCCGCGCCTTGGTTATGTGGAGGAAACATTGGTTCCTGTCCCAGGGTCCGGTGTTGAGAGCTCTTTGCCATCGAGTTGCGATCTCGACACGCTTCCCTCACCAGCTGGGGAGCGGCACATAAATTGCCTGGAGATGATGGCCGTCTTCAATGCGTTGAGACATTTCCTCCCAGACCTGAGGGGCCATCATGTGCTTGTTCGGACAGACAACACAATGGTGGTCTCTTACATAATTCGTCAGGGGGGTCTGCGGTTGCGTCCACTCTGCAAACTGGCACACCAGATCCTCCTGTGGTCCCTAGGGAAAATACTCTCTCTGAGGGCAGTGTATATTCCAAAGGGCCAGAATATAGGAGCAGACAGCCTGTCGAGGCAGGGGCTGAGGCCAGGGGATTGGAGACTCCACCCTGAGGCGGTGGAGCAAATTTGGGAGTTTTTTCGGCCAAGCAGAAGTGGATCTTTTTGCGTCTCAGTACACGACGCACTGTCCACTTTGGTTCTCCCTCACTCACCCAGCCCCCCTGTACGCTGTACGCATTTCCCCCTGTCAGTCCCACGGACCCAGCCCCAAACCCAATCTCTTAAAAATTAATAAAGGCTGTTTTTTCCTGGGTTTTATGGGTAGCCTAAGGCCCCGATCACACCTGACACGTTTTTTGCAGTGAGAGGCGCCTGTTTTCAATTGGTTTCCTATGGCAGCGAGCGTTCTGCGCGCTGTTATGCGCCTTCTGCGCCTCGCGTTTTACCGCCTGCTGCGCCTCGCGTTTTTGAAGTTGAAAAAAAAGCAACTCCGAGCGGAAAAAGCGCCCGACGTCATCGCGTTTTTTTCCACTGTCCAATCGAGTGAATGGAGAGGCGGGCCTTCCGTTTTAGTGATGAAAGCTACAGTTGATTGAACGCCCGGAGAGTGCGATGATGGAGGATAAACTTGTGGTGCTCTCGCGGGTTACCAGGAGCTTAACGACTCCACGAACCGTAACTATCACAATGTTAACAGAAAGTAAATAAAAGTAATAAAAGGCAGATTTGACGTTTACTTGACTGACAGGACAGCTGTTTCAGTGGTTGCCTAGCAACATAAAAAAACGCAGCACACTGCTCGTTCTGTGTGATGGTAAGTGCAGTGCACCTCGCGTTTTCGAACCTGAAAAACGCGTCAGGTGTGATCAGGGCCTAAATGGGTTCCATTCAGACCTTAACATCAAGTATTTTACTGTTATATGTCAAGATTTAACAAGACATTTTCACCTGGCTATACCCAATGTTTAGATCTGTTTTGGTATTTATGCAAATTAGCACATACGTAATTAGATTATGCACCGTTTGTCCATGTTAACAAACAATTTAAAAAACTTGTAATACATTTTTTGTTTGTCTTGATGTAAGTAATCAACTCTGTAATTTTCATTATAATATCTAAAGGTTAAAATTTTTACCCTATTCACGTAAGAAAAAGAATGAATAGGTGTATGAATAGGCTATATTTGGGTCTTTTTCCGAAACTTTCCCCTAATGGGATTCTTCTGGACATTTTTTTCCTTACTCAGGACATATTGAGGATACAAAATCAGTTGAGTTTGTTCTGTTGCAATTTGTTCAAGGTTGACCCCCATTTTGGCTTAAAATGACTGGACTATTATAGAGAATGGTCTTTCAACCTAGGTTGTTGAGACCATTTTAAGCTCCAGAGCTCCCGCTACGAGGAAACTATATGCACTGAAATGGAGAGTTTTCACTTCTTGGTGTCACCAGCGTCAGTGGGATCCGGTTAACTGTTCAGTTAATACAGTACTTGAGTTTCTGCAAGATCGCTTTGCATCAGGCTTATGTCCATCCACCCTAAAGGTCTACGTGACGGCCAGTGCGGCTTTCCACGCCCCGGTGGGTAGTACATCTTTGGGTCGAGACTCCCTGATTACACGTTTCCTTCATGGCACCTTGAGCCTGAGGCCTGCAACTTGCACTAGGGTGCCTGCTTGGGACCTTTCAATAACCGCTTTCCGACCGGAGGAACCTTTTCACAGTTCCTAGAACTATTGGCTAAAGTACCCGTATATTCCTGCGGTGCAAACACGCCGACTAGGAACGACTTTAGTTCTAGGAACTCCATTTGGAGAAACTAATTTAGCTCCTACTTCAGAGTAGGGCTAAACCAGCACTATAGGAACTACCCGTGACGTTAGTGTACGCTGATGACCGAACGCACTCGCAAAACACCAGCACCTGCCATTTTTAAAAGAGCTATATGTAAACACACAGATTATTATATAGCCTATATATTTACTCCAGAAACTAGATACAAACATGGAAAACAGTGAAGATGGGCCTCTAAACCTTTATGCTGAAGAGAAAATCCAACACAACTTTGAGGGGACCAAGCCAAACATGATTATGTATTTCTGCTCAGCTAGCAACTCTGGACATCAACCACACGGCATAGGCTAATAACTTTTTTCATATACTGTGTACTTTCTATAACAGTTCTATCTAATAACATGTTAAACAGTAGGCTACTGTTAGACAGATCGCTATCTGATGGTCACAGAGAATGCGAGCATTGTTTGCTCTGGCGTTCTCAGCGCCGTCAAAATAAAGGTAAATAAAAATAAAAGTTGCCGTGCTTGAGTCACTCCCTTACCCCTCCTACCAGTTCCTATGGCCACTTGGCCAGTGCGAACGCAAACAGCAAAACCGAGTTTGGGGGAGAGTAGTTCATAGAACTGTTTAGAAGTGGACAGTTCCTATAACTAAGTTCCTGTAACTACTTGGTCGGAAAGCGGCTAATAGTTCTAGAAGGCCTGACCCCACGCCGCATGTCTCTTACTGCAGGAGTGATTGGTTTCATCATGCGTGAGAGGTTAATGATTCAGGCAGAGAGAATCATTAACCTCTGTTGTATAGAGGAAATGACATGCTCTTTTGGCCTGAGAGTTTTTATGCAGGCTTGGTCTGGAAAGGTCAGCCTCCTGCTTTTTGGCAGATAAAAGAAACATTTAGGAACCAAATAAATTTTTTCCTCATTTTTACAAATTACAGAATCACTGTGTGCCGTGATAAAGGGAAGTTTAGCCCTTAAAGGGATGGTTCACACAAAAACTACTCACCCTCATGTCGTTCCAAAACCGTAAGGTTACGTGCTTGGCTTGCACTGTAACGAAAGGATAGTGTATGACGAAACCGATTTCTGACTTATTTTAAATGTTTTTGTCGCAGCTAATCTGTGCGTTAGAATGTATAATGGGCGCTTCTCTCCTCTTTAGTACTCTCCCCCTCTCTGCTCTAGATTTGCGGGTTATCACTGGCAGTAAATGCGTGTTTACGTGTGTGCTCACTGAAAATAAACATGCTGACAGCATGCAAGCATCAAGGCTTCCCTGCCCTAGATCTTATGAATCATTAAAGTTGTGTAAAAATGGCATGATGTGTAAAGGATAATTCTCAGGATATTTCTCAGTCATGAATATTCCTGGTATCAATCTTGTTGTGTGTTTACTGGACAGTGTACTGCTAAATATTAAAGACTTGAAGGATTTGCCGATGAGAATGTGGATTGGTTTTTACTTCAGATGAATGCACACTTTGTGTACCTTCAGTTTAGTCCTGCATAGTCTCATTAATAGTGGAGCTTTTTCTACACCACATGTCTGTATCCTCTCGATATCCTCCAAATAATATTATCCCATACTAACTTCTAACTGCATGCATCTTTTAAACTGGATTTGGGCCTTACATCCCAGTCTGTAACAGATAAGTAGGAAAAGTTCATGTGCCAAAGTCTATATAGCATAATTATTCTGCTGTAAGACACAGGCAGGTGTAAGCATGGCTAATGCTCTTCAGAGTGGGCACCGACCCAACACAACTCATTTATGAATGCATTTACAGAACACTAGGAGAACGCCGGCTCTCACATCTTCCTCGGGATGAGCCCTGCTTTGATGGAAGCTGGCCTGAGATCTGAAACCCCTACTATCCCCACTAATTAAACTAGTGATCGACCGATATATCGGTCGGCCGATAAATCGGGCCGATATTTGCGGGTTTGACGTGTATCGGCATCGGCCGATACGCAGCTGCTGTGTTCGCCGATAGTTTTTTCCCGGCATTATTTACAGACAGGCGTCCGCGCGCAGGCAGCTCTGTGTTGCTGGAGACGCTGCAGTTCACGTGCAGCCCATGCACTGCCCCTCCCACACTAGCAGAGTGCTGGAAGCCTCTTCAAGACAACGGCAAGTTTGAAACTTTCAAAGCATATTTTAACTGTTTGACTTAGCTGAAATATTGCCATACACTTTTACACCATAAAAGTGGAAACACGTTGCTCTATATGTGCGTGCAACTAAGCAAGTTTGTGGGTCCAAATGGAAAACGCGAATGCCTATAAAAATGCTTGTCATTGTATTTAGGGAGCTGCAAATAGCTAAGTTTGAGGCTATCCATATGCATACGGCAGCTGTTACGAACACTGGTCATAGGATTAAATAATGCCGACGTTGTTCTGTGATATTTGTGGGAGTTTTATTCAGCGACCACCTGGCTGAGGTTTGGACGTGTGCTCATAAAAGAAGCGTCGCGGTTGCGACACGCATGCGATGCAGCGCGCTCGTTTGTCCAGGCGCTCCTATGCCGTGTTGAGATGAAAACAAATACATTTTTTAGGGCCTGTTCACATATCGCGTCTTTTGCGCGCTCAAGTTCATTAATTCAAATGTAGGCGCGCGGTATGCGCGCTCATAATGGAAGCGACGCGCTTGTTTTTTCCAAGCGCGTCCGCGCCGCATCGAGATAAAAACATCTCAACTTTTCAGAATGCCGCAAGCGTGGTGGAATAATACGACAGCATCGAATACTCGGCCGAACAGCTGATCATAGCTGGACAGGGCGGGTTTTTATTTCTCATCTCCAGAAATATATGTAGTCGTAAAGGGCAGGAAATAAATTAATCCTTCCTCCATGTCATCATGGAGAGCGCAGTTCATGGCTGCATAGCAAAGACAGTTTATTATGCTGCTTGCTTGTTGCTACTGTGTGCAATAGTGTAATTATTTTATTCATGCACAAATATTTATTTCAGAATTTACTTAAAGAATTTGAATTATGCTTAAATATTTATTTTCAGTAATTTTAGCACTGAAGTTTTTTTTACTTGTTCTACCTCACGTTTTTAATAGTTGTCAAATATTGTTTTTTTTTTAAGTTCAATAAATGTTCCTTTTTTAAATTGAGACTTGTAACATTTGTTATCATCATTGTGTCATTTTTATGATTTAAATTGAGTGAGCAAATGCAGTATCGGCTCCAAATATCGGCCCAAGAAAATCGGCAGCCCGTATCGGTCATCGGCTAATGCTGATGAAAAAAAATCGGCATCGGCATCGGCACTAAAAAATCCATATCGGTCGATCTCTAAATTAAACCCTTACTGGGGCTTCTGGACAGATATCCGCTCTCTGAACTGCAAAAAACAGCCTGATGCTAGCTAACTGCTGCCTTAAAAATGGATCTGGAAGAAATGAATATCCCGAGCCCATATGCTTCTCTGTGTCAGTGCTCACAGTGGTCAAAAACGGCTCCTGAGAGGCAGCAGTTGGAGAAAGTTTAATTAAAGCACAGAGGAGTATACAAAACGTCTCATGCACTGTTGGTTATAAAGATAGTGCTTTGTACTCTTTGTTTTTAGGTGCATTTTTCAAGATCTGTTTTTGTAATGCATCAAATACTGGCTCTCTCACAAACTACTCGAGCACAAAACACTGTTGTTAACGCATTTAATGTTTTTCTGAAAAGTTTGAGGAAAAAACTAAAGGTTTGCCGTGATGCAGTGAGGTCTTTTTAGAGAAGCTTTAAACATACATCACACTGCATTCAGAGAAGAACTTTATTTGCTAAGATTATGCTGTTGCAAAGTGCAACATTAAGTGAAGTCAGCAGGGAATCTTTTTTAAAGTATTTGAAAATGCTTTGGGATCCCGCAGGTCTGTCCAAATCACACTGTTCCGTCCCAAGAGACTTTGCCTAATTAAAAATACTTCAGGCCTCCAACTAAGAGGTGTGGGCTTGTTCCCATTCTTCCATTGTTTTGCCTTCCACCTCCACCCCACACTCGCTCTTTTTTCCGACCCACTATGGCAAATTTATGTTTGACTAATTAAGTTTGGCTAAAATTGTGACTTTTTTAAAAACGTTTCTGATTAGTTTACACTCTTCCATGTGTAAATAGAATAAAAGAAACATTGAATATGTGGTAGTGCTTTATTTAAATAACAGTTTAAAAAAGGTGGTCTGCTATTTTTTATAAAGGAAGCTCAGTCCGACAGACCTATATATGTGTGTGTGTGTGTGTGTGTGTATATATATATATGTGTGTGTGTGTGTTTATATATATATATATACTGTATATACTGTATATACTGTAAATATATATATATATATATATATATGCACACACACACATATATATATATACACATATATAAAATATATAAATGCACTCATAACAGTCTACAAATGTCTTTCCAGCTGATTCCATCAGTATATGCTCGAGAAATGTGCCAGACTACAGAGGAGCGATTATCAAACACTTACGAGGTTCATCCGCCCCGCATCCTGGAACTCTTAGACATGAGTGAGGCCACACATCACAAGGTAAAATACCATCATTTTAGCATGCTCAGCTCCAGCACTTAATTAATTAGTTTGCTCTTCTACATCACTGGTTCCAAGTATCTAAGTAGCAACATTTTCAAAGTTGACATCATTATAATAGTTTCTCTCTGGGGAGATACTAGAGGCTTTTAATTTGAATATGATAGAAATATACCTTATTCAGAGCAGCACCGTCACATGTATGAAAGCGAGGCTGTGAGGGATAGACTTATCTTGTTTTCAATGACATCCACTGTAAAAAGCTGTATAAAGCTCCTAGATCACTCATAATTTTGTGAGTGTGAACTCATAAAGAGTTTTTTTGTCTACTGAAATTTCTTCGAAAGATATGTTTGCTGTGTTTCATCAGCAGAACAATTAAAAAACACATTAAATAACAGTACAACCCACTGAAGAGATGCATGTCTATCCCTCACAGCCTCACATTCATTCCTGTTAAAAATCAAAGATGGTGCAGCTGTGAATAAGGTCATTGGCAATTGTTTACAGTACCTTTAGATCAGGAGTCGGCAAATAACTTTGGCCGCGGGCCAATATTTTTTTTAGCCAGTAGATGGCGGGCCAGCTACACGGAGTAGTCCGCAAAATTTAGATCTCATTTCCAGAATCTCACATTCAAATGTCTCTAACGGAAAGAGAGAGATAAGTAGCCTATAACAATTATAAATGCTATACAAAAATTGTGTTCGTGTCAATATAAATATTATTTTAACATTGTACTGTCAGCAGAGAAAAAATGTCACAGAAAAAAAATAATGAAATATAAATAACAAATAAATATCAAATCACTCAAGCAACATAAATGAAAACCATATTGCCCTACTGAAAAATGAAGTAGCCTAGGCTATTTTCTGCCAAACTATTTCAAACATCCTTGCAAAAAAAAAAAAAAAAAATAATAATAATAATGTTGTTGAATGACAATGGTTTCAGTACCAAACAGTTCCTCGGAGGTATAGGTGTAGGCTACAGGTGGTCAGAATGAAGTGCGGATGCGCTGTCAAAACACGTCGGGGAGTGGGCTATTGTCAGTCAGACCGCCCGCTCTGTCCAAACCTACACCAGAGTTCTGACCGCTACCGTCTTTATACTTTAAAATAGAGTCCTGCACGGGTTCGGGTACCCGACGGGTCACCCGCAAATTTTGCTCAAACGGGGGAAAAATATCCAACTGTGTCGGATACGGATGCGGGTCGGGTCTGACACGGGGGAAACACGGGTTTAAAACAGTGGCGATTCTAGGGGGTGGCCTGGGGTGGCCGGGGCCACCCCTGAAAGCTCATTGGCCACCCCTGTGGCCACCCCAGATCTGATAGGTAGTTGGTCAAGTTCGTCAACCCAAGAAATGAGAAATGTTGCCAATCAATGATGACAGCTGATCAACTGATTTAGGGCCAGTTTAAATTTTTTAACTAACACAGTAACGGTCAAACTGAGACTTTGAGAGCTGATTTCTGCTCAGCGGACGTTTGGCCATGCAGGTCAGGTGACTTATGAGATGAAAGTACGTGCGCTGCACGGTGCACCTGCTGCTGCTAGTCCGTGAAACAAGAGGACGGTGACGGTCACACAGTTGCAACAATACAACAACAATAAAAACGCTGGAATCAGTCTATTGAGAGGTATGGTCGGGATCCAAAGCAGCAGAGTGCGGCTCGGGAATATAGATCTGATGGCCGAGTGCGGGCACGGGCGGTAATGCACTCGTGTGTGTGCTGGTTGCGGGGGAGAGTAAAACGATTCGCGGGACTCCCGCAAAATAGAATTATCTATAAACTGAACATCTAAAAACAAATAAATTGTCATTCATCTGTTGCACAAAAGCAACAAGAACAACTAAAACAAAATAGAAACGATTTACAGGCCAGAGTCTCTATGTATAACATGTTTGCATTTGCAACAATGTAGCCAATCACAGACATATGTGTTGATTTCTTGAACGCAGTGGCCAATCAGAGACATTTAAGATAGAATCCCCTCACCGCTCAAAATGGACTTTTTGTTCAGTGCTGATTTCTGCATAGGCTACTGGCAAATCATCTGATTATAGCAAACAAAGTGTATATATTATGAAAGATTCATTATGCAGCCAGTTTCATTGATAATAACAGAGATTTGTGAGATCACGATGAACTGAGATGTCAGCTTTTTAGGAATTATTAAGGGAGAAATCCGTCCTGCGCAGGTCTCTAATGTAGACTTTAAAAAGTAAGTAAGAATCTAAGTAAGAATCTTTATTGTCAATGTATATCAAGTATACAATGAAATTGCAATGCTCTACGGCCAGTGCATAATAAATATAAAAATTGTTAAAACAATAAATAAATAAAAAATATAAGACAGAATTTAAGAATATATAAGACAGAGACTACAGCTCACTCCATATTGTCCACATGTGTTATGAATTGAAAAACAAACGACTAACATTATATTTACATTAAAAGTAGCCTAGGCTGCAATCTAGTGTATGTGAACCTTTTTGCAGATAAACACAAGTGCATTTTCAGACAAGTTAATGGACAAGTTAATTGAGTAGCCTAAATCATATTCCCACTACGGTAATTAATAACAGACTATAGTAAACACATCTCCTAAATAGGCCTGTGACTGTATCTTACATTTTATGAAATAGTACCATTATTTAAAAATAAAGTTTGCACTTTGTTACTATTATTAAAATCCTCTATTGTTCATAAGAGTTTAAGGGTTTTCATAACATTACTTTATAGTAGGCTATATATGGCCACCCCACTCAAGTTTTGTTTCCCATCTTGGCCACCCCAGTAAAAATGTCCTGGATACGCCACTGGTTTAAAACAATCACATTTAAACGTAAAAATATATGCATATTTTTAGGAACACATCTACAAAAAATATGCCTGTATTTCAAGTTTATAAAATAATTTAAAATCCACATCAGTTTATCTGTGCCCACGCACCACGCCCTCCCAGGATCTATAACGTTACCTTACTTTCAGTTTTAAAAATTCATCATAACCGCGCGCGCGATCTGCTTGCAGTCGTCGAGATGTATGCTGAGGAGTTGAAGAAAAGAATAGCCAGTGGAAATTGTAAAGTTGTCGACAATAGTCATCAAAAATCAAGTCCAGTGTGTGGGAGAAATTTGGAGTTATCTGAAGAAAATATTGTAAGGCTTTGCTGCATTTTCGTGTTGGATAGCCGCAAATGTGGAATTTCATCGCCGAGGAAGCACGCAGATAACTGTGGTAACAAAGCAGTTCTATCGAACAGTAGCCTATTTTTCAAATTTAACACTGTTAAGTAGCCTATGTGTGGTGTGCATTAAAATGGCTTTAATCTGTTACCACAATAGTACTTGATCTGTTTAAAACGATTTAATTGGTATATGTCTGCTAGGTGTTAAATTAAAATTCAACATTCAAATTCGTCTAAACCTGTTATTCATTTTTTCTATTTTTGATCTGAGCGCACAATCAGAAAATCGGAAAACGAGTCGTTATTCGTTTTTTTTCATTTTAGTTCAGGAAATAAATAATGGAAAAACAAGTCGTTTTTCATTTATTTATTTTTGGTTTTAATGAAAAAAAAAAAAAAAAAAAACCCGCGGGCCGCCTATTGCCGACCCCTGCTTTAGATGGTAAAGTAAGGTGACCAGATTTCTGAAATGGAAACCTAGTTTCCTAGTTCAGTGGTCAAAAATGCCATTGAATTCTCACTTGTTATTATCTATGAATTTAAAAACAGGGACAATACATTTTTCTAAAAATTATTATTAATTATTATAATAAATATGATATAATATTATTATAATAAATACTAATTATGATGCCTGTATTAAAACCCTGACTGTTTTTAATACATTTCACCAAAAAGCAGTATTATATCATAAAAGAATTATGACTTTACACATTAAACACATTACAAAAATAAAACAATATAAACAAATATGAATTTAACAAATATTTTTTAACATTCTTTTTTGTATTTAATCATTTTCATCATTATTTTATCTTTGTGCTTTTAGAAATGGATCTTTACCATCCTTCATTATTAGGCTTATTATTTTGCATTTTTGGCTCATTTTGAGCAGAATGTATGTGGCTTCTGCAAATGTTATCATTGCAAGTGTAAATGTTTAGTTGATTGTTGTTTTATTATTCATACATATTGGTAATTTATTCAAAATAATTTATACTTTCACCCATGTGTACCAGTTAAGATATGTGTGTGTGGGAATTGCTGCATTGTGACACAATAGAATGTGAGATAAACTAGATGTGACAGATGTAATTATACATGAACATCTTCTCAATAACGAATACAAGACATATAAAGAATATTGTTTTTCTCCCTTAACACACCCCTGTTTTAAATGAGCTTATTTGACATTAAAGTTGAAATAAGGAAGCAATTTCCTACATTTTACATTGAATCAGATATCTTCTAACAGTTTAATATTGACTTGATTTGTTTTTTATAGTTTTCCTCATTAGATTTGGACCAGGCCATGTTTCAGCCGTACCCCTCTGAGATTGTGTTCCAAAACTACTCACCATTTAAGACGTACAAGGTGCCCTTAAAGCTGCAGAACAGTGACAAGGTGACTTTCATGCATCTGAATTGATCACACAGTGTGTTATATAACCACACACTAAGTGTATTATTATAAATCTATCTTAACAGAAATCTGATAAATCACAGCACACAATTTTGTTAACACTTGGTAGTTTGTAGTTTGTGCCATTCTAATTTACACCATTCAACATCTTGCACCATTCCTTTAAGACAAATAGAGATTATCTTGTTCATTTTCATGTGTAATGATCACTGGCTTGACATGGACATGCTGCTGACTATTGCAGGTTCCTCGACTGGTAAAGGTGATCGAAGAAGACTCACTTTATTTTAAAGTGGTCAGCCCATTAGATGCTAGTAAGAAAGTGGCCCCAGGCATGGCATCTACGTTCACCATTTTATTTACTCCACAAGAGAACAAGGTAAAATTTATACGCAACATGATAACTGCAACTGACTCTCACATATTGCCATTCGTAGTGTACTAATGGGCATATTTGCTTGTAAATCAATGATGGACCAAAGAAATGTTAGGAAACATGCAAAAACTGCCACAGTGATTTTGAAGGATCCCAGAGGTCTTTAATTGTGTCTCTCCAACACAACATGGGAAATAAACTTCAATGTCAAGTTTTATTTGAATGTTTAACATATCTTTGAGAAATCTGAGAGAGTGCTTTGGTAAGCACAGGGCACTGGAGGCTTAGTGTTTCCACCACAGCCACTCATCGGTCCATTAGTGGCTCTTTTGCAGTCTCTAATGTGACCTGCTAATCTACAGTATTTTGGTTTGGCAAAACATTAACACAGATTTCTTAACACTGTCATTCAAATAAAGTCAGTTCAAACTGAGCTGTGGTGGCCCAGTCAGAGAAAGACAATATTATTTCCTCTCTTGCTTGTATTTTCTGTCAGGTTCAGATCCAAGGGTCTTTTTGCATGTAATTATTATGGATTAACTCCTCAATGAAATAATTCCTAAATCCTGGGGTTTATTTAAATTAGGATTGATTAAAGAAACCATATGTACCAGATGTATAGTACCATATTATATTTAGGATTTTTTTAAGCCTTGTCTTCTTCAAGGCTTTATCTTCCTCTATATGTTACCACTGACTTTCATATGCCTGTAATTGTAGGATTACATTCACAGACTCCTCTGTGCGACTGAAAGTGAGAAGTTTGAAGTACCCATCCGTGCAATTGGGCCCCGTGCCATCTTGGACTTCCCAGATAGTCTGCATTTCCAAGTTTGTCCAGTCAAGTGCTTGTCCCAGAGAACACTGCTTGTGCGGAACATAGGAAATTGTGAAGCTAAATTCCAGCTCAGCACACGCAGGTAAAAGAGGAGTGACATTGTGGTGTGTAGATGATTTCATTTTTGGATTTATGACTGACACTTTCTTTTTATGATTGCGTCTATATGTTCCCCCACAGCCCATTTTCTGTAGAACCATCTGTAGGTACTCTTGATGTTGGTCAAAGCATGCAAGTTACCGTTGAGTTCTTGCCAAAAACCACTGGGGATCACAGCCAGGTTTTGCTGCTGCATTACCATTCAGGTACTTACTAATTACATCACCACAATCTGCTCTTCCTACAAACTCCTCTGCAACACACTGGCATATGTCACTGTGACACAGGCACTGATTTCCACATGCACCCACCTGCGTCCTACTCAAGAGGTGTAAATGATCTTAATATTAGACTGCATCGTTAATGTCTGTTCATCTTTATATTTTCGAATTATTTTCTACTGAGAATAGCTTTAATATACTGTGCTCTTTTTACTACCCACAGAGCACCATAATGCACAAAAAATAATGTAGATGGCATTTTAAAGTAAATTTAGGCTGAAAAACATCACATTGACTCATTGACTAGCCAAATTGCATTGTTCTGCAATTGACTTTGACTTCAACATGACTTTCCTCAAGGTTTTGTGAAATTGAATATATTATTATTTAGGTGTTGATTACCCTGAGGTTATTATGATTAAAAAGCATCAGTTATTTTTGTTCTATTTGAGCATTGATTATTTAATTTGTGTTCTTTCAAAGGGCCCTTTAGGCAAATAGCTATATTAATAAATCCTATTAACAGATTTCATTTAGCCTGAAATGGTGTGGGTGCCTGGCTAATCTTATAATATATCGTATATCAGGATGGACTGGTCACACCTCTAAAAATGGTCATTTTGGAATCTAATTCAAAATCCAATAGTTGATTTTGTAAGAACTGATTTTCCTGCTAAAACAAAAACTGAGATAAAACTTATCCTACAATAAAGCAATAAAATGCACCCTGGACAGAAGATTGCAAAGAAAGAGCACAGGACATTGTCTTGTCCAAACTTTTCTCCTTCTCTGCATCCCCCTCTCTCTCCTCCCTTCCTTTTCCCCTGAGTCAAGTCATCAAAAGTTCACTAATGGCGCTTTTCCACTGCATGGTACGGCTCGGTACGATTCGACTCGGCGCGGAACGGTTCGGCTCGCTTCGCTTTTCCACTGCGTGGTACGACTCGACTCGGTACGGCACGGTTCGGCTCGCTTTAGCTCGTTTTCTTTTCCACTGCAGTTAGTACCGCTTCAAAGTGGGTGGTCTGATGTGGTATGACTGATCGTTATATAGTTGCCTTCTCTACTACCATGACATCATATTAAATACGAATTTTTCATTCCGTGTTTCCCCATCCACTCCTCGGCAACCGACGAGAGGAACATCTGCACCTCGTCCACTGACCACGATTCAGCCATTTCTTTTTTTGAAGTTAAACTCTTTTTTTTGAAGCAAATACTTTTAAAACAGGTGCTACAGCGTTGGCTGTTGTCTACTGGCTATTTAAATCTAGCGGGTTTAGTGTCTCGTGTTGTAAATACAATGACGCTGGTAGAGATGATTCTGTCTGACCAATCAGTGATCTGCAGTGTTTTCACGTCACATTTTAGTATCGGTACGGTACGCTTGGAACCTCAACAGAGGTGGTACCATTTAAAGCGAGCCGTACCGTACCATACCATGCACTGGAAATGTGCCATAAGTGAGCCGTACCGAACCGAGCCGTACCGTACCATGCAGTGGAAATGCGCCAAAGCGAGCCGTACCGTACCATACCATGCAGTGGAAATGTGCCATAAGTGAGCCGTACCGAACCGAGCCGTACCGTACCATGCAGTGGAAATGCGCCAAAGCGTGCCGTACCGAACCGAGCCGTACCGTACCATGCAGTGGAAAAGCGCCATAAGAATGTCTATATATCACATATTATGTATCTTGTGAATGTATTGTTTTTCCTTTTCATGTTTGGTATCATTTTAAATGTCATTGGTATGAGAAAGATTGAAAACTTAGGAGAATTCTGTTCTTCTCTTTGGGTGATGTCTCTTCAAGATATCTTCCCTCTCCCCCAAAACCAGGTGTTACCCCCTGGGGTACTAGCCTGGGAAAACCCAGACAACTTCTGGCAAATTCAGATTTGCTCGAAAAGTAGTCTGGCAAAGAGCTCATTCAAGCCCATTTCCATGGCCTAGAAATCTCGGCACCAATCAGAAACGTTGAGGCGGGCTTTACACAATGTCGATCGCTCTGATTGGTTTTATGTCTATCCAGTTGCGCCCAGAGGCATTTGAGCGACGTCCGATCAACTTTTAAATTCACTATTATATTCAAATTGCAAACACATGAGGACAGTCTCCATGAAAGACCCACTGCCAGATGAACGTGCTACTACATTTCTCTCCGAAACGGTAGGAAATTAAATTAGATTTAATAGAGGATTTTAACTGTGACACGATGATTGACAGGGCAATTTATGTGACAGGATGCACGCGACAGATCCGTCCGATAAAGATGACGAAGTAGTATGTCCCAAAGCTTGCCTACTTTTTTGCTACACATTCAAAAGTAAATACCTTTTCTTCACAAAAAGAGTACATACTTTTATGGCATAGTGTAACTTAGGCGAATTGGGACGCAGCATATGGCTTTACACGATGCCGATCGCTCTGATTGGTTTTAGGTCTATCCAACTGCGCCCAGAGGCATTTGAGCGACGTCCGTTGTTGACGTCCCTTTGGAAATGATTTGTCTATGGAGCTTTGTCAGACCATAACTCAGTTACTACTGAGAATGGTCTGGTTTTAACCAGGCTACTGAGGCACATGAATTGACCCAAAACAACTCTAAAAAATATTGGTTAAGTGTTAAGGGGAAGTGGCAGAGCAGACTTGGGGAATCTGTAACCAGGAAAACCCTCACACAGTGCTGTGTCAGTGTTTTCCCAAGTCTTACACTTGGAACACACTCACACAACACTGCGTGTCTCTGTCAGGAATGCATTGCTTACTCTTAGAGTCATCTTTGTGTAATTGATGTCATGTATTTATTATTTCTGAATTGGCCTTTAATCATTTACTTGTGTAATTGGCATGCTACATTTTTACCTGACAAATAAAATATTATATTTGAATTATTCTGCATTATTCTGAAATCATTATTCATAGTAGATTAATGTGTAGTCTGGTGTTTGCGCAAAGCTACACCAGGATAGATCAAACTGAAGGCACTAATGAATGGAGCATGGGGCACATCATTAAGTAGACCTTCCAATTTCTGACTATCACTGACTTAGCACGTCGCATCTTGCGACTGTTACAAAAAAATTACATCATTTGGGAAGCATAGGGCGACCGCTTAAGGGTAAAATAGTTTGCACTGCATCCTCTGACTATTTCAGAACTGGCTATGTTTGTGATCATGAGCGCACATTCGCGACATGACGTTTCAGAGCGATACCGGGTCCTTGATGAATGAAAAATTTAAAATATGGGATACCTAGAATAATCAAAGATCTAAATTAATTCATAATCAATATTTTGGATTATTTTCTAATAAGAAACACAATCTAAATTTGATTACCATTTGAAATTGGAGTCAGATTAAACGTAGGGCTAAAGTAATATTGAAACTAAATTCTAATAAATTGAGTGAACTTCACTGGAGCGCTGAAAAGACATACACACACATTATTCCTTCACCCAGACCGTTGGACTCCGTCTTTGGGCCAGTAGGTGGTCTTTACAATTTGTTGTTAGGATTCATTCGATTACATATAAATGCTGAATCACTGTTTTACCTGAATCAACTGTAGGTGGATAGGCAGTATTTATAGGCAAGATGGTGCTAAGAAATTTTTAATTAAAGATCATGTGTGTAATAATAACTGGTTATAATTGATTATGAATATTTGAATCAGTTAATATAATTAACTTAATGTTGTAAATTAATATTACAATCAATTAACCTGTTTGTCCCGTGAACAGTGTTAATTGTTTATTAATTCTAAGAAATGTACATTTCCGGGGCATGGGAAATGTCTTTCTTACTTTACAGTACTACTAAGAGCAAGTAATCAAAATCGATATGATTAGAGACTCCAGATATGAGCTTGAGACACAGACAACTTTACGTGTGACATGAACAAGACTTTATTAACTAGACTAAACACTTAAACTACTCTAACATACACATACATACATGCATACAGTTTACCAAGGGAAAGGGAGCTGAAGCAGAATACAGGAAAGCAAGAAGTTATAGCATTGTTTGGAATTCAGCAGATCAACAGCCTTGAGCAAACCATCAGTTTAGTTTTAACACGCCCTTCTTTAAAAGGGGTAAGTATACTTAATGTATCAAATAATGAGACTAAGTCCAATACTTGCATGTCTCACCCATTTGAATTAAACTGTCCTGATGCAGTTTGTTGAGGCTCCAGTTGATCTTTGCTGATGTGGTCTTGATGAGAGAGAACCAGTGGGAGTCAGAGGATCTTTGGTGAATGGGGAGACAAGGCCGCAGCCTGGCACAAGCTTGGGGGTCCTTAGAAACTTCTAGTTCAGCATCATCTTCACGTCAGCATTTCAGAAAGGGACTAAGAGAGTAAGAGGGGCATCAGTGATTTTTAAAGCGTGAAGATGTCACACCCTCTGGAGGTGTGTGAGCCAATGAGAAGTTGTTCCTTTTCGGAAAGTTTTTACGACCCATTATACTCTAGCAGGGCATTTGAAAATGTAATTTCATTGGGTGTTTAAGAAAAGAATCTTCAAGATTCTTATAATACTAATGCATCACAAAGTTAGCAAAATGTAATGTAAATTAACAAATGGGGGATGAAGATTGGAGTTTATAGAGACCAAACATGCCACACATATGATTGTGGTAAACCATAGTATGCAAAGTCTGAAACATTAACCCAATAGAGTTTACAAGAATACATAGGCCAAACCACATAAAAGGAAAATCATGAGATGAAAATTAGATACATGTTTATACATTTCTCAAGTGGTTATATATAGAATATATAGGATTAAAAGGGTTTATTTTACCTTCTCAGCAAGAATTAAGTGAGAGTCACAGCCCTCTGCAACATTCCTTTGGGGTCGTAAAATTCTTATCAGTCTCAATGTGTCCTGTAACAGGACAGCGGGTTCTGTCAGTGTGTTAGCTTCATTTTGGATGTTGGTTTTGGGGGAAGTTTTATAAACCTTTGTTGGGAGAGTGAGTTTGCTGGATTATTCATTAAATATAATGAATCATTTGTGTGTGTCTGATTGGTCCAGATGCTACATGTGCATGGGTAAGAGGGTGTGTTTAAACTGACATACTAGTGTGTGCATGAATTATTGTCTGTGTGAATGTGCTTGTATATTTCCACATATATAAACACACAGGTCTGATGAAGGCCATCGGCATTAACTTTTTAATATGCATTCTGTTCTAAAAATACCACTTTGTGCCCATCAGGGGAGTATCATTTTTAATTTAGCGCCTTTTCCTGTCTCCTCCTCATTTATGTTTAATGTGAAGCTGCTTTGGATCATGTCTTCATTGGTTTGGTTCTGGGATTGGCAGAAACATCTCCCTGCAGTCCCAGTTTCATCTCAGATAAGCACAGAGACCTCTCTTAAGTCTCTAAAGGAGCTCTCTCTGTGCGGCGTATTTCACAGGGCTGAAGTCATTTTTCTTTTCAGTAAAAGCCAAACCTGATTATTGTTCAGATATGATGGGCATTTAAAATGAGTTTTTGTTGTTGATGTTTTTGTGGTTGCTAATGTGCTATAGAGTATCTTGTGGTTAGGTTGTAGGATTTGTTCATTGCATCGTTCAATGAACATTCTGTAGCTGTGCAAATGTCAGTGCAGTGAAAAAAAAAGAAAAGTCTATAATTAAGAAATATGTATTTTGTGTAAACACTTAAAAAAAGTTAAGTAAAAACAAAAAGTATGTTCCTATTTATTTTGTTAATTTTACCTAAAGGTACACTATAGCCGCTTTCCGACCGCAGGAACCTTTTCACAGTTCCTAGAACTATTGACTAAAGTACCCGGATGTTCCTGCGGTGCGAACACGCCGACTAGGAACGATTTTAGTTCTAAGAACTCCATTTGTAGGAACTAATTTAGGTCCTACATCAGAGTAGGGTCTAAACCAGTACTATAGGAACTACCCATGACGTTAGTGTACGCTGACTGACCGAACGCACGCGGAACACCAGCACCCGCCATTTTTAAAACAGCTAGAATGTAAACACACAGATTATAGCCTATATTTACTCCATAAACTAACTATACAAACATGGAAAACAGTGATAGATGGGTCTCTAAACCTTTATGCTGAAGAGAAAATCCAACGCAACTTTGAGGGGACCAAGCCAAACATGATTATGTTTATGTGCCCAGCTAGCAACACTGGACATCAACCACACGGCATAACCTTTTTTCATATACTGTCTACTTTCTATAACAGTTCTATCTAATAAGATATTAAACAGTACTGTTAGACAGATTGCTAACTAATAAACACAGAGAATGCGAGCATTGTTTGCTCTGGCGTTCTCAGCGCTGCCAAAATAAAGGTCGGTCGCGCCGTAAAAATAAAAGTCGCCGTGCTTGCGTCACTCCCTTACCCCTCCTACCAATTCCTATGGACACTTGGCCAGTGCGAACGCAAACAGCAAAACCGAGTTTGGAGGAGAGTAGTTCTTAGAACTGTTTAGAAGTGGACAGTTCCTAGAACTAAGTTCCTGTAACTACTTGGTCGGAAAGCGGCTTATGTAACTTTTGGTCCTTTAGCCAAAAAAAAAAAACTGCATGTGTTTTGTGGAAGAACATTGTTTTGGTTGTGCTTTGGCTCTGCGTGACTGCAGATGAATTTGTTTATCATTCTGCTCATAAAACATTCACTAGCCTACTAGTCTTAAGAGATATAAGCAGTTTAGATGGAAAGGATCTGAAGCTGAGTAGCTGAAGACGTTACTGTAGCTCTACCCATTAATTGACACGGCACTACACTGCGCTACAACAACCATGATGAGATGACACTTGATGATAATGATAATAAAGATGATAATACTTTACAATAAACTCTGTTTGAGGCAATTTATCTGTTACCTTACTCATAAGGTATTTACCCACTGTAAATACCTTACTCACCTGATGAGAAAAAAAGCCATCTCCGCATCACTTTTTCACATCTTTTAAAAGCCAAGCCAATGTTGATTCTCGTTTTATTACGAGCTCTGTGGTGTTCTCTTTTTTCCAGTAGACTCTCCTCTTTTCAGCTTCCCCAGAGGTACGAGATTAAGTGTGCTCCATGTCAACCTTTCTCACTCGTTGTGACAACTAACCTAGGCCACTCTCACAACATACATGTGCCAAAGTAGACGGAGTACCTTTTCTCTATTTACAAATATGACAAGACTCTCATGGGCGAGTGACGTATGTACGCAATTTCCCATGAAAACCATCCCATCAGTTTTAAAATATAAACACTTATAATAGCCTTACCATGGGATTGATGATATATTCTTCTTCCTCTAGCGTGTTTTCCAGAAGTGTGGAGTCCGCTCTCGGATCTTGGTATGCCATTTTGCATGGTCAAGTGCCCCGTTTGTGTATAATTTGGTGATTCTTATCTGCTTTGATTGTATCCTGGCATCTTTGCTTTGTCCGTCAACGTGGCCATTTCCCATCCACCATGAAGTGGTAGGCGGTGTCAGCGACAGTGCCTGGTGCAGCTCGTAGAACGTGCCAAAACCATTGAAGCTTTGTTGCATTTTCTCCGCAATTGGTGCAACGCCCATTTGCTGCCGGATTGCATCATTACAGCAGTGGTTAAGCAGAGACACACCAGTAATCCAGAGGAGGATGTGCATCTCCATAACGTGGAGAGAGCGCCAAGTGCTTTTGGTAACTAGCTAGCATTCGGCTCAATACAGCTCAACTGTACGTACCACTGTACGTACTACTGTACGTACTGGACTTGAGACGGATTGGTATGCGTTTATCACATAGAACACCAGTGACTTCTTTCCAGCGCATCCAGTTCACCCTTCCACCCACTTCATTATTGATACCAGTACCACACTTTGCACTTTGCAGGCACAATCCTAGGTAATCCTTCGCCACTAACCAGGATGTTGCCATCAGAAGGATTGGTTTCCAAATATTCTGTTTTCTTGATGTTGAGGCGTAAGCCATATTGGCTGAGGCGGTCATTCAATGCCTGGACTTAGTGTTCCAGTTCTTCCCGGTTGGGTGGCAGCCAGGTTAATGTCCTTTGCATAAAGCAGGGCCCATGGGACACCCTGTTGCAGGTCTTAAATGATGGTGACCAAGACCAGGATGAAGAGTAGCGGCCACAATGCTGAGCTTTGGTGTACACCAACCTTCACAGGAAAGCTAGCAGAAATGCCAGCTGTGCATCTTTCATGACTGCTGGTGTTTTCATAGTGCAGTTGAACCCAGTTGCAGCACCTGGTCAAAAGCCTTTTCAAGATCAAGAAAGGCTATATGCAGTGGCTTCTTTTACTGGTGCTCATTGTGTGTGATAGGAGGCAGATAGGGTGGTAATTTAAACATTCCGCTGGGTTGCCTTTATTCTTGAAAATAGGGACTGTAATTATTGTGGTCCAGTTGGTTGGTACATGGCCAAAGTCGACGTTGGCATTGAAGAAAGTTGCTAGCCATTCAATCGTGGTGACACGCAGCTCCTTCAACTTCCAAAAATCCACTGGCAGATTGTTAAAGCCTGGTCCTTCATGCTATCAATGGCTTTGGCAACTTCTTCAGTTGTAATACGAGGGATTGAGCCGACATTTGGGATGCCTTCAGGAACCGGCAAATGTGGGAATTCGATGTTGGATATCTCCTTGAAATAGTGTTGTCAGCGTTACAAGATCTTACGCCTGTCCTGTAGTCATCGACCATCCTTGTCTTTTACGCACCTATAGTGTTCAATATCTTGTGCGCTTTGGTGCTCGCTTTTGCTAGTCAGTAGATGATATATTGACTCATTATTTAAATTGTGTTAATTTTAAACAAACAAAAATTTATATAGTGTACCTTTAAATTGTTTAAGTGGATTTACTAAATTCCATTTGTTGAATTTAATTTTTTTGCAAAATATATATTTTTTTAAAATTTAGCTTTAGTCTTGTAGAGCTGCAGAGAATGTCCCTGGATTTTGTTTTAATTCTCTTTGACATAAGAGAGCTCTGAGTGAAGGAATCAAAAAATGATTATATTAGTCTTATTTAAATCTTTGATCTCAAGGTTGTAGCTTTTCAGTCAGTCACCAAACAATTGCCTGTACACATGATGTGTTCAGATCTAAAGGTTAATGTCCATGTTACTTATTGACAACCAGCTGACATGTTTAATATAAACATCTAAGGTGCAATCTGGGGCTGTCTTTAACTGCACTGTTCTGTCTTTCCATTAATAATGGACTACAAAGATATGATATATATGACTTTTTCTTACACAGTGAAAGCTATTTCCTTTCAAGGGACACTTGGGTTTCTTCAAAGGATATCCCTCCTATCATTTCTGCCTGTAAATAGGGAATGCATGCATGGAACAGCATGACAAATAGTTTGTTTCATATGTGGTAAAGTGTGTATCTCATTTCTTCTATTTCCTGTTACAAATGGCAGTGCAACGCATTACCCATGGCTTGTTTGCTATTCACGGCGTTCATATAGAAACAAAATCTCATTATCGTGGCATTCAAGGACAAGAGATACAGAGGGAGTTGTAAGCATCTAGGTCTGTTTAAATGGCAACATCGAGGCTAATGTAAAAAGCGGTATTATATTCGCGAATGAAAACAAGCAGAACAAACACATCAGCTTTGTTGCATGGGTCACAGGGCATGTTTTCCATTCTGTCTACAGTATATCAATCTCTCTCTTTCCTCCCCTATTCAATAGTCTCAGACAGCATAACACAATGCATACAATACATGTCATGAAAATAAACAAGATAATTACTGCTGTTTGTTGAATGAATTGCTAAAATGCGTTGTGCTACTGTAATAATAAAATACATGAACTGCCTCCTTAGAAATGCCAAAGGATCCGCTATTAGGAGGCTATTGTTAAGATAATGTTTTACTTTATTTATGAGTATTTTGTTCAGTGTATAGTCTAATTAAGGTTTGACATAGGTTAATTTCAGTAGGAATGGATGATATTTTTTGTACAAGACTTCCAAATAGAACTCTGTTTCATAGGGTGTTTTCAGACCTGTAGATATTTACTTTGTTTCAAAACAGGGATTAAAATTGTCACAATATTGCAATTTCATCTGGGTTCGGTTTGCTTTCACTAGTCACTTGCGAGTAAACTGTGCACCCTTAGAGTGCACCCTGTTTATGTTCCTGGATTCCGCACATTAAAGTCTGCATGAACCGGAAGTTGCAAACGACTTTTCTTATGAAAACTTATGAAATGGAATATTGAACAGAGGGCAGGGTTTTACTTTAGCGCTCCTCCTCTCCATCTCTCGCTCATAGCAGACTAATGATTTGAGGGGAGTGGTTAAGCATTTTCAACCCAAGCCGTCAAACTGACGTCATCAGAAAAGGAACGCCATTCCAGACCGGAAGTTACTTTTCAGATTTTGATTTAAGATTACCACGGCAAACAATTTTTTTTTGTGTATTAACTTGCACGGATTAATTGTTCACCACAAGACTAGTAATATGCGCTAACAAAGTAAACAGGGTCAATTTTGATTTCAGTTGGACTTAAATTATTTAATTTTAAGTGTTTTGGACAGTTGCTCTAAAATATGTTTGTTCGACCAAATTTCAATTAGGCATTTCACTTCGTCTTTGCAGGTTAACACAATTCATATTGAGAGAACAAACACAACGATTTATTTTCCTTTGGTTAGGAGGGCCAAATGTGTATCTGTATCATACTTTATGATATAAGCAGACCACTTTCCTCGTCAAGAAGGAGAACAACACCCCCTATCTTGGCAGGCTTTTTAGGGTGCACTTAAAGGAGAACTCCGGTCAATTTTAACATTGAGCTCATTTTTTTGTACATTTGGAGTGCTGTCAATACAGAGAACAACGACAAAAATCGGTGTTGCCTACACCGAGTTATTCTATTTTTAAAATTTGCACCCTGTTGACTTCAATAGGGCAAGTACTAAACCTGCTTTTAGCCTCTTAACATCCTTGATGTGTCATTACAAGTGCACAGAAAATGTGAGTGATTCCTTCTGAGTGAACACGAGTGGATCTGACTGCAGTAGATGTAAAAGATATGTATAAAAATGATGTTATTTAAGCCAGCGCAAATACCTGTTTACATCCTGTTTTTCGGTTGAAGTCCAAAGTAATCGATTGCCGAGTTCACGCGCATTGGTTTAGTTATCTATGATCACGTGCGTGAACTCGGCAATCGACTACTTTGGACTTCAACCGAAAAACAGGATGTAAACAGGTATTTGGTAGGCAACACCGATTTTTGTCGTTGTTCTCTGTATTGACAACACTCCAAATGTACAATAAAATTAGCTCATTGTTAAAATTGACCGGAGTTCTCCTTTAAGAGTGAGCTGATGAAGACATCTCGCACACACACAATCTGCAGCTCTATGAAAGCTTTCCTCATTTCCCATTCTTCTCCCCTCCCCTCTCTTCTGAACAGCTCCCACAATCCTTCAGCCTGCTGGCAGATGCAGTGTCCCATCAAAGACACAATTTCCTTTGCTCTTTTTCTCTCTCTCAAAGCTTCATGCATAGAGATACGGTAGCGGTTAAATGTCTCTGGCTCATTTGTGAAAAGTGATTTCTACAGCAAATTAATCAATGGAGAGAGTAAAAAGATGACAGGGTAAGACTGGGAGCGAAGAAAAGAAAGAAGCCACAGGACCTGCCTATCATCTTCAGGATGTCATTATGGCAGTTTCATTTCTTCTACCAATATTGTTATTCTCTCTGTCTGTCTGTCAGTTTGTTATTGTTCTCCCTCTCTCTTACACTGTCTATGTCTGTCTTTTCCTTTCATAAAGCTTAGTTTTTCCCCCCATACAGCTTATTTGCTCTCCTTCCAAGGCTGTTGTAGCTTAAACATAAATGCAAATTCTTCTGCTCCAAGTACATCAGATGTGCGGCAATTACATTTGCTTGTTTAAAATGTGCACTGAATAACAGCAGTCCTTCTGCTAGGAGACATGCTTGCATAACTGGATCAGCCCCTACAGAGAAAATACTTCAGGCTCCCGTCTCCTCTTTCTCACACTCTTTAGTCTCTACTGTACAGCACAGAAAAACGTTTGGTGAAAGCATAGTATTATGTAATTTTTTTTTTTTTTGTTTAAACTCAAGAACTTAACTATTTGCAGTTTGTATTTGGGAAATTGTATTTGGGATTGCATTGTGAAAACTTTGTGTGTGTGTGTGTGTGTGTGTGTATGTGTGACATTTTCAGTTTTGGGTGAACTATCCCTTTAAAATTTGTCTATAATGCTAAATGGCCATATATAAGAATTATGTATTCATTTGTCTAAATAAATGTAACAAATAAAACTCTAAAAACTAAAATCAATTCTTATGTAAAATTTGATTGGTGTACTGAATTGTTTTGCATTGAAGACAGTCTGTGTATTTTTAAGACCTCAGTGTACAAAAAAGACAAACAGGTGAGGGGTTAATTATATCCAGTACACCTGATACCATAAAGGTCTCTATGGGTGGGGAATGTCTTAACAATCTAAAATGCCTTTGGTGATCTATCTTTTTGTGTCCAAGAGCTAGAGCCCCTTCAGAATAGAGCCATCAGAGAGAGACACATGCTGAGAAAAATAAAAGTATTCTCTCTAGAATGTGTACAAGAGTTGCAAACGTTGTACATATACGTACATACAAAAACATGTGATGCATATGTTCATGCAATATGTAAAGTGAAAAAAGCATGCGCTCGTGATTTTTGGGCTTTGAAGTGTGCTGAAACAGCCAATAAATGTAACAGCTAAAATTTGTTTCTCTTCATTATCCATCAGTTTACCTCTGATGGATTTCTTTGCTGTCGATTTGTTTACCTGGTCTTGAGGAATTGTCTCATATATTTGCGCCCCTCCTCCCCAGCATTGTGTTTGTCAGTCAGCACAATCATATTACATATTCCAAATGCAATTCATTATATCCAGAGCAGAAGATTTATAGTCCAAGAACAATGTTTACCTGGTATATATCATTTTATTGTGAAAACAATTTCTGTTTTATGTTTCGTTTCAATACTTTTTTCAACTTTGTGTGGGTGCATGAGTAAGTGCGCTGACATTATGGACAAGGCAGGACTTGTGATAGTCCACTAAGCATGAAGCTTCTGCTTTGAATGTAGCCAAACTAGTAAAACAAATCAAAATGCAGGTAAATATATGTAAGCCAGCAGCATTTCTGATTTGAGCTTTTGTTTTGAATTTTACGTGTGTTTTGTTCGCTTCTGATTGGTTTTAGTGAGGTCACGTGACCACATTTCATTGGGGAACTCTTGTCCTGATGGACCAGGTTCACAATCATTGCAGCACACAGCTCCACCATGGTAACAAACGCAGAATACAGACCTCTATTTGTTTACATGTAGCGCCACCACCATGGTGACTAAAAAAGATCACACAGCTCCAGTCGTATGATTGCCTAGTTGTAAATCTTTTATGCTTGCTAGGGAATTAGACGATTCTATTTCTAAAAACGTGCCATTGATGCCCCATTTGTGCCCCCATTCTTTACTACTTATTTAACAAAGCAAAATACTGAACTAAGGCACATTATTTTGTAGATTTAACTCCGTTTAGTCTGTAATACAAAACATCAGGCCGTTTTTTTTTCCATAAATTATACATTTTGCTTTCATTGTTAATGTAGACAATGTAGACCTAATATTTATGAAAAAATGTATGAAAAAACGCAAATTTTGTCTGTCTTTTTTTGTTGTTGCTGTCATTCAGTTAAATGACCATCATTGTTTAAATTGTTTTATTGGCCATATTAATCTGAATAAAATCATGTTTTTATATTTTGAATATTAAATAATGTTGTGTGCCACAATGATATTTGCTAGTTACGCTTGTTATTAGCCATTTGTGCTCTTAACTTCATAACATTCAACCCTACAACATTTTAAATGTAACAGGGTTGGCACAAATGAATGGATGGTTTCATGAGAATGACCCATCAATACTCTTGTAGAAATAATCACATTCTTTGGTTGATATTGTAAGTCTTGTGTTAACAGTAGACTGTCTTCATGCAAACCTTTTACTTTGATATGTCTGTCAACCTTGTGACTCCTTTTTTTTTTTAGGAGAAGACATCCAAATCACCCTCTATGGAGATTCCACAGATATAAATGTCGGATTGGACAAGAACTGTGTGATGCTGGAGAAAACCTACATCTCTTTAGCTACCTACCAGAAAGTGGCAATAATGAACAGGAGTGATTCCATTGTGCATTACCAGTGGAAGAACTTTGCCACTGAGGAAGAGGAACTGGACAAATTAAGGTTTGACTAGTTAACCTCTATTAGCTTTAAGTGTTTTCATTGTAGCTATAATTTAAGTTTTTCTAACTATACTTTTGGAAAGATAAAATCTTTACAGTTTATCCTAAATTCAAGTGAGGTGACATGCTCACGTCTTAATGAAAAATTCTGTTGACAGCATCTGAGGTGCATTTTGTTTGTTTTTTTAAACCGAGAGACAAGTGAAACTCATTTTCAGTGGTAATGAATAATGACAGAAGTTTCTTTTTTTTTTAATGAGCTATTCTTTTAACATTATGAATGTGTCAATCTGTGTTTGTCCATTTTTCTCTTATTCTCTGTTGTTTTCTTTCTTCTTTTGTAGGCTTTCTTCAGAGCTGCATCAAGAAGTGGATGATGAGATGGAGCAGTTTCTGACAGAAAACACTGATCCTTCTTTGCGAGCTTGTCTTTCGCAGTTTTCCCATACCCTCCAGGAGGGGCTTGTGCAAACCCAGCAGCAGCTTTTGTCTCTGGATGACCAGGACATCATCATGAGACCCCTGGTGTGTTAGTTACAACTAGACACATGACAAGCTTCAGCATTTTAGATTTCAGTTTACCCCGATGCAATATTGTATAACCAGCAATTAAATCTGAAACCTAGAATGTCCTTGTACCGTATAACCATATGCCTAAACATATGGTGGAAACCAAACTTAGACATCACTTCACTCAGCCAAGCAATTTAAAAAATACTGAGCTTGTTTCTAATTAGACACGAGGATTTGTTATGTGGGTGAGAGTTAAATGTGATTTACTTAACTAAATGGTAATTCTAATTGTGAATGGGCAGTTTTTAATTTTTTACTTGTAACACTTTGTGCATGTAATCCCTAAATTCTATTAATCCTAAATTCTGCATTGGTTATGCACCTAGTGATTGGTCTTCTGCTACAGTTGAGAGTCTTTGTACGTTTTTGCATGTCTGCAGTTGAGGCAGAATGTATGCAGCAGTGCCAGTCGATTATAACACGATCTATAGGAAGTCCAGCTCAGCACTTTGTTTTTCCAAATGACTAATCACATACCCTTCAAAAGACATCCAACAGTGTATTGTGTTAATTCTGTCACCTTGCTGTGACATTCAGCCTCTTAGAGGCACATACAGACATACTGCAGTGATTCCGTTTCTCTCTGCACCTCACATTTTCCTTAATCTAATGTACATTTTATGTTTAAGACAGAAGAATATGCAGCTATAAGGATGGCTATAAATGAAAATGATTCCCATTCATTTCTGCTCTGATTTGACTCTCACCTTAAGATTTTTCAAACCAGGTTTATGCAGGCTTAGACAAGAAAATAAAGCTAAACAAAACAGATCGGTATCCCCTCTGCTTGGATGTGAGCATCTGTTTACATGCAGTAGAGCTTGATCGCACCTGCTCCGTCAACTCTCTGTCAAGCACTGCCTGGTGACACAACATGCTGTTTGTTCACTAGTGATTTAGCAAACATTTTTATCCAATGCAGTTGTGGCCAACCCCCTAGAGCACTCTAATTGTAAGTGACTTGCTGAAGAGCGCAGTGGTGATAAGAGACATTGGTATCTCCCAAGTATTGATGCATCACCTGCTGGGATCATACCTGTGAAGTTTGTGTTACCAGCTCTGATTGTTAGGCTTTCACCACTTTCTATGTGTTACTGCTTTAGGGAGTAGTGTAGCATGCAAACACATTTTGGTATTTTTTTCAGATCATTCCTGTCATAATAATAATAGTAATAATAATGACTTTACCATGAATTACTGGTAAATAATATGACATTGATGTCATTTATTATCTAGTTTCATATACACTCTCATTCAAAAGCTGGGCCAGTAAGATTGTTTCTTAAAGTAATGAATACTTTTATAATGCAATGATGCATTCAGTTGTTCAAAAGTGACAGTAAAGGCTTTAAAAAAAGTCTAATTCAAATAAATGCTTTTTTTGCTTGTGTCATGGTTTACACAAGAATATTAGGCAGTACAACCATTTTTGACATTGATAATAAAAAGCATATTAGAATAATTTCCGAAGGATTGTGTGACACTGAAGACTGAAGACATTACTTAATTTTTAAATATTCTTTAATAGAAAAAGAGTCATTTTAAATTATAATATTTTAAAACTTCTCTTTCACACTTGTGACTTTGCATTACGCTTATAGCTAATGACATATGTGGAAATGAATCAAAATTGATTTTTTTGTGTGTTCTCTCTGTTGACTTTCTGTTGTTTTACAGAAGGGAGAAATCTGGCCCAACAGCATTGCAGAGGTGAACATCATCTTTAAACCTCAGGAAGCCAGGATCTACCAGCAGACTGTTTACTGTGAAATCACTGGTACTTACACCATGATAACAGATGTTGTGTTAAAAACAATCACTTTCTACTGTCCCAGCTTTGCTGCTCATGCACACTTTCATTGTTTTCTAACAATGCATTGGTATATTTGCATGTTGCGCTTAGGAAAATTCTGCAGGCCTGGAGATCAGGTTTGCTTTTATTTGCATGTTTGAGTAAGGTCTGACAATATTCCTGTTGCTTGGATTAGTAGTGACCTGAAGACAGACTGTTGATATTGTAGCCAGTGAAATTTAACAGCCTGTTTCATTATGCTAACCTGTGTTTTATTTTATTTTTTATTTTATTTTTTATTCTTATTTGAATGCTCTGTACTTACACAGGTCGTGAATCTCGGTTGCCACTCTGCATTCAAGGAGAGGGTGTAGGCCCAAAACTGCAGTTCAGGTTTGACTTTCTAGACATGGGAAACATTGTCATTGGCTCCAAACAAAGCTATAAGGTACAATTGTAGAAACCTCATGTAGTATCTTTGTTTTAATCTCAATGGTAAAAGCAATTTGAGCTTAAGTTACATTGTATCCCATTAAATCCTGGAATAATTATTATTCAGTTGTTCACATTTAAGCAGCTGCATAACACACTAAAGGTGCAAAATGCGTCCATATTGACATAAAATGTTACTAATTAAACATTTTATTTTGGAGTGCTGCAATGATTGCAGTTTGTAAGTGTTATTGTCCCCTTCTTAACCCTCAGCGCTGTCTAAAAGACAAAACCACTTAGCGTTACCTCCTCCAAATCATTACACAGACTAAAGCATGTACTGTAGTAGTGGTGGGAAGAAACTATTGATGTAACAGAAGAACCCTTCACAGAATTGATTACTGTGAAGCCATAACAAGCAGGATCTCACATCAAATTTAATTAGGATGTTGCTCACAATCTGCCAAATGTAGCATGGACTCCACAGCAGTTTTAATTGAATAATAAATCCCCTTATTATTACTGAGTCTTGAAATAGACCAATGTTTGGATCAGTTTGAATACACTCCATGCTGAATTATGCAAACATTGTGGCTTTCCAATTCCTTTTGTTATTTGAGCTTTTGCATAATCCCAATAATATAATTGTCCTGAAAGTTTTGGATTGTTTGTTTGAGTCTGATTTGTCCCTATGGGCCTCTTTTTGAGGTAGTATCCAAGTGTATGATTAAACAACGTAAACTGATCCCACCGGTGAAAGAATGAAACAACTGAGGTTCAGTCTGTGCAGGCATAAACCTGGAGAGATCTACAGACCCTCTTTCTTTTGTGTTCCTTCTCTCTGTCTGTTTTATCTTATTCTTAGCTGCGTCTAAGCAACAAGGGACTGATAAATGGTGCGTATAAACTAGTGCAGCCCAGTACAGTGCTGGGGCTTTGCTTTTCCTTCAACCCCTCTGAAGGCATGATCCCACCCGGAGTCTCCAAAACACTGGAGGTCCACTTCTCTTCTGACAAACTAGGTGTTATCTCTGAAGAGTTACACTTCAGTGTGGTGGGAAACCCTGAGCCCGTCATTGTCACATTCAGGTAAACCTCACAGATGAACACTTTATTATATAATAACCTTTTATTTATTTATTTTCAATTTTCAATTATGTCATTTCTGTATGCGTTGCCTTTTGTGTCCATGAGGAAAATCATTTCACATTGCAAACTAGATGAAATCACTCCCAAAAGGATTACATTTTAGGTTTAGCTGTACATAGTATGATAGAAATGTTTGAATGTATGTTGTTTAAGGCATTTAATCATGTTCTTATCTGAAGAGACTCTTGTTTTCTCTCATGCTAGACACAATTTATCACCTTATCAAATTCTGTCATAAGTGAAATATCATCTAAACATATGAAAAATTCAAATGTCTTGCTTGTTATCTGTTACAGAATATGAACTGCTAATTTTCCACAACACTAGTACAAGTTTCCAGCCAGTCCCCACTGCTTTCCACCGTTATGTACTAATGGCAGTTTTAAAACATTAACCCAACCGTGACATATGATAGACTGTTGTTTATGATAGACAACTTGCGTTGTCATTGTAATGTGATCTACCACCTGCATGAGCTGTGTCGCTTCACTGCCATTTACAAATCTTCTCCTGTGGCCTCATGGGATAGTAAATTGTCCAGTGGATGCGCACTTCAAAATCGTCCCTGAAGTAGTACGTTCTCCGCCTACTGTTTTATGAATACTGTGAATTTTGGACTTACTCTTTTCATGAACAATACTATACTATATAGTAGGGAGGTCTACAAATTTGGATGCAACACTAGTATTGATTGACCTTAACCAGAGTTGATTTTAGAGCAGAATATTGACCCGAATTGTACATCCTTCACTTTAATCAATCCCCTCTTATGACAATTAGCAAAAAATCAATGTTTCTCCTTCACTCTTTGTTTTTTTAATCATTAGCTTATGGCTGATTAAATGAACCTATACAGGCTGAACCTTAATTAAACGAGTGAAGCAGAGCTCTGCTGAAATCTTTCAAACAAACTAGCACAAGCCTAGTCCCCTTTGATTAAAATGGATTACCACTGAAAATGCTGAATGTATACATTCCACAACTACCACTGCCTTGTCATCTAAAACAGTGCCACTCATTCCTTGTTCCACTGGACTTCATCTCAACAGCCTTTTAGTTTTGTATAATTACTTGTGGTGCAGCATTTTCATTGCCCTTTATTCTTGAGGTTTTTTTTTTTTAAAGTTTCCTCGCCCCTTCATCTCTTGCAGGGGGTGTTTAATTGGGCCTACATTCCACTTCAGTGTCCCAGAGCTCAACTTTGGGGAGGTGTCCTTTGGTAAATGAACTTGCACTCTCCACTTCATCAATCAGGATCAATGTTAGTGTTTAATCCCTGTTTTGCATATTAGTTGTGTAATCAGGAATCTTCTATCACTCACCCAAGGGTTTCCGCAAACGCTGACATGTTCCCTTAGCAACACTTCAGTGGTGCCCATGAGCTTTGGACTGCGGATCCCCGGAGATGGCACGGGACTGGCGAGCAGTACCAGCACAGACCAGGTCACTCAGCTGAACAGAAGTGAATGGGGACTAGGAGACAAAACCAAAAGAAGACCGAGAGAGTTTATTTTATCACTCAGCACAGGCTCAGTTCATGCTATGGCTGAGACAGATATCCAGGTATGTTTGCTCTTTCTGATTCTAAGCCGACCTGTCAACGTATTATCTCGCTGAATACCTCAAAGCGATTTGAATCAATTTCCATATGCAAAAGCAGAAGTGACCTGTCAAGATGTTCCCTATGACCTGTCCATGCCACAAACATCAACAATCTCTCTTGAGACGAGAAACTTTGGTCTTTAAACTAAGTGCAGCCTTAAATGTCCGTTCAGAGCAGACCTTTAATCCCTGTTAAACCTCAGACTTTAAAAAAAGGGCTGTTGTGTTCCATTAATAGAAAAATAGGAGGTGGAATATATTGGAAAAGGTGATAAATTAGAACAGTATCTCCAGCCTCTCTCTCTCTCTCTCTCTCTCTCTCTCTCTCTCTCTCTCTCTCTCTCTCTCTCTCTCTCTCTCTCTCTCTCTCTCTCTCTCTCTCTCTCTCTCTCTCTCTCTCTCTCTCTCTCTCTCTCTCTCTCTCTCTCTCTCTCTCTCTCTCTCTCTCTCTCTCTCTCTCTCTCTCTCTCTCTCTCTCTCTCTCTCTCTAGGGCTGTGATTATCTCACCCATGCTCCTTTGGTTGCCAGGTACCTTGCGTACCTGTCATGTGCTGGTCTTTTCCCATCAATGGGAGCTGTCAGCACTTTGGAGGGCTAATCTGTTGGATGTGTCCGCCTGTCTTTGTGCTTCCTGTGGATGTGGGTGTCTCCTGTCAGTGTTCAAATGTGCCTCTCCCAGTCTGTGACAAGAGTGTGGCTCACTGTGCTCTAATGAGACCTCAGCACAAGAATACATATTAGGGGGTTGTGGTTAGTAGTATTAGTGGAATGGGACAATATTCCCAGATGCATCACACAGCTGGCCGGCAGTCTCCTAGACATGTTAGAATAATAAAAGAAACACACCTGGAGAGTACTTTGCCGTTCTTCTCAGGCGGTTACATTTCGTGGTGACAGTTGTCTGTGATCCCGTATGTGAGGTTTCAGAGCACTTAAAGCACTGCAAGGAGAGGAATACTGCTATCTGAACTACGTTCAGGTATTACTTGAGCGCTATATTTAGACAAGCAGCTGTTAAATCTGTTCAGAGCTTTTATAATAGTGATTTAAACTATGATATATTTAAGTGGGGTTGTTTCATAAAATAAAGACGGAGATATAAAATCTTATGAAGAATATACAGTAAACTACCATTCAAAAGTTTTGGGTCAGTAAGATTATTATTTTATGTTTTTTGAAAGAATTAAGAAATTAACACCTTTTAATATTTATTTAGCAAGTAAAGACTAAAACAATAAAGTCTTTTACATTGTTACATACAAATTTTTATTGAAATAAATGTTGTTGTTTTTTACTTAAAAAATTAACACTGTTTCCACAAAAATATGAATCAGCACAATATTGTTCATTCATAATAAAAATAAATGTTATTTAATTTTAAAGCACCAAATCATGATATTGAAGCGGTTTCTGAAGGATCACGTAACACTGAAGACTGGATTAATGGCTGCTCAAAATGTAGTTTTGCCATCTCAGAAATAAATTACATTTTAAAATATATTTCGCAATGATTTACTGTATTTTTGATCAAATAAATGCAGACTTGGTGAGCATAAGAGACTTTTTTAAAAACATAAATAAATGTTAAACGTTTGAACAGTAAGTGTATGTGTGTTTGTTTTTCAGTTAACCTTTTGCTCAAACACGGTGCAAGACTACAATCTGGCTTTAGTGCTGGATGTTCAAGGTGTTGGAGAGGAGGTTTTAGCTCTCCCAATCAAAGCTAGGTAATACACTTTCATCGGGGAAATAAAGTGGTCTTGCTGTTTTCCCTGCACAAAACTTATCTCTGATTGTTCCGGTAGATGTGTTGTGCCTGATGTGGTCCTCAAGAACCCAGATCTTCAGTTCCAGCACTGTTTCCTGGGTCATCCCTATGAGCAATCATTTGAGCTCATTAATGATAGTGACCTTCCTGCGTGCTATGGACTTCTGCCACAGGTGATTCCTCCCAATCAAGTAAAATTTATTGCGTTTCTATTGCAGCCCTTTCCAATTTTCTAGGTCAGACATTAGAGTATGTATTTTGATGTATTTTGATTTTCTAACATATGACACACGTTTCTGTTTGCAGCCATATGAGGAAGACCCTGCTCTTCTTTATTCCAGTCCTCACGCACGAGGGGTCATCCAACCGTATAGCACAGAACAGATTCCAGTAGTTCTTCAGGCCAAGACAGTGGGCAGCCTACAGGAAACAGCTCACATTGCTATACTAGGCCGTCAAGACCCACCATTGGTGAGTATATGTCTACGTATGACATTAAGGCAAGTGCATATTTTACACTAGCACTCAAAAGTTTGGGGCCGGTAAGATTTTTTTAATGTTTTTGAAAGAAGAAAAAAATGTAAGAAATAAAAAATGTACTCATGTTCAATTGAACCAAAGTCAATGGTTTGATACCCAGGGAGTGCATGATAAATGATAAAATGTATAACTTAAATGCAATATACAGTTTGTCGCTTTGGATAAAGCATTTTCCATATGCATAAATTACATCTCTTACCTCTTACCTCTTCTCTGTTAATAGATCTGTTATCAAAGCGGTTTCTGTCACAGTCTTCTATTTACGTTCTTTCGGTGGAACATCACAACATTTTCACAAAAAATCTTGATATGTGTAATCCTTTTCTCCATAGGAGCTCCTTCTGTCCTGTGTTGGCCAGGGACCTTCCGTATCTGTCAATGCTGCCAAGCTGAACTTTGGCTGCATTCCTGTGCTGACTGATGTCACAAGGACTTTGCAGCTGTCAAACGACTCCCCAATCCCAGCCAGATTCTTTGCTCAAATGGTGGGTTCTAATGCAACAGAAGGGATGAAAAGCTTTGGTACTGTTTCCCTTTGCCCTTGTAATGTCAGTGTCCTCACCTGATGCCTATTCTACTGTTTTCTTACTCTGGGTCCAATATCATGGTCTTTTCTCCATGCCATGTGAATGCTTTAGATTAGATTAGATAAGAGTTAGCGTAATACCCTCATACTGTATGCCTTTTATAAATCCTAATTTCTCCTAATTTCCATTTTTCGTTTTGGTCGCTCTTTATATTAAATAAGCTCCTTGATTCTCAGCACTGATAAATAAGCATTAGGCTTTGTTTAATTAATCCATGGAAGGATTGCATGCAACCACACACACATACACCAAGAGACTTGGACACATATATAGACAAACTCATTCAGATATTAAGGGCATCCTAGATTATGTGTCGACACTCATTGGTAAACTGATCCTGTCTTCTCCTCCAAGGCTGAGGACTTTTATAAGCCCAGAGTTTTTACTAAACATTTTCCAGCTTTAGTCGATCCTGAATTTCATTACAGGCGCTCGATAGTGTGGCTGAGTGCCAGGCAGATGCTGATAGCAGTGCGTCATGAATTGAAAATACTCACAACGCAGTCTTTCGCTTTTATGCGTCCATCTGTTCATGTAGTTTCTGATAAACAAGTATTGTGAGTTTTTCGGAAAGATATGTCTCTCCTGAGACTGACTTTTGGTTCCATTGTAAAGCTCTACAGCACGATGAAGTTTAAAGAAGGTGTTAAACCTTCTAATGCAGGTCTGATCTGATTATTGAAATTTCAGCTGGCTTGTACTTTACTTGATTCCTCTCTCAAGGAAAAATCGCCCCAACCTCGATCTAGCTCCCTATCGACCGGCTCGTCTCTCTGTCTTCCCCTCCTTTATCTCTCTCCCGCTTGCTTTGCCACTTCTCTTTCATATGAAGACTTACGGAGTGATCTATGTCTCCCTGCTGACCTCCTTTAGTCCGGCGCAGATCAAATGATAGGGCCCTCTCTCTAACCTCTACTTACTTGCTCAAAGGCGTTTCCTCCTTGCTGAATACTGAATTTGTAATTTTCTTCCTCCAAGGGCAGCCTATTGCTGGTGATGACTGTGTTGAAGCATAAGCCATTGGCAAACTTCTTTTGTAAATTTGATCTAAATGATCATGGTTATGCAACAATATGATATGAATATCAATATGTTATGAATTTCTTTGGAATTACAACATATTTCAAAGGGACCCTTATATAAAGTTTACCAAAACCCTTTACTACCTCTGATGATCAGATTCAGTGTATTTCTCCAGAATTATTCATGTGGCTCTGCTATGGCTCACAGTTGAGTGAATATGAGATATGAGTGTGGCTCCCCCTGATTGGCCTCTAACACACCGTCTGCCTCACAAACACACTTTGCCACACACAAATATATAGCTCCCGCGTGACTCAGAGGTCATATCAGTTTAAGGAGTTGGTTATGAAAAAGTCAGCTACCAATTCACTCATGAGGTGTTTGGACGATTTTCTGTAAAACTTGATTCTGATTGGACAATTGTGACCAAGTCAAAAAAAAAAAAAGTCTTATCTAATGACTACTGAATTGCAGCCGTGTATTAAGTGGGATAATGTACATTCTGATGATCTTAATGTCTTAGATTGTGCACACTCAAATGGGAAATACTTATCCTTCAATTTCTTCTCTACAGTCTGCTCACTTAGTTTTTCCCTATGAAGACTGTAAAAGGAGAGCATAATGGAAATGATGATAAATGTGCCAAAAGCTATACTCAGTCATCCTTAAGGCGAGACACGACAGGCAAAAACATTGATTTTTCATGCAGTGGTCAGTTTTGAGATTTTGGGCTAGTTTACTCCTTCAATATATGTTCTGTCAAGCTGCTATAAAGAAAACGTTGAAAATATACATTAAGATGTTTATTTTATTACATTTTGTTTACTTGCGGCGGTAAGTTTCTCCTGAATTTACCAAGAAGTTAGCATTCCAACGCGACATGCCGTGTTCCCGTCTTTTCTCAAAATGAGTTTTTTGTCATTCTCCAGTACAAACATCTCAGTCTATGTAGCACCTATGTACACCAAACTTTCCAGTTATACACTTAGCAGTATTTTGAAGATATTTTCACAGGGATTTGTTAATAAATTATTCCTTGTGTCTCGGCTTAAGATAAATAAAACGCTATTAATCAGAATCCCTTAACACACCAACACCCATTCTCTTTACTCAGTCAGAAAATCCCAATTAAAAGTTAATGTGCAGGACATCAATCATTTGGCCGCATTATGAAAACTGATTTGAATCCTCCGCCAACAGTTATGGAAAGCAGTGGTGCAAATTAAGCAGCTGGTGGGTTGCACTTTTGCATGCAAAGACAAGCTTGCACTTTTTTCACATTGGTTTATTTCTCGTTATGAGGAAATAATGAAAGTAGGGAGAAAAAGTAGGAGAGAAAGGAGGCGCTTAACATATGGGGTTTGAAAGAGGAAAAAACTGCTTATGCGTATCCTACATCCCAAATACCCTGTTGTATAAGCAGTAGAAGGTACTACAGTACATCATACTGTTAAAAAAAGTTTGTTCTATGTACTATACATATTGATGTACTACATCCACCATGTTATTACTGTCATATGGACTACAGTTGAGTCTGCCATTCATAAATCCTCTCCCATGGCCTCATGGGATTGATTGAATGCACACTCCTGAATCTTGGTGGAAGTAGTAGGTTATATGGGTACTTTTCACCTACTGTTTTTCGAATAGTTACTATGTATTCGAACATACTACTCTTTTGCCTGTTGTATATTTGCATAGAATTCGATTTCCGACGCAGTGGAAGTATTAGCCAGATATCAGACTCTTGGGTCAGTTATAGCACAAACAGTGTTCTTCTATCAGCCACTCATTATAAAACGGATACATAATTCCAATTCCTTTATACTATCACCAGTCTTTTCTACTCCCTTCAGATAAAGAGAATCCTGCTGGCAGCACAAGGCATATAGACACGCAAGCTGTATGTTTACACGTTATCACTACATAGCTGCTCATTTGAAACCTTGTTCAATTACAAGACTGAGATAAGATGTTGCTTAATGGTTGGCTTTTGAGTGGCAGTTACTTGTGTTGGAGCCAACCGGGAGGGAATGTTCATTAATATTTCTCATTACCCACTAGAAAACGTACCCACTGTGGGATCATTTCCCCTGGACATTACATAAGACAGAAGAATCAGTCCACACACATAAGGGAGTTTGTTTTTTGCTTGTGATTTTTTTTTTTTTTTTTTTCATGTGACTTGGACTATACAGTATATTGTACGTTGATGTTGATGTTGATGTATGAAGCTGATGTATGAAGGATGCTTTAGGTTGTCACAACTGTATATTAACCCATTTGATCCCAAAGTATTCCTAGCTAGGTGAGCATTTGTATTTTACTCATTGGATTGGCCAGTAAAATAAACACTTTAGAAAAGTTAGTGAAAGTAAGTGGTTATTCTTGGTCACATTTGTAACTGATAGAAGAGTATACTTAAAATTTGCTTAGTTGTTCATTAAGACCAAAGTTGCAAAATTATTAACACTACTGTTCAAAAATCTGGGATAAGATTTATTTTTGGAAATAAAGTAATTCTTGATAAACAAAGAAATGAAAATATCGAAAGTGGCAGAGTATACTTTTACATTGTACAAAAAAACAAAAAAATCTTTCAAATAAATGCTGTTCTTCTGAACTGATGAATTCCCCCCAAAAAAAGTATTGTTTCCACAAAAATATTAAGCAGCACAGCTTTTCAACATTGATAATAATAAGAAATGTTTCTTGATTTTAATAGGATCATCAACTCTGCCATCAAAGGAATAAATTACATTTTTAATATTCAAACAGAATTATATGAAAATATTACTAGCCCCAAACTTTTGGACGGTAGTGTATTTTATATATATAGCAAGATTTAAATGGGTGAGAGCATTGTGATTAATATGTCGTTTAAACATTATATGTATGGAATTATTAGAATGTTATTATCCTTTTTTGCTATGGTATGTTTAAAACTACACAATGGAATTAGAGATTTTGTGCTATAATGTGTATGTGAATGTTGATAGGTGAGGAACAGGTCTCACTGGCGTGTGGATCACAGTGAAGGGGAAATTCCTCCAAAGGAGAGTCTGGAATTGAAGTTGATAGCCCATCTGAACGACACCATGCCCTTCCAGGATGAACTGTTTCTGGAAATCCCGGACAGCCAAAATTTTAACATTCCTGTGTCGGCCAAAGGAAAGGGCACCACCATAGTCACTGACCGTCCATTGGCTCCTAGCCTGGATTTGGGAACCCACTTCAGGTAAAACAACGCCAATGTCTGTCCTTGAATTCTGCCATTTACAATAGTCCGCTATTCACAAAACTTCATGTTCAGTTAAATTATTAAATCTTCTGGTCTTCTAGTTCCGGCCCATGTCGGTATGCCTTCAGAATCACTAATCGAGGACGTCGCACTCACCGACTATTATGGACCACAGAGGGGTTTCCACAGTTTCACAACAGAGACGTTCTGTCACCTAACAAGTCTAGGAACAAAAAAAGCAAGAGCCTTCAAACTTCAGATCAAGGAGGCCCTGTCTTCAGCTTATCACCTGCACGTTTATTACTTCCTCCTGGCCACTCAACGGACATGCTGCTAGAGGGCTCCTCTGATGTCCCCAAGGTACCGATATCAGAACTTTTTCTTATGTGCATCAGCAATTAATCGTCTCTAACTGATAACTAGACTGCTTTCCTTGCAACAATTTCAAATATGTTGGCCAACAGCGGTTCCGACACAACCTGCTAAAGTTTGAATACTATGGTGATGAAGGTCCTGAAAGCCACACTTAATCCTCTTTTAGTGGAGACGCATGGAGCTGTGCATTGACTTCCTCTCTAGAGCATTACAGAGATGCATGCCTCCTTGAGTCCTTATTGATTTAATGGTAAATTAGAGATGAGAGAAAGTGAGAAGTGAATATAGGCCTGCCCTGCTGCGTCCCACGCTGGGCTGCTGCATTGCATAGCCATCAGTCGGTGTGCCGGGTCTCAAGCATCATAGAGAACGTGCAAGGCTTTTAGTTTTAGTGCAAGGCTGAGCTGGGTTTCTTAAAAATGTAACTTTCAAAGATGATTCACATCCATTCATAAATTGAGAATACAAAAAGATATATGTATGAATGTGTTTTTTAAATGTGTGTTTATGATTGCAGGTCGTTACGGAAAAACTTGTATGCTATGCTGTTGTCGGGCGTCAGTATGGGAAAGAGTGCATCATTACTGCAGACGTCACATGCCAATTCGTCTCCCCAGAAGTAAACTTCTCATCCAAACAAATCAGCTTCTATGTGGAAAAGGTTCGCAAAAATCTCTCTACCATCAAGGGCTACGATAGTCAGTGTTGGCTGTAATTCATCACCAAGTTATTAATTACTGTAATTTGATTAGAGAGAGTAATTAGTACAGTAAACGGATTACACTGTTGAAGATGTAATTAGTTACTAGTAATTCATTACTTTTTAGAGAGACTTATCCAACACTTACAGTTTAGAATTTTTACTTTAGTTGTTATTTCTGTTTTGTTTTCAATTTAGTTATTTTTTGGTTATTTTTTGAGGGGTGCCAAAGTTAATGCATTAACTGGTGTCATAAATGCATACGTCTAGTGTTATTTTGTCGCATTTTCATGTTTAATACAGGTGAGTTGTAAAGGTTTAAACTTTTATATAAATTTTTTTAAGTTTGGCTCTCATTTCCTCATCCTTGCAAAACCGCAACCACATTAACCCATTTCATAATATTAAAGGGATATTTAATATTAAGAAATATTTTCATTTTTCACCCATAAATGAAAAGACTGTCATCATTTATTCACCCTCATGTCATCTCAGACCTGTGTGACTTTCTTTTTTCAGGGGAACGTAAAAGAAGATATTCAGATTTTTTTTTTTTTTTCATACAGTGGAACCTAAACCGTCTCCAAAATTCAGTATCTTCTTTTGTGTTCTGGACTGACATTAGTGTGAGTAAATGATAAAAGAATGATCATTTTTGGGTGAACTATCCCTTTAATTACTCATATTGTCAATATTGTATTGTGTGTGTATGTTAAATGTCAGGTCCATTATCTGTGCTGAACATGTACCCTTTTATCAAATGTCCTCTCACTTTTTATGAAGCACAGAAAAAAATAGTCTGCAGTGTGTGGTTAGATTGAGGCAATTATCTGTTCTCTTGTAAAGGAATTAAGCCTAATTTATGAATGGTACAGAAGGGATATATATTGTCTGTTCATCCAATCAATCAATTTCGATCCATTTGTAAGTCACTTGACTGCATAAATACAAGATTGAGGCATGGACAAATGTTATGGTCTATTGAAATTGAAAATAGATTGCCGCCTCAAGTATTGACAGTAAAAACCATGCAGCTGTTATGTCCAACTCATTCAAATGAGCCGTCCAAATTTATTTCTCTTTTGCAAAATGATTGTAAGTGAGCTGAGATGACAAATTCATTTGAACCCCAGCTCACAGCTCAGCACTGATGCCCTGGCATCTCTGGCCCTCTTCTGTTTTTTAAAAAAAAGCTGTAGAATAAGCACAGTGAGCTCGGGAGGAACCATCATTATAATGAAAATGATTTTCTGTCTGCCTTATTTCACTTTTATTATCTCTGTTTCAACACACACACATTTGCACACACAACACCACCCGCCTTGTCAGATTCCTGTTCTCTCACATTTTTGCTGCAGCTATACATATTTTCATAAACTTCTTCACACACATCTTCTGACAGCTGTTTTCAGGCACCTTGTAAGTCTGTATCTTAGAACTAAAAATGCAAATTTATGTCTGTGGCATTCTTTTTATCTGACGCTGTCCCATTCGTCTGTGTTTTGACAGCCCGTGCTGCTAGATTTACTGAATGCTCCCTTAGTAGAGCTTGGAGGAATAAAGCAATTAAAGAGAGCGAGTAGGGAATGGGGGAGAAAGAGAGAGAGAGAGATGAGAGGAAATTGGATGATGAGGGAAAACTCAGACTGCAATAAAAGAGTGAATTTTGCCTTTTAAGTATTGGCATGGAAAAATAATTGATATTTGTCCTTGCAAGTTATATTTTGTCTAATAGCATTAATAATAACAACTGGTCTCAATATCACATCCTCACCACATATTATTAAAGTTTCAGAAATATTCTGTCTCCGTCCCTGTGCAAGTTTGTACTTTGTATGGTCACAGTAGATTTTGTGTATTGCCATTTTAAATATAAAGTACCGTTTAAAAGTTTGTGGTTGGTAAGATATTTGGTAAGATATAAATGTTTTCGAAAAAATCTCTTATGCACACCAAGGCTACATTAATTTGATTATAAAATACAGTATATACAGTAATATTGTGAAATGTTACAATTTAAAATATTTTTTTTCAATTTTAGTATTTCAGAAATGTAATTTATTCCTGCAAATATTCAAAGCTGAATTTTCAGCAGCCATTACTCCAGTCACATGATTCTTCAGAAATCATTAATATGCTGATTTGGTGCTCAAAAAACATTTCTTATTATTATCAATGTTGAAAAAAGTTGTGCAGCTTAATACAAAAGGATATTTGATAAATGTGTCCATGCTGAGTAAATGTATTAATTCTTAAAAAAAAAAAAAAAAAAAAGACCCCAAACTGAACGGTTGTATTTTGTGTTTTATTGCTTTTGTTTTATCTAATATAGTTCCAATATATTATATAAACTCCAATATATTTATGGAGTTTGTCTGACTCACAGGCTCCAGATGTGTCTCTGGTTCCGCTGTATCAGAGGCTGGTTCTAAAGAGTGTGTCCTCCTTGAACCTCTCTATGGAACTGACCCTGCGTGAGCCCTTTGGATTGTGTGATTATGACGGGGATGAACTGTTTACAACCTCAAAGGTAAACAGGTTAAGTATAGTTGCTGTTTGTTTACCAGTAATGGCAAGTGTAACTGCATTGTAGTGGGAAAATAAAAACCTTAAAATGGCATTTATTTTATTTTATCCTATTGTTGCACATTTATGCATGCAAGTGTGCAGGTTAGATTTTAATGCTTTCCATTACTTGACCCGTGCATCTGAAGTTTTGGTCTTTCAGGCGAAGTCTAATAGTTCTTCTCTTTCTGTAGAGTCTGGTGCTGGCAGTCGGAGCTCAGAAAGAGCTGTGGGTGCGTTTCAACCCCATGTATCGACAGGACCGTCTCACCCGTGTGGTTGAGGACGTGCTGGAGTTCTGCTACCATGGCCACCCTCAGCAGGAACAGGTGGTGCTGAGGGGTGAGGTTCATTTCCCTAATCTCAAGTTCTCCAGCACCACATTGGACTTTGGCTGCATTCTCAACAACACAAAATCCCGTCTCAAACTCACCATGACCAACTGCAGCCCACTCTGTGTTTCCTACCGATGGGCCTTCCTGGTAGACCGAAAGCAATGCCATATTGGGTAGGAACAACACAAACCTGAGTATCAAATAATAAATCTAAACTTAAAGGGATAGTTCACTTTGAAATTAAATTTTGGTATGTTTTAGCTTACCTCAAGGGCATCCAAGATGTAGGTGTCTTTTTTTCCGCAGTACTTTAAATTTTGATATTTTTAGGTCAAACCGTTCTTGTCTGTCAGTCATATAATGCAGGTCTATGGTCACCCCCTCAAAGAGCATGCACAGAGTCCAAATTAAAACAATTCCCCGTCGTCCAAATTAAACAATTCCCCATCGTAAGTACACATTGATGGCCTAAGACACGAAACGAGCGGTTTGTGTGAGAAAATGAACAGTGTTTATATCGTTGTTACCTCTTGAACACAGCCGCGTCCAAGTGATCTGAGGGCGCGGGCGGGTATAGATATATACACTAGATGTCGCCTTTGCTACTGCAGTTCATTGGAACGAAACCGTAGCCAAGGCGACATCTAGTGTATATATCTATACCTGCCCGCGCCCTCAGATCACATTTGGATGTGGTTGTGTTCAAGAGGTAACAACGATATAAATACTGTTCGTTTTCTCACACAAACCGCTCGTTTCGTGTCTTAGGCCATCAATGTGTACTTACGATGGGGAATCGTTTAATTTGGACGACGGGGAATTGTTTTAATTTGGACTCTGTGCATGCTCTTTGAGACAGTAACCATAGACCTGCATTAAATGACTGACAGACAAGAACGGTTTGACCTAAAAATATCAAAATTAAAACTACTGCGGAAAAAAAGACACCTACATCTTGGATGCCCTTGAGGTAAGCTAAAACATACCAAAATTTAATTTCAAAGTGAACTATCCCTTTAAAGGTGCTCTAAGCAATGTCAAACTAACCATAACTAAAATTGTTAGGGGCACAGGGACACCTCTCCAATGTAGTCCACTGCAGAAATGGGGATAGACTGTATGGACTTAAGCTGATATTTAGCAATTCAGAGGCTGCATAAGCGAATTCTTGAGAGAAATGTTCAAGGAGTATTGATTTTTCTGTTGACAAAAAAACAACAACATTAAATAAATAAATAAATTGGAGGGAATTAAACGAAAAGCCCCTAAAGATTAAGCAATCGATGCTTTATTTCAGCACTCAGATGTTAAAGACAGACAGATGTCCAGTCAAGCCTTCCAAGCCCTGAGAGGAAATGCAATAACTTTCTATAACTGAATAAACAGGTGATGATGTATGACAGACTGATGCAGCTGACAGCTCACACTTTACTGATGGGAGTGAATAGTGGAGAAGCATGTGATTAAATAATGGGTCATCAGCATTTACAGTCTCTGAGGTGTTCAAATGGAGCAACTTAGAATAGCTGTCAAACATTTGATCTGTGTTTTAAAACAGAGCATTCAGTGCCCTGTAGTGGAACCATTGCAGAAACTGAGTTAGTCTTTAGAGTCGAAACAGTGTTTAATTTCAATTAAAATTAAAATATTTAAATATTAAAAATTTGTTAGTCGTTATAGTCATAGTTTTTGTCTTTTAATGAAGTCATATTCTGTAATTATAGATGTAATTTTAATCCATTTTACTGACTAAAATACCATTAAATTTTAGTCATTGAAATTAAGTCATTAAAAAGCGCTAAACCAATTTTTCAGACAGTTTATATATTAAACATTTATTAACATTTAACACAAACATGTTAAAAATCATTTTTGATGTAAAACCTGATGTCCTAAAATAACATTGAGTTTACAGTTTTAAAACAATGTTGTGAATGTTTTTTAGTAATTCATCATCAGTGTGTTGTGAAGAGACTTACTGTACATTCTGATTAGCCAACCTGATCTCATGAACTATTTTACAAGGTAATGATTTCCTATGAATTTTTACGATGTGATTCGTATGGAAATATATGATTTTTTAGAAAAGTAATAAAGGTCTTCCCCTAAACCTAGCAATCAGTGGGGCATAAGCAGATCACTCAAAAACAAATGAATGAGCTACAAATTCACACAAATTATCCACCAGTTCTCCAAAATGTAAAACGGTTTGGATGACTTGTGCATTATCCGTTATTTTGTACAAATACGGTTGTAATATTATATATTTATGTTGTATATACAGCATTTATCTGATTAATCTCAAATATATAGGATGCATTAGGTCAAATTAATTCAATTTACCAGTTATACTTCACTGTTCAGATTCAACTGTACAAGCGGGACAATTCTTGACATTGTTGTGTCGTATGATTATTATTTGAAATAAGCCAATAATAAAAAACATACTAGTGAATTGTTAATATCTTGCGGTTAATTTTTTTGTGCTATATTTGACTGCATGTTTTAATTAACATTTAATTATTGCAACAGTGTGCGTTTTTCATCTCGTCTTATAGGTCCGTATATTTAAAGGGTAACTCTCGCCAAAATGCAACCTAGGGTCTTTTTGTTAATCTACCCGAGGCGAACTTTCGTTTAAAAGCATAATTAGAATAGAAATGCCACTTTTAAGTTTGACCGTATTTATGTTTTCGGTGAAATTACCTTTTGAATAGGAGTGCTTGGGGCACTTCTATGATAGCATCAAAAATCGATATTTTTAAAACACTAAGAAGGCTTGACACAACATGAAACTTTGCTCGAAGTATCACCAGGGGCTATTATATATCGACTATTTTTGACTATCAAAATGCTGGCAGACAGAAACAACAACAGCTACATTGAGTTGTTCAAAATCTTTCTTTTTAGTAAACTCTGTGTACACAAACAATGTTCTCAATGCTCGAGTTCATGTGTAGAGCCCCTGGTGATACTTCGAGCAATGTTTCATGTTGTGTCGAGCCTTCTTAGTGTTTTAAAAATAGAGATTTTTGATGCTATCATATTTACTCCCATTCAAAAGACCGAAAGCGAAAATACGGTCAAACTTAAAAGTAGCGTTTCCATTCTAATTATGCTTTTAAATGAAAGTTTGCCTGTGGTAGATTAACAAAAAGACCCTTGGTTGCATTTTGGCAAGAGTTACCCTTTAACACACTTCCAGCTTCACACACATACTCATGGTCTCCTGGTTGGAAAATAAAATAGTTTACACAACGCTTCATTTTAAATCTCAGCTGTTGATAGCTGTGGGTTGAGTTTTTATAGTTTTAAATTGTTGTAGTGGCTGCCATGTCCTGCGTCGGATTAATCGATATATCCTCCGTGGGGCTGCAGTGCAAGCCAGTGAAGATTAATCACTTTCCACACTACTATTCGCTAACCCACCTCGTGCATGATCCAATAAGACTATGACCTTTCCTATCATTATCGCAGGGTTTTTAGCATGCATTGTCCAGCCTGCTAATTAAAAGCCTATCAGTAACTAAACCAAGAGCAAAGCCGCTATTATTGGACCACTTGGCTGATCCATTCGGGCTCCTGGCACATGGTGGATTTCTTGCTGATGGACAGTTTCTTGTGGTGTCTGCGGCTGATATAAGACTGATTACTTTTTTCCTTCTTTTCTGGTAGGTTTTTTAACGAGACGAGCCAGGGGACTAAAGGAGACGCTGGAGGGAAAAGAAAGGAGAGTGGGGAGGCGCAGAGGGAGCTGTTAGAGCAGAGAGAAGCTGACGGCAAGATGGACCCAAACAGGTCTGAGAACAGATTCTGTGTGATACTAGAGGCTGACAACTCCCTGAAGCCTCTCCGATAATAAGCAGGAATTATGAGGATACATATAAAGGGGGATGTTTACCCGAATCTCATCATGTTAGCAGACCTTTGAGTATTACCTCAGCTCCTCTCTGGTTCTCCAAGTTGATAATGAGAGAACGAAGCGTAGCCTCCTACAGAATCATTAGATTGCTCAAGAGCACCCATCACGTACGCACTCATATCGTGAAGGGCAGGTAAAAGTGAGACGCTATCTGTGCATTTGTTTAGCGTAGCGAGTGTTTCTGGCAGCACATGTCTCTTGAGAGACTTCAGCCTTTGAGAACACCTGCACCAGACTTCCCTTCACTGCGTTGGTATCTGAAACGCTCTCAGCACTGTCATTTGTTCTATGCCCTCAGCCTGGTTCTAGAGATGTTGTTGAACACGCACACATTTTAAATCAAATACCATTCAAGCACAAAAGTTGTACATTTTCAGATGGATTTTAGAAGGGGTTTTTTTTCTAGATATGACTGGTGTTTTTAATTTCCAGGGGTCCTGTGGAGCTTATTCATTATCTGTACTAAGCAATCGCCTCCGGGTTTATCAAAAAAATTGAAGTTACATCTTTTGATTAACAGTGCCCCCTGCTGACTCCATTTATAATGACACCCACTGTCCCAGCCTGCTCAGCTTCAATACAACCTTCCATCTGAAATTTTTTTACAAGATTTTTGATTGGCTTTATTTCTGAAAGCAAAATATTATGACGCATTGATTCCATCAACACTTATTCTGAATGAGGCACTTAGTCTATTCTTTTCTCTTTCTTCAGAGCCTGAGATTTTCTGTGTTAACTTTTGATAAATTACACCTGTTAAATTATTTAATGCTTTCTGTAATTAACGGCCATCTTGACTCAATTTAGTTTCCGCCTGACCCTTAAGGCGGAACAAGAACGTGAAGTTAGAGAGATGGAGATCTAATGATTGGTGAAAACCACAAATAATGTGTCATTGTTTATATTTTTGCAGGGAGACTGGTGTAATCATGCCTCAATTGGAAGAGGATGAATTGCATCATGGTAGTGGACAAGAGCAGAATAGGACCTACTCAACACGGCCAGTGAGCACAGAGCTGGAAAGCAAACCAATCAATCTCACAGCCAATGGGCATCCAAGTGTGAGTGTGAAAGAGGTCCGTATAACCTTGCATTCGTCCCAATATGTTGATATATTCTCTAAAAGTATTATACATTTTGAAGCTGCTATTTTTCATTCTCATCTATTTCATAGGTGTTTGATATCTCCTCACTGTATGGGGAACTACAGCCTGGTGACACCAAGCTGGTGACCTTCTCATTTCTTGGTCACGCTGACATCAACACGCATGTGTTGGCATTGTGTGAGGTGGAAGGAGGGCCCACCTATGAGATCACACTCAAGGGTCAGGCTTCTTTTGTTTCATACACACTGGACACAAATGACATTGACTTTGGTTTACAGGTAACTTCACACTTTCAATAAAATGGCAATATGATTAATTCAGCAGCAATCTGTATAGATGAAAGGGTTTTGTTGTTTTTCCTCCCTATATTCATAGTTGTTTGACCATGTAGCTGAAGCAGAGCTCATTTTGAAGAACACAGGGAAAGTCGGATTTGATTTCTCTTCTCTAACTGGAGAACCAGGACTCTTTCTTGAGCAACTGTTACCTGGTCAGCCTCTCATCATTCCCAGCAAGGTGAGATGTTCTTCATGTTTTAAAACACTGATAACTTTTCTTCCTATCAAATTTGTGGCCCAAGTGCATCATGTGTCATCATGGTTGTGTTTCTTCTGAAGGGTCACCTAGAGCCGTATGCAGAAATGAGGCTCAGTGTATACTACCTTCCAGGAATTCCAGAAGTCTTTCACAAGACCTTTCAGTTGCAAGTGGCCTTTTATGAGACTGAAGTCATTACTGTAAGAGGAGAGGGTATTTTCCCTCGACTGTGTCTGGACCTTCCTAGAGACCTGAGTAAGTTGCTGTCGGTCATACACTTCTTTTCAAAAGTTTGGGGTCAGTAAGCTTTTTATTTTTAAAGGAAATTAATACTTTTATTTAGGAAAGATACATTAAATTGATCACAAGTCACTATGAAGAAATTTTATAATTTTACAAAACGCTTTCTATTTCAAATAAATTTTGCTCTTCTAAACTTTTCAACTTTTTAGAATCCTAAAAAAGTATCATTGTTTCCACAAAAAGATTATCAGCACAATATTTTCAACATTGACAACAAGAAATGTTTCTTGAGTACCAAATCAGCATATTAGGATGATTTCTAAAGGATCGTGTGACACTGAAGACTGAAGTAATGATGCTGAAAATTCAGCTTTGTCGTCACAAGAATAAATAGCATTTAAATTATATAAATATAGATAACAGTTTTACTGTGTTTTTGATCAAATAAATGCAGCATTGGTGAGTATAAGAGATTAAAAAAAGATAAATTAAAAAAGCATTAAAAAAAATCTGAGATCTGAACAAACGTCTAACTAACACAAAGTATTTAATTTTGTGCTATGAACCTCAAATTGTGTGGCTTGTTGAGGACAAGTGTGCTCTCAGGAAAGGTTCGCACAAAACGTGTTATTTGCCAAGTCAGACACCACGTCTTCATATGATTGAATTAATCGAACCTTATAAATGAATGAGCCATTCTGAGGCCAACAGAGCATCACAAAATTGTCGGACACATTGCAGATTTCTTCCAGGATGTTTTAAATTCCTGAATATGGTCCAACTTTCACTCTCATCAAATACAATTGAAAGGAGGCCAGCCCTGCGTCCTGGCTCGCCTAACCTTTAATCAAACAGTCGCACCATGCCAGCTTGCAGACTGACATAATGGTCTTGACCTTGGACTAGCTTAGCCCCTGCGCTAGAACTGTTCAAACCCTTTTTTTTGCCTGATATGCAGCCAGCCAGAAGGAATGCTATTTATCTTAGAAACAAGCAGTTTTGCTCTCAGTGGGAACTGAGGTCTTGTGGTTATAGAGCAAATAGTGCAACTATTATTGAGGATATTGACTCTCCGATTACCTATTGATCGGATTCTTTGTTTTACTAACACAGGCAGTTTGTACTAAAGAGAGAAGAAATAGCAGACTTTGTTGAGCAAGAGATATTTTTACATCATAAGGTCAATACTTCGACATTAGCCGAAGTCACACTATAAGGCCTATAATAAGAGATTGTTGAATTTGTAATAGCAATTTGTAAGATGATTTGATTTTGAACTAAACCATTTGAATGTTTTACTGTTGCTTTTTCTTTAAAGATTCCTAAATCATAGGTACTAATGATTGACTGTACTAAATCATAAAAATACCATGATTTGTTTGCAGAGATTTAGGAAACATGCTTGTTCAAACACTTGTTTCTCTGAAAAACAGTGCTAGAGTGTCCTCAATCTGACAAGTGCCAAGTTTGAGTAAGAGGGTGCGGGAAAAACAACTCTCTAAACAAAATTGGTAATAGGTCTATTATGTGTGAAAGCAATTCAGCATTTGCATTACCTACAGTGAGGAAAATAAGTATTTGAACACCCTGCTATTTTGCAAGTTCTCCCACTTAGAAATCATGGAGGGGTCTGAAATTGTCATCGTAGGTGCATGTCCACTGTGAGAGACATAATCTAAAAAAAAAATCCAGAAATCACAATGTATGATTTTTTAACTATTTATTTGTATGATACAGCTGCAAATAAGTATTTGAACACCTGAGAAAATCAATGTTAATATTTGGTACAGTAGCCTTTATTTGCAATTACAGAGGTCAAACGTTTCCTGTAGTTTTTCACCAGGTTTGCACACACTGCAGGAGGGATTTTGGCCCACTCCTCCACACAGATCTTCTCTAGATCAGTCAGGTTTCTGGGCTGTCGCTGAGAAACACGGAGTTTGAGCTCCCTCCAAAGATTCTCTATTGGGTTTAGGTCTGGAGACTGGCTAGGCCACGCCAGAACCTTGATATGCTTCTTACAGAGCCACTCCTTGGTTATCCTGGCTGTGTGCTTCGGGTCATTGTCATGTTGGAAGACCCAGCCTGGACCCATCTTCAATGCTCTAACTGAGGGAAGGAGGTTGTTCCCCAAAATCTCGCAATACATGGCCCCGGTCATCCTCTCCTTAATACAGTGCAGTCGCCCTGTCCCATGTGCAGAACCCCCCCCCCCCCCAAAAGTTCTATTTTGGTCTCATCTGACCACATGACTTTCTCCCATGACTCCTCTGGATCATCCAAATGGTCATTGGCAAACTTAAGACGTGCCTTGACATGTGCTGGTTTAAGCAGGGGAACCTTCCGTGCCATGCATGATTTCAAACCATGACGTCTTAGTGTATTACCAACAGTAACCTTGGAAACGGTGGTCCCAGCTCTTTTCAGGTCATTGACCAGCTCCTCCCGTGTAGTTCTGGGCTGATTTCTCACCTTTCTTAGGATCATTGAGACCCCACGAGGTGAGATCTTGCATGGAGCCCCAGTCCGAGGGAGATTGACAGTCATGTTTAGCTTCTTCCATTTTCTAATGATTGCTCCAACAGTGGACCTTTTTTCACCAAGCTGCTTGGCAATTTCCCCGTAGCCCTTTCCAGCCTTGTGGAGGTGTACAATTTTGTCTCTAGTGTCTTTGGACAGCTCTTTGGTCTTGGCCATGTTAGTAGTTGGATTCTTACTGATTGTATGGGGTGGACAGGTGTCTTAATGCAGCTAACGACCTCAAACAGGTGCATCTAATTTTAGGGGTGCAGCGGATCAAAAAACTCACGGTTCGGATCGTTTCTCGGATCAGAGTCACGGATCGGATCATTTTTCGGATCAGCAAAAAAAATATTTTTTTTTGTTTATTAACACTTTTAAATTATTAAAATAAAATATATAAAATCAACTTAAAGTGCACAAGGCATAATATCTTCTTTTTAACATAATTAATGAAAAACAACTTAAAGTGCAACATTCCTTTAAACATGGACCAATGCTTGATGTGTTTCCACTGTCATATAGGGCTGTTAAACATGCTCAAAAATATTCCCTCTAAAAAAACACATATTCGAACTATTCAAACATCTGGTTGTGCATTTTGTCAATGATGCGCATTATGTCAATAACAGGACAAATTAATACAAAAGAGACATAACTACTTGTATAGATAGTTTATTTAAGTTTAAACATATTTGACAACGTATTACCTACACAAAATCAAGTAAATCAACTAATGGCCAAGACCACAGACCTCTTTCTCTCTCTCGCCCTCACCCATGCTGCGTTCACACCAAACGCGAATAGAGCGTCTGACGCGAGTGATTTCAAAGTTAAGTCAATGTAAAGACGTGTTTACGCGCGTCTGGAGATCTTGTGGCGCGAATGAGGCGTCACACTCTACACTTCCTACACTTTAGTAATGTTTCTGTTTAACGTTAAATAAAATGACCTGTCCCTGATCCCTCAGGCAACGCGCCCACTCACAAAGCAGACAGCCGCGGCTCTGCTACCGCGGGCGTTTTTCCACATTCGAATATTAATTTTCACCTTCGATATTCTGTTTTTTAAAACTATTCGAATATATATTCGAATTTAGAATATTCGTTGACAGCCCTACTGTCATATGGCTTTCTTGTGCCACGGTGCCTACACACCGTCACGGTTTTATCCACTATCCTCTTTCCTTCATCATTATAGTTGACAGGGAAGCCAAAATGCTCCCATACAGGGGAATTAGATGATGCGGGGCGTTCAAGCTCCTCCGTTCCTCCGCTCGCCATGACCACGCTGTGTGTGGACTGAACATGCGCACAACTTTCTTTTTTTTTCATAAATCAATCCGCGGATCACGTGTGTGCCGAACCGAAGATATTGATCCGAACGGATCACGGATCAATGATGATCCGTTGCACCACTATCTAATTAAGGATAATAAATGGAGTGGAGGTGGACATTTTAAAGGCAGACTAACAGGTCTTTGAGGGTCAGAATTCTAGCTGATAGACAGGTGTTCAAATACTTATTTGCAGCTGTATCATACAAATAAATAGTTAAAAAATCATATATTGTGATTTCTGGATTTTTTTTTTTAGATTATGTCTCTCACAGTGGACATGCACCTACGATGACAATTTCAGACCCCTCCATGATTTTCAAGTGGGAGAACTTGCAAAATAGCAGGGTGTTCAATTACTTATTTTCCTCACTGTATCTTTGAAATTCCTGCAAACATTGTGCATCCTGTTCAAATTGACAAAATTACAGACATCCAAAGTAATACATTTGTGTACACACATGTTCTGAAATGAAATCTCATTTGAATAGGGCTTTCGGAAGAGGCTATGAAACCTTATTAAGGTGTTTTCTGTTCACTGGCTAGATGCAGAGATATACGGTTCTTTGCTAGAGGAGGCAAAAGACTCGGTGGAGAATGAGAAATTAAGGGAAGGGGTGTTGAGCAGGCCTGTCACAGTAAAGGAGGAGATGCCACCTGAAGACGACTACATTCACACTGTGAGTGTCTGTGATAATTTGACATTCCTCTTCCTAGCTTACCCATAAATTACTTGTGTAATCTGTTAAACTCCCATTAGAATAGCCATCATTACATTTGTATGTATATATTTGTGTGTGGTACTATAAATACTGTCCTTATACGTGTGCCGTAGTATGATGCCCTGCTGCAGATGGAGTTAGAACGACTCCTTGTGAAGGAAAATGCCATGGCTGTTCAGAAACAGCACCAAGTCACTGATCTAAGAGCAACTGGGTCCCCGAACAACTGGCTCAAGAAGCTGTGCAAGTAAGTCTATTCATGTAGAAGCCTTTCATTTTTTACAAGTGATCAATGCGTGTGTCTGATAGACCTTCTCTTTAGGTTAATCTTGCCTGAGTACACACTGAACTTTGGGTATGTCATCAATGGCAGCATCGTGACCCACATTGTCAAAATAACCAACACTTGTCCAGTGGCTGTATCTTTCAGAGCTGACAAAGGCTCATTGGCAGGCACAGGTTGGTCCAAACCGCAGAATGTTCAATTGATTTAAAATAACCAGGGATTATTGTTCTGGACATCATCCATTTCAGTGAAACAGATGTTTGAGTAGGTGTCAATCTTTGTGATGTGTTTAGATTCTTCATGAAGCTTGTGGCTTGATTCAAATTGAGCTTTTTCTATGAGTGTTACTATTCCAGTATGTTAGTATCGGCAAAGCCTAAAACAGAATTGTTCATTATAGCTTTATTGAGGATCCACTGCATTATATTCATTCTTTTTTTCTCTCACAGGGTTTAGTACAGAATTGGACAGGGTGAAGAATTTGCCCTTCTGTGAGACAGAGACGTTTGAAGTGAAGTTTGATACCCGTGAGGCCAATCTGGGAAAGATCAATGCAGTTATGCCCATACAGGTTTGATGAAAGCAACATTAAATATCTGAGACAAGCAAAGAAGTACAGGATGAAGATAAAATATTGACTTTTCATGCCATCATAATCATTCACTCATACAGACTTGTGCAGAAAAATCTAATACAAATAAATGTTATGACAAAATAAATAAATATAAATTTTCATTTAACAAATGGAAGTAGAATCTTAAAATTTGTTACATTTTTATTCAACTTCTCATGTATTATTATGCTGATAATATAAAATATTTGTAATAAAAATGTATTCAATTAGCTACAATTTATCAGTGAATTTGATACATTTTGCATATTGTTTGTACAGTACACACCGCTATGTGTATTGTACATTATAGCCCCTTTGTTGATTTTCTGTGTCACTAATTCCTGTGTGTTTGACAGGTGACTAAGGGACCCCAAGTGCAGGTGTGTTTATGTGCAGAGGTCACCATGTCCTCCCTCACAGTGTCAACAGACACACTGCAGTTCGACACCATCCAGTGTGGCCTGTGCCAGGTGATCACGGTCCAGCTGTACAATAACGGGCTAGTGCCCTGTGAGTGGAGTATCAGACAGGAGGAACGGCCAAAGAAGGTACAAGCCTTTTACACTACAAGCAAAGGGCCAAAGTATTTTTTTTTCTTTTGAATAATATGCACTATTTATTCACAGAATGAATATGATCATGTATTGAAAAAGTAAATAGGAGTCCGTTTTGATTTAATGCTGGGTCTGAGGTTCATTTCCATCATTATTAGCTGGTTTAGTAATGAATTATATATATCTACTGGATATTAAAGCATGTTGGCCGTAGGGCTGAGATTCATTTGTCTTTATGGCATGTTTGCTGCTTCTAGTTTTAGATCAGGCTGCACTATGAGGTTTACTTCAGTGCTCTTACCATTTGTTGTTATAATGTTTTTTCCTCGGATAAAATATCTAGTTTTTGTTTTGATTAAATAAGTGGAAATTTATCCCAGATATTTTGTTTTCTGTTTTGGTTTTGTGATTAGATTGACAAAAACACCCCAGTGCACCTCAGATGGCAGGCTCTGCTGAAACAGCGACCTCCTCCTGTTGTCTTTGAGTTATTACCCTCTGATGGCACACTCTATCCTGGTGACAGAACCAACATGCAGGTCAAATTCAGCCCAGCAGAGGGGGTAAAGTCAACCACAGACACTAGATACTGTATACTTACACAATTATTAGTTTTTCATATACACTACTGGTCAAAATTTTGGGAACAGTAAGATTTTTTTGTAAAGATATTGATACATTTATTCAGCAAGTGTGCTATAAATTGATCAAAAGTTACAGTGAAGCAAAATGTTATAAGAAAAATGTTAGAATGTTACAAAAGATTTCAAATTGATGCTGTTCTTTAGAAATTTCTATTCATAAAAGTTTCCACAAATACAGGGTGGGCCATTTATATGGATACACCGTAATAACATGGGAATGGTTGGTGATATTAAAGTCCTGTTTGTGGCACATTAGTATATGTGAGGGGGCAAACTCCTCAAGATGGGTGGTGACCATTACATATACTAATGTGCCACAAACAGGACCATCATTAATATCACCAACCATTCCCATGTTATTACGGTGTATCCATATAAATGGCCCACCCTGTATATTAAGCAGCACAACTGTTTTCAACATGGATAACAACAATAAATGTTTCTGAATGATTTCTGAAGGATCATGTGACACTGAAGACTGGAGTAATGGCTGTCTGAAAATTTAGCTTGGCAGTCACAGGAAAAAAAATACAATTAAAATAACAAACAGTTGTTTTAAATTATATCAATATTTCACAGCATTGCTGTTTTTTTTTTTACTGTATTTTTTATCAAATAAACGCAGCCTTGGTGATCATTTTTTTAAAAAACATGAAAAAATCATATCAACCCTAAACTGTTGTAGTATAAAGTAGTATAAATAGTGATGAATGGGACTTTCTAATGTTTTCTTCAGTTTAAGAGTCAATCTAACTATATTTTAGCCAAATACACTTTATATTTAAAATACTTAAAGTGACAAAGAACATTATCATATTTCTAACACATCAGTTTACCATGAATTTTATTCCTTAAATCAGGATGAAGCCACCTCTATTGAGTGCCGTAATATCATGACTTAGTTATGAATAATTCCAATATATTGTTGTGTTGCCTGCAGTTGATATGCAGGCCAGCTGTATGTTTTTATTCATAAGCTTGATTGCTTCCTCTTTTCTTATGTGTTCCCTTCAGAGGACGTACAGTCAGAGACTAGTGATAACAGTGGCTGAGAGCACTCAGAAGATCCTGCTGCTGGCCCAAGGACAAGGAGAAGAGCCTCAGGAGTTTTCCTCCTCAGAACTAGATATGGCATCCATCCTACCCTAAAAATCCATTTCAGTCATGAAACTCTAGAGTCTAGAAGGTGCAGGCTGATTGGTCCTTTAAATGCAGTCTGCAAGGAATCACATTATTACTGCATGGCACAAGCTGATTGGCCTCTGCTGATCCTGCAGCCAATGAGATTGCTTGCTCAACATTAAAATAGTCTGATTCATTGTTTGCATTGTTTGTTTCCTCTGAAATTAACATTACCATTTAATTTTTTATAATTATTTCCAAAAATACATTATCTGAGCTATGCTATTAATTACTTCATTTATATATGAGATTTAAATATTTATTTCTCCCAAAGAATCTTATTTCTCAACTATGACTTTAGGGGTTCCGGTGACATGGCGGCAGCTTGATTGAGTTCACTCATACCTCCCCCGAAATTAACTCTGTACTTCGTCTATCTTACATTTAAAGAAGAAAATATGATTGGCAGTAAAAATTGAGGTATGAACCTCCGCTCTGGAACGCATATGGAGTTTAATAAGCATCAGTCAAAGAAGAAAACTGCAAATAGACAAACTGCTGGAGACGCAAACAGCATGGCTGACTTAAGTGAAATGCACAAACTGTTTGGCGAGTTAAAAGATTCTTTAAGCAATGAGTTCAAAGGACTAAAAGATGAATTGAAAGAGTTTCGTCAAGAGACTGAGCGTGATATAAGAATGATTATGCAACAAACAGCTGATTTGAACCAAAAGCTGGACGCGACAATAACGTAGCTGGAAAGAGTGAAGGAAGGGAGTGACATCATGTCATTTCTCGATCAGCTGATTGGAAAAGAACTTGAGAAAAAAAAAAAAAAAAAAAAAAAAAAGTCTTCTTGGATACGCAGTGATAATGTTGCTTTGAGGTTGAATAAGCTTATTTAGCAGCGGCGGTTTCTTCATTAGGGCGATCGGGCGACGCACCACTAAAGTGTGAAAGGGACTTTTTCAATCACTATCTCATTCAACCACAGAGTTACGCTAGCAGTCACTCACTGTTGTTCTGCCTCTGGATATAGTCCAATCAGCGCCGAGTCACGTTCTGTGGAGTACCGCCTCTTTTTGGGCGATTTCACTCTGGCTGAGAATCGCCCAGAGTCTTCCCATAGACTTACATTCAAAGATTTTTTTTTTCGAACTGCAGGCACTGCAATGCATTCTCTATGGGTTCCGGGAGGGCTATGCCAGAAAGCGATTGTTTGGTTATTGTAGGAATTACTATGAATGGGGGAGGGGGCACTTCACAAGCTGCTTCAGGGTAGCCTAAACAAACGTGGTTACATTGACCCTAACTCTTGTTTCATCTTGCGAAATACATGAAATCTCTATATCAGACCATGCAATGGTCTCCTTGGAAATCACCTTAAATAAAGCTCACAAATCTAAAACGTGGAGATTTAACAACCTTAGAAGATGAAATGTTTTGTAAGAAAATGAGAGAGTGGATTGAAGACTTTAATACCTATAATTTATCACCTGAAATAGCCCCATCCATACTTTGGGATGCAGAAAAAGCTACTTTAAGAGGACACATTATATCATACTCCTCTTATAAAAATAAAGAAAGAAAACCAATTACTAATGGTCTAAAGGAAGAACTGTTATTTAGAGAAGCGTTACACAAACAAGATCAATCTGAAGAAAATTGGAACAAATTAGTTATAGCTAGAGCAAATTGGAACTGGAGCAAATTGGAACAAAAAATATGTATTTGAAACAAAAGATGCATGAATTTGGGAACAGACCAGGTAAACTTGGCATATTATTTAAAAAAGGAACAAGCTAAGATAACTATAATGAAGTAACATACGATTCATTAGAAATTAATAAACATTTTTTTGATTTTTATAGTGATTTATTTAAACTAAATATTATGTGTGTATATACAGAATATATATATATATATATATATGTATATATATATATATATATATATATATATTAGTGCTGTCAAATCAATTAATCACATCGAACATAAAAGCTTTTACATACTGTTTATTATATTTATTATGTCTCTGTGTGTATATGTATATACACAGACATTTATATATACTAGTGCAAAATGCCCGTGCAAAATCCGTTTTTGTGTGTGGTTTTAGTAATTGTTGGTTTGGTGTGTTTGAGTGCTCATTGTTACAATTACACAGCAAAAGTTCAGTGGCATTTTTATTTGTGCATGGTAGAAAGCACACAGTAAACGTCTCGGTTACGTATGTAACCCTCGTTCCCTGAGTAGGGAACGGAGACGTTACGTCAGTGACGACGAATGGGGTTTCACTTAGGTTTTCACTTAAAATGAGCCAATGGCAAGAAAATGCCATGGGTCTGCGGAATTTGCATAGCGTAAGTGCGCCCCACGTAATGGGTATATAGGCCTTTTCAGAATATTTGTAAACAATAGGCGCCGAGTAACTTCCGGGTGGCAGAACGCGAGCGGCTTCCACTGACTAACTGAAGAGATCCAGCCGGCGACTGCAACAGTTACATAGTTAAAAACATTGTTGTTGATCAAAGTTGAAACGATGATGAAAACGTGTTGTGTTTGGGGTTGCGCTGCCAGATATACAGCAAAAGGTGTAGGGGTTTTATCGATTTCCTGTGGGTGGTTATAGCGACGTCGCGTCGTCAAAAGTAGGAAATCTTAACGATCCCGCTAAATTATGATTCATCCAACGTTTACATATCTGCTGCCAACCCTGTTTGCCCTTCAACTCTGCTTCGTGTGTTCTCAAAACGGTCCATCTACAAAATCACAGCAGAGCATTTATCTTCCGCGGGGAAATTCAAGACCAATATTAGTAAATTGTCTCTTTTGATGAAGAGACTGCATTGACCGTGAGACTCACGCAATTTTATGAGGCGCCACGTAGGATTTAAATCAAACTTCGCTTATCAATACATACATACACGTGCATACACCTATAAATTACTCGCATGTACATGTATACTATTGGATGTTCAAAATACAAAATGAAATACATGTGCACACTAATGTGAAATTCATACATATAGTAATGAATGCATATGAATATTGCATATAAACTTGACGCACGCATACACCTCGCATACATATAGCCTACACAACTAAAGCATGCATCCACGTTTTATTTATGCGCGAGTGTTTTATGGATGTGTATGCGCGCATCGAGTTTATATGTAGGCCTATGTGCGAGTGTTTATAGGTGTGTCTGCGTGCTGCGAGTGTATATGTATGTGCGAGACGAGTGTAGGTTTATATGCATGGAAGTTTATAAGTATTTATAGGTGTATGCATGCGTCAAGTTTATATGTAGCCTATATGCAAGTTATTCACAAGCATTCATTATTATAGTGTGCACGAGTATTTCATATGTATTTTGAACATCCAAAAAATGTATATGCGAGTAATTTATAATTGTATATGCACGTGTGTTATGTATGTATTGATCAGCGAAGTTTGATTTAAATCCTACGTGGCGCCTCATACAATTGTCACTTTTCACACGCTCTCACTACACATCCATTTTCTTGCGCAACTTAGCTAAATATTCCTCAAACATGATATATCGACCAATCAGTGTTTTTCAACCGCGCAAAGGTCGATATAACAGCTGGAGAACCATTGTTACATAACAGTTACCTCAGGAAAGCCATTTAATGACCATGATAGGCTATATAGCATGTTATTTTGGCTGGAAAAAAAGAGCTAGAGAGTATTTTGCTAGTTATGTGTAGGCCTACTATATTACATATTTATTATATTTTTTACTTATATCATTAAACACAGTTGTTATTATGATGAAAAAATGCATTATATTTAATTAAATGTTTTATTTTTATTACACTTTTACTGTCAACGGTGGGCCTCCTTTCCAAGCAATTTACTAGCGTTGTCATAGGAACGCTTTTGCTTTTGCCACCCGGAAGAACGTCTGTTACTGTTGTGACGTCATGGTGAATTGTCGTATAAGGAAGTACGCTGCCAACATGCAGATATGTTTCTTCGCTGAGGAGCCGAGACTGAACTCCGGCCTTCCAGCGGTACAGCGGAAGTGGCAGGGAGACGTAACATCTCCGTTCCCTACTCAGGGAACGAGGGTTACATACGTAACCGAGACGTTCCCTTTCGTGGTCACTACGAGTTACGTCAGTGACGACGAATGGGGTTCCCAGTCTAATCACGCCACCTCGGCTATCTTCCAGTGCCCTGCGTAAGTCTGAGCTCCCTGTCGTGAGGCTAGCACGGACGAAGGACTCCTACATAACACAGGAATACCAGGGTACACTGGGAAGCATATCACTGGGTACACTGGAAGGGGGGGGGGGGGGGGGCTTAAGAATACACATATGACCCGGAGGGGCTGCATATGGAGTTTCACTGGGGTGTCCAGCCGCAGGTGGAATATTTCAACCCCAGGGGTGGCAAGGTGGCTTGCCAAGGATACACATGTGGGGGTCGCCCAGAGAGGGGGAACCATGCTCATGGAGGCACCTAGCCAAGCGCGAAAGCTGCCGGTGGCATAACTCTGGCGTTGACGTCGACAGTGCTGGAGGAACTCAGGGCCTGCGGGGAGGCTCACCTGAGGAGAATTTAGTACTGGCTGGTTGAAGCGAGTACATGAGAAGAAACTGGCTCCACTCAGAGATTGTAGAATCTCGCGAATGTGTTAGGTGTTGCCCAGCCTGCAGCTCTGCAGATGTCTGTTAGCGAGGCGCCATGCGCTAGAGCCCAAGAGGAGGCCACACCAAGTCACACCAAGGGGGCACGGTCGACCTTGCTGCTGGTAGCCAAAGCAATGCTGTCCACTAACCAGTGAGACAACCTTTGCTTGGAGAGAGCCTTTCCCTTCAGCTTCCCACCATAACAGACACGAGTTGGTCTGAGGTCCTGAACACTGTCTACGTAGCACAGAGCAGTACTGGACAGAGCAGTGCCAAGGCTGGGTCTTTCCAGGCATGCTTCGTCAACCAAAAATGCCTGCAGGTCCCCTACTCTCTTAATGGAGGCCAATGCAACCAGGAGTGCTGTCTTCATTGACAGGAACTTAAGCTCCACTGATTGCTGGAGGATTCAGTTTCATCGCTCCTCTCGGAAACCTGATGATCAGGTCATGCTTTCCAGAGACTTACCTTCAACTGCATCGTGATGTGCGGCAATAGCGGCAACATAAACTTTCAGGGTGGAGGGAGACAGCCTTTGCTCCAACCCTTCTTTCAGGAAGGAAAGCACGACACTGATCGGGCATTTCGTGGGTTCTTCACGTCGGGAAGAACACCAGTTGACGAAGAGGTTCCACTTCAAAGCATAGGCATGTCTCGTGGACGATGCTCTAGCGGAAGTGATGGTAGCCACCAACGCTTTTGGTAGGGTACTCAAACCTGCCTCGTCCCGTTCAGGAGCCACACGTATAGGCCCCAAAGATTGGGACGAGGGTGCCATAGGGTGCCCCGTCCCTGAGAAAGGAGATCCTTTCTCAGAGGGATTGGCCAGGGAGGTGCTGTCGCGAGGAGTACTAGTTCTGGGAACCAGGTCCAGTTGTGCCTGTACGGGGCAACCAAAATGACCTGCTCCTCATCCTCCCTGATCTTGTACAGGGTCCTCACTGGGGGAAACGCATACTTGCGGAGGCCCCGCGGCCAGCTGTGCGCCAGTGCATCCGTGCCGAGCGTGCCCTCGGCCAGGGAATAAAACAGGTCGCAATGGGATGAGTCGTGGGAGGCAAACAGGTCTACCTGTGCGTCCCCGAACTGATCCCAAATCAGCTGAACCGTCTGGGGATGGAGTCTCCATTCTCCAGGGAGAGGCTGAACCCGTGAGAGCTTGTCGGCTGCACAGTTCAGGTCTCCTGGAATGTAAATGGCTCGAAGCGACCCCAGATGCTTCTGATTCCAAATTAGGAGGTGGTGGGCGAGTTGCGACATACGGTGGCGGTATTGTCTGATCGGACTAGTACGTGCTGGTACTTGAGCAACGCATGGAAGCGGTGCAGAGCCAGACGTACTGCCAGCAACTTGAGGCAATTGACATGCCAAAGGCGCTGGGGTCCTGTCCAGGAGCCCGCTTGCAGCATGTCCAGACAACAACATGCCTGGAAACTCGTTCTAAGGACACTCCGGCACGTAAAAAACTGAGGTTCGACCACAGGGTGAAGGTCTGACGGCAGGCTGGAGTCACTGGGACTCGTAGCGTGCCATGTTGCCATGCCCACCTCGGGACTCGATCGCGAAGCCAGTGCTGAAGCGGTCTCATATGAAGCAATCCGAGCGGCGTTGCTGCGGCTGCGGATGCCATATGCCCCAGGAGCCTCTGAAATCGTTTCAGTGGAACCGCACTCTTAGCCTCGTTAATTGACAGAGACAAGTCAGCAGTGACTGCGTGCGCTCGCTCGTAAGCTGCACGCACATGGCGACCGAGTCGATTTTTATACCGAGAAAAGAGATCCTCTGCACGGGGCAAAGTTTGCTCTTCTCCCAGTTGACCCAAAGGCCCAGACGAGCTAGGTGCCGGAGCTCTAGATCCCTGTGTTCGCAAACCTGGTCTCGAGAGTGAGCTAGGATCAGCCAGTCGTCGAGATAGTTCAGGATGCAACCCCTGTGTTCCCGTAGAGGAACAAGGGCTGTCTCGACGAACTTCGTGAAGACGCGAGGAGACAGGGCTAGCCCGAATGGGAGAACCGCAAACCATAGGAACGGTCTGTGTTGAGGAAGAATGGAGACATGGAAGTAGGCGTCCTTCAGGTCGATCGCTGCAAACCAATCCTGTGGCCGCACACATAGAAAATGCGTTTGGCCGTGGCATCATGAACGGCAGCTTGTGAAGGGAGTGGTTCAAGACGCGGAGGTCCAGGATTGGCCATAACCCACCGGAGCGGCACGCACTGTCATCCACAGCCTCTTGGGGCTCGGAGGTAGGGGCATCAGTTCTTGAAACAAGAGATTCTCCCCCGGCCCTCCACCAGGGGAAGGAGTGGCCCTTCTACCAGCTCCTGAGAAGAACTGAGCCCTAACTCCAAGCTGCCCGTCTCGAGAGTGCTGCTTAGCCTGGCGTTTGGCCGGCTAAGGGATGGGGACGGGTAGTGCCGCCCTCTTGCATCCTCCTCCTGCCCGGGGCCAGTGAAGGCTCAAGGGGAGAAGCCGCAGGGAGGCGGCCTCGGCGGGAAGCAGACTAAGGAGGCCGCACGGATGGATGACCGTTGTGCAGGAGGCCTCAGTCTGCTTTTGGGGGGTTGAAGGCTGTAGGGTACAGTCCTCAACCACACCGCCGAGGAGCCCAGCCAGGGACATGGGGGAGCTGAGAAAATGAAATCTCAGACCCCCTCACATCAACCTGGCTGAGCCCATTCCTGGACCACACTTATGGACATCACCTGGCCCAGGGATCACGCAGGTACCGATGTCGCCCGTAGAGCGAGGTCAGTAGTGTGCGTGGTGGATTGACCAGCCCGGACATGGGAGGCATAGTGTCCCTGCGTGAGGCCGTGGTCGAGTTTTTGCATTCTGTCAGTGTTGGCCAGGGAAGGACCAGCGTTCCACAGCGGCCTGGTCTGACAGAACTCCCGGGTCAGCACTGCCTTGAAGGCGAAGGCGGCACACAGCATTGCATGCCTGTGCCACGATAGAGACAGAGAACATACAGCCCATGATCGCCACACGATCGAGTGCAGCAAAGGCGGAGGACGCCTGCAGGCTGCGATAAGTCACGGGGACTCTCGCGAGCCGGAGGCGTCCTGATGCACGTCCGGGAGAAAGGCACTGGGGGCCAATCATCAAGCCTACAGCACTCGGGGGGAGGGCAGCACCACTCCAAACGATGCTTTCAGCTGCCTGGGAAAGCATGGCCATCAGCTCTGGATCTGACGCGCCCACATCCCGTAAATACACGGACGAGCCGTCTTGAAAAAGACGTGCCGCGTGCAGTTCTTTTAGAGAGAGGAAAAAGCTCAGCAGAGTGCTGAAGCGCCCAGGGAGAAACACACACACTGTCGGCAGATCACTGCACAGATCAGCAGCAGGCAATGCGATCTCGCTGGAACGCGCCGTCACACCAACACACTGAAGAGCCGCTCATCTAGAGTGACCAGCGTACCAGAGTGTTGCCAGCGTACTTCCTTATATACCCATGACGTGGGGCGGACTTACGCTATGCAAATTACGCAGTCCATGGCATTTTCTTGCCATTGGCTCATTTTGTATAGAGCTGGTAAGTCCCGCCCATCCGTAAAACCCCAAGTGGACCTCTAGGTTGAAAAATCGTCAATGCAAGTGAATGGGAGAAAATAATTATTTTCTGGTCCCGTTTGAATTGTGCCATGAATGTGAACATATGTTGTCTGTGAATTTTTTATATAACTTTTCATGTTACGAGTTTGACAGTATATGGTATGATTCTTCAGCTAGCAGTTGTGGAAAAGAAATAACGAGAAAGACTACATGTCGCCTATGTGACGTCACCCCATAAAGTTGACTTACCCGTGGTTTTCACCAACCTCAACGATTTTGTTCTCTCCCTTAAAAAGACGGTGAAGTGCACCAAAGCCACAGCCATGTTTAGCAGGATCCGTGAGCTAGTGTCCGTGTGCTAGTGGTGTTGACGTTTCAAACGCGTCGAAAGCAGCGAAGAGTTGTAGTCATGCTCTCACACAAAGTCTAACCGTATCAAACTTCTACCCGCTAAATTGTAGCATTCTTTACACAAAAAGTTATATAAAAAATTCACAGACAACATATGTTCACATTCATGGCAAAATTCAAACGGGACCTGAAAATAATTATTTTCTCCCATTCACTTGCATTGACGATTTTTCAACGTGTTTAGGCTGGTCGTCATCCTTTGCTTAGCTAGCATAGCTAACCTGTCATACCTCTGATAGAACAGGTAGAAACTGAATCTTTGTAACCTAAACTAGATTGCAGCCCTTTCTGTCGTGCCCCGGAGGATATGTCTGCTGCATTACTCCAAAACCAATCACTTATACCAATAGGTATGGAGCTCAACCCAGCCATGGCTATATGTCTGGTTCTCAATTGTTTGACGGGCGTAGTAACAATAACTAGGGGGCGTGGCTTTTGCGAACGGTCAATTGTAAGCGTAACAGCGACATTACCATGGAAACCCGCAAACAGCTAGAGCGATCAAGCAGCTACCACTGAAGTCCTCTGTTTACAGTCTTCAACATTTTCATTATCAAAAGTTTTTTTTTTTTTGTCCGAATCAAATGTTTTATGGTTACGATTCATCTCGTAGCTGGCTGCCTTGGTTCCAGACTTAAAACTCTTTATATCAGCAGTTTAATGAAACGTCAACAGAGATATTGAACGGGGGAAATCACTTCGGAAACAGAGCGTTAAAAAATGGATGTCACTGTTGATATCTGGGTCAAATGAAAGCTCATTTATAAAAAGCTCATAATAATAATAATAATAATAATAATCATTTGTTACATTTGTATAGCGCTTTTCTAGGTACTCAAAGTGCTTTTTCATGGAAGGGGGAATCTCTTCAACCACCACCAATGTGCAGCATCCACCTGGATGATGTGACTGCTGGCATATTGTGCCAGAACGCCCACCACACATCAGCTTACTGGTAGAGAGGAGACAGTGATAAAGCCAATCAGTATACAGTATGGGGATGATTAGGAGGCCATGATGGACAGAGGCCAAGAGGCAAATTTGGCCAGGATGCCGGGGTTACACCCCTACTTTTTTTCGAAGGACATCCTGGTATTTTTAATGACCACAGAGAGTCAGGACCTCGGTTTAACATCTCATCCGAAGGACATAATAAAGGTATATTTAAACAATGTATTATTACACTGCAATAAAGGTTTAATTACATTGCAATAAAGGTATAATTACACATTTATTATTACACTGTAATAAAGGTATAATTACACAATGTATTATTACACTGTAATAAAAGTATAATTAGACATTTATTATAAAATTGTAATAAAGGTATAATTACACAATGCATTTGTAGCGACAATGCCTGACATGCGGTCACATGCTGTTCCAATTAGTAAAACCTTGTCTCCAAACACATCCTTCGTTGTCTTTTCAGACAACGGGTCTGTCCATGGCGTCGCTAAGTCTGCTTGGACATGTCAAAGGTGCAACCTTGTTGCCCCCCCCCAGAGGGACATTTGAGTCACAAAGGAAACCCTGTTTTTAAGAATCCCCTCTAAAACCCCCCAGCTCAGCGTGGACCCCTAGTGATTTTATAGCCACGCAGCAATTTGCCAGCGCCGGTTTGGCTGGTGTTTCCCCCAACCTCACAGGCTCGTGACATTCCACGCACACACACACACACACACACACACACACTCGTGGACTTTCAAACAGAAACCCACCACAGGAAAAAGACTTTTCACCAATAAAGTCGCTTTTAAATGTACTAAAATATATCCCTTTTTGTGTTAAGAAGTGTGTAAACCATAGGAAAGCATATATGTCCTATTGTAACATTAATAGAACTAAAATGCCTATACTAATGCATAATGATGTATCTGTGCATTGCGTCTATATTCTATTTTTGATATCTCTGTAATCCTCTCCATCTCACGGAGACGAATCTTGACTGCAAAGTACAATAATATGCATTTGTTCCAGGAAATATCATATTTCTAAGTATGAATCCTTTCTCTCATAAGACATATGGTCAAAGTAGGCGTGTCTTCTTCACACAAAGAAGACTTCTTCCCGCTACAGATCAGAAGATCTGATTGGCTGTTGTCACCGAAAACAGGGCGTAAACAGATGTCTTTAAAAAGCAAGAGACCCTGTTTCCTCTCTCTCTTCTCTCATCGATCCCGCTGATCCCACTTCCTCGCTTCTCCGGTCCCTGTCCTGCTCCTCCTTCTCCACGTGCAGCGCTGCTCCAGCTGGACAGGCCTTGCCTTGGCCTCTGGGATGCAAACCCCCATGTCATGTAGAGTTGCCTGCCGTCTTTTGCAACTAAGATCCGGCCTCTCCCATCCCGGGAGACGAATTGAACTTTCTCGGTAACGTTACATTTCAGTGAGCCTTTTTAAACTTCGCGGCACTAGAAGACCCAGCAGAAACAGGACACCGTCCGCGCTGGCCGCTTCCTGCCTCAGCCTCAGCCTCACCCGAAAGAGCACAGAATTCTGAAAGTATATTGAGCTGATAAAAGCTGTTTCCAGGGGCAGGGTTCCCACGGGTCCTTGAAATCCTTGAAAGTTTGTGAATCTGAAAAAATGTTTTCAAGGCCCTGGAAAGTTTTTGAAAATAAACATACATAGAGACAGGTCCTTGAAAGTGCTTGAATTTATTTCGATGGTCAGATACACTTTTTCCACCGTAATGGTTCTGTCGCTGTTACCACTTGTGTCCATTCTCAAAACGTATAGTGCTGCGCGGATCGCGGCTAATCCGCGGGTCGGGCGGGCCAAGTAATACGAACATTCCATTCCACTTAATCGAAGGTGGATGACCGATAAATCATTAATGTGTTGAGTTTAATAAAAACACGGAACTCTCATCACGGTAAAATGCAATGAACGTGCGTGACTCTTTTACTTTCGTTTTCAACAACGTAATTCTCTTCAGGGAAAACCAATCAAGGAAAACATATCAGGGCTCGACAATAACGCTTGTCCGGGACACGTGTATTTTTTTTTCTTTTTTTGAAGGGGAAAGTGAGAGAGAATTGTAGGCCTACTACTTGCCCGACCGGACAAGTGCCCTGATTAAAACAATTTTTAGTATAAAAATACAAAATAACTAGGGAATTACCGAAAACGTGAGGATGATTCTGTTTTATTTAATTTAATGTAAGTGGCGATTGATAGCCTATAATAATATAGGCCTACTACCTAACCTACTGACGGTAACAATGTTGCGCTGTTGAGGCTCGCACAGTTATTTATAACACTATAGTTAAGAAACAATATATAGGCTAGCCTAGGCTACACACGACCAGAGTGATGTTTTCCTGAATGCCATCAAGATTGAAACCGAGACTGATTTCATAACAGTTCAATAAACAAATAGTTAAAATTAAGTCACTTACATTTTAGACGCAATGACTGTTTTTGTTCTGTTTCAGCAGCGAAAATAGTTCCAAACAAAGATCACGCACCATCGCGCATCTCACAGCAACACTTGCTGCATTACTGAATGATTCAGCGTTTTGAACGAATCGGTTGAGTTAAAGATTCAATTACCCATTCATAAACTGCCTCATTCTGAATGAATCAGCCGTTTGAACGAATCGTTTGAATGAATGACTCAATGACTCGCTCATTAAGACGGTCGCCTGCCGCCTCCTACTGGCGGTTTAGTTTCATAAAGTATCATTCTTTTCAACATTTCTTATTTGTATATTCAAAAATATTTTAAATAATCTAATTTAAAACAGTTATAATTTTTCAATGTCAATTATTTAATTTGATAACAGCCTAGTGTCTTACTATTTTAATTGAATATATTGATCAAATTTAAGAATTTGAAATGAAAGATGGAGCATACATTTAATAAAATTAGGGGGAAAATGTCCTTTATAAAAGGTACAAAAAATAGTGTTTTCAAACAGTGATGTAATGAAACATTGACAATTTAAGTTTGAAGGGACTAAAGCATCTTTTTAGGCTATTTAGGAAATGTAATTTTACCAAAAGAAAAACTTTTATTTTAAATCAATGTTATTTTTTAATCAGCCTACTTCAGTGTGATGTTACCATATTATCATGCTTAACACTGAGAATTTGAACAATTGTAATGTGATGATCAGATGCAGATATGTAAATCAAAGAATATCGGCGGTTTGCGCGTGGATTATTTATTTTTAACAGTGGATTCAGGTGACTCAAAGTGCACCAGATTAATGAATTTATCTTTAAAATGTACAAAATTTTCTTACGGGGGGGCATGCCCCCGGACCCCCCTAGAGTAAAGACACCTTATTAGGATTTTACCACCTCCACCTCATTTTGAGCCAGAAAAAACCCTGGATACGTTAAGTTTTTCCGCATGAGGTAGGCTACTTTGTGTTGTACGTTGCCATGACGTTCACGCGCGCATGAAACTACCGTGGTACCTCAACGTTTGTTGTTGGAAACAACAAATGTGTCCCCACATTAAGTCCTTGGATTTGAGGGTATTGGACCTGGAAAGTCCTTGAAAGGTCCTTGAATTTGAAGTTGACCAAGGTGTGGGATCCCTGCAGGGGTCTCGTGAACAAAGGTTTCTGTATGTAATAATTACTAATTTTCCCTTCTCTCTATTTCTCTCTTTCTTTCATTTCGTTTCATTCTGATCACTTATGTTATTGTTTGGTTATATGTTTGCTTGTTTATTGTTTGCATTTTTACGTACGTTTATATTTGTAGCTCATATAATCTCTAGTCTTACATTTATTAAAATTCATAAATACTTTTCACTGTCTCTGTGTTTGAAAATCCACCTTATAAGTCAATGAAACTTAAAAGATCCAATTATAAGCTACAAAGCTCGATATATAGACTACTTGAGTAGTTTTAATTAATAAACTCAGAAAGTTTGATGTCCGTGGCCAGAACATAAAACTTTCTTGGAGTTTGTGAATACCTCTTCTTAACTGTAATGATCTTACATTTATTTCGCTGGACGGATTAAATGTTGGTCAGACCAGTTACAGAACAAGGTAATCTCGATAATTGATTAAATAAATGTACATGCGACTTATGAATTATGACCATGAGTCATAAATATTAATATTCCCAAAATTCCCCATATTCTTGAGCTAATTCATATTTACCCAGAGTCGTATATGCTACACATTATTACACTGTAATACATGTATACTTACACTGTAATAAAGTTATAATTACACATTCATTATTACATCATAATAAAGGCATTGTTACACAATGTATTATTACACTGTAATCACTGATCTATATAGAATGACTGGATAGCTCATGACGTCATAAACAGTGAAGCCACCGCGCCGCCATATTGGTATTCCCTAGTGAGCTCACACGTTCTTTTGAATCAATAGGAAATTTTATGATTTGACTGAAAAAACATTGCCTAAAGAGACACAGTTTTTAAATCTAAAATCTCCCTGTACATTTTCACAACGCAAACATCCTAAGCATTTAAATGGGTATTTGTTTAAAGTCGGAAATTTTTCCTGCTTATTAAAAAACGGCAATTTCTTTGCAAAAGGAATAAAAATCTGTACGAGAACAGCTTTTTTTGATTTGACTGAAAAAACATTGCCTAACGAGACAGTTTTTAAATCTAAAGTCTCCCTGTACATTTCCACAACGCAAACATCCTAAGCATTTAAATGGGTATTTGTTTAAAGTCGGAAATTTTTCCTGCTTATTAAAAAAATGGCAATTTCTTTGCAAAAGGAATAATAAGCTGTACGAGAACACTAGTCGGCCTTTACTGAAAAGCTGTCTTCACAGGTAAGAAAGACAGTTTGATACTATTAATTAAATAGTGAAAGGTAAAGACCTATATTTTTGTGAATTGGTGAATATTCAGGTGAATATTGTTTCGTAGCCACGAATTAATAATAATAATAGCCTACCTCAGCACGTTATACTAATTTGTTCCCTCGTTTTATTATATTGTAGCCACGTTGTAATTCGTTAAATCAAAATGAGAGAGGGAATTAGTTCATCGTTCAAGTCGTCGCAACAACGAATTATTTAGATCAGTGGACAGGGCGCATAAGAACAAGCAGAGAGCGAGAGCCCCGGTCGCGCGCGCGCACTCTCATCGCCTTCAAACAACACGAGCGCTGTATTGCTCTCTCTCCCTCGCGCATATCAACATCAATTGACAATACAGTAAAAGGTCGGTAGACCGATTGTGTTTTATAGATTAGTAGTTTGTTCATATAAAGTGTTTGATTAGCAAACATGTTCAGGAAATGCATAATACAAATTGTATGGGTTAATGTAACGGTAAACGGACTCTCTACGAAGCTCTTTTGAAGCTGTCAAATGGTGTCTCTGTTGGACACTTGTGATTATTGCTGCTCTGAGGTTTCTTACAGGCTACTGTTGACTGTTTTATCGTTGTTTTTTTGAAGAAGCGGCAGCTCTTGCCTCGGAGAAAACAACACGGGCATAGCGACAATTTTGCATATAAATTACTACTTACCTACTTGAATTACAACCTGTGGGCAATTTTTCCTACATCCTTTTGTGAACGTCGTTTTACACTTGTATGCTGCACAGCGGGTCATCTTAAAAGTACCGTCGGAGCTACCAATCTCTGTAGGGCCCTGTCCCAAATGGCGCACTTCATGCGGACTTTCGGTCTCGTGGACTTGAATTGCGCGTGCTCGCTGAGTCTACGAGTCCGTAGGCTGTCCCATTCAGCATTTTACCGCTCTGAAGTGTGCTCAGCAGCGCCCCCTTTGTGCCCTTGAAGCGGTCTTCCGCGAAGCCCGCATAGAAGCAGGCTTCACGCACTTTAACTACCCAGGAATCCTTGCGAAAGGCCAATCAGACAACAGATGGGAGGAGATTTCACTAGCGGATAATTGTTGGCATGGCTGAGAAGAAAATATTACGGTTTTTATGACCTAAATGTACATTTTATCAGTGGTTACCTACAGTTTATACAAACATTATGGTAATCGACCAGTGGTTGATGTCTCAAACATAATAATAGCGCGTTTAATAATACGATCGCATTATGATTCATTAAATAAATAATGGCAGGGCTTTACTGAGTCATATGTAAACATAGTATGAATATTGAAACCTGTAAATTCATCTGAAACTCATGCACATTTTCATTATGGCTGAGAAGGAAATATTACGGTTTTTATGACCTAAATGTACATTTTATCAGTGGTTACCTACAGTTTATACAAACATTATGGTAATCGACCAGTGGTTGATGTCTCAAACATAATAATAGCGCGTTTAATAATACGATCGCATTATGATTCATTAAATAAATAATGGCAGGGCTTTACTGAGTCATATGTAAACATAGTATGAATATTGAAACCTGTAAATTCATCTGAAACTCATGCACATTTTCATTATGTTTTAAAATTGCAATCTTAGTTCAAATGGAACATTATGTATTATTATGTACAACTGTATACATCATTTAAATAAGCATGGTGTATCTATTGTCTAATGCCCAGGTGATATGCACAATATCAAAATATAGAACTGTAAAATTAGGCTGTGTAGTTGACATGGAGATAAGACGTTGGAGCGCAAAAAATGTGATTTCTCCTGTCCAACAACAACCAGGCCTGTATTTCTGTCAGTAAGGTTATTTTTCACTCTGATTTCTCTGAAAATAAAAAGCTAGATGATATATTAAACTTTTTCTGTACGATGGGTAAATATCATATTCACAAAGCAAGATACCTTAAATTCAAACCTAGTTGCAAATTTTTTGCTTATGATTTACAGTTATTCTTCACTTCAAAAAATCCCCTCCAATAAAAGAGCTTCGAAAATATCCTGTATTATAGAACAAGTTTTATATAAATTGTAAAAATATTTTATTTACTGTTATTATTTACTTTCATTTTCTCTGTATCCCCACATGTTCATTGTTTTGTATTTTCATTGTAATGCAAAAAAAAAAAAAACAAAAAAAAAAAAAAAACAGCCCGTTATTTCCGGCGAGCTGATCAAGTCTGTCCCAAAAATACCTCTCAATGCACCCTCGTGGACTCGCGCCAAGGGCCCTATAGGTCTGCACTACATGACGTCACCAAAGTGTGGACTCTGAGGAAGTCCACAAGTCCGGAGTGTGCCATTTGGGACAGGGCCTATAACGGGCATTGGAGCCCTCTGCTGGTAGGGAATCGTAAGATGGCCGCTCGAACACTTCCGGTGGCTTCACTGCCTAGTGGCAGATTAGAACGTCATGAGCTATCCAGTCATTATATAGATCAGTGACTGTAATACATGTATAATTACACTGTAATAAAGTTATAATCACACATTTATTATTACACTGTAATAACTTTATTATTAGACTGTAAAGGTATAATGTATTATCACGCTGTAATAAAGTTATAATTAAACATTTATTGTTACATTTTAATAAATGTATAATTACACAATGTATTATTACTCTGTAATTAAGGTATAAACTGTAATCAGAGTTCAAATTGGGCCTGAGCAATGTCAACTAACTTAGCTTATCTTACTGAGCTCGCTAACATTAACGTTAGCTCAATTGAATGGTTAAACATACAACATTTCTTTCAGCTCAAACTTTTTTTTACCTATTTTTATTATTTGACTTTATTGTTTCCTTTTATTGTTATCACTTACCGGAGCAATGGGGAGGCGCCATCTGTCCAGTATAGATGCAGACTTCAAAGAAGAACGAGCTTCGCTTTCATTTGACCTAGATTTCAACAGTGATCACCATTTTTTAACGGCTCTTTTTTCCGAAGTGTTTTCCCCGTTAAATATCTCCATTGACGTTTCATTAAAGTGCTGATATAAAGAGTTTTATGTCTGAAACCAAGGCAGCCAGCTACGAGATGAATCTTGACCATAAAACATTTGATTTGGCAACAAAAAAATAAAAAAAAATAATCAAAGATTCAAGACTGTAAACAGAGGACTTCAGTGGTAGCAACTCGATCGCTCTAGCTGTTTGCGGGTTTCCTTGGTAACGTCGCTGTTACGCTTAGAATTGTGACAGTTTTCCCTTAATGACTGTGGGCGGGGTGCTGAACCAGGGAACGCAGAGATTGATGCATTATGACGTCTGATAATTCCATGTAGCCTGGGTGTCTCTGTGTAGTCTTGCTAATTATTCAATATCATATGCCATGTAGTTGCCAGGAGATGAAAAATAATTCAAGTGGAATAAAAATATTTGGTGCTGAACGAGACGGAGCTGAGCTCCGGCAGGGTGTGTTGTGGACCTGTGGACCTGGCCTAATTTTACCTCTGATTAGAGTGTATTTATACCTTTATTACAGTGTAATAATACATTGTGCTATTATACCTTTATTACAGTGTAATAATACATTGTGCTATTATACATTTATTACAATGTAATAATACATTGTGAAATTATACCTTTATGTCAATGTAATACATTGTGAAATTATACCTTTATTACAGTGTAATAATACATTGTGCTATTATACCTTTTTACAATGTAATAATACATTGTGAAATTATACCTTTATTACAATGTAATAATACATTGTGCTATTATACCTTTATGTCAATGTAATACATTGTGAAATTATACATTTATCACAGTATAATAATACATTGTGTAATTATACCTTTATTACAGTGTAATAATACATTGTGTTATTATACATTTATTACAATGTAATAATACATTGTGTTATTATACCTTTATTACAGTGTAATAATACATTGTCTTATAATACCTTTATTACAGTGTAATAATACACTGTGCTATTATACCTTTATTACAGTGTAACAGTGGCGATTTCTTTAAGACTGCAAGGGAAGCTCGGCTTCCCCTATAATGTCAAAAAAATGAATGGTCAAATATGTACTATTGTATTAACATTTTATTGACTAAAATGCATTAGAAGACGTTCGTCTCAAAGACGAGTTCGTTCAGAATCAGTTACATACAGCAGGTCGGCTGACTCGATTTCCTTACATTCCCGTAGCGTCACAGTGCATTTCCCCGTTGAAGCCCAGCTTCCATTGACTTCTATGGGGCTGCTTCAATCGTTTTTTTCAGCGCTTTGAAACTAGACGGTCATTGGATAAATGCTACGATTATGTCCCGCCCATGGAAGCTCAGCTTCTCTGGGGGTGAACGGGGAGTGGGCTGGCCCGGACTCCGGGCTTCCGCGTGATGATTGGAGGGTCTGTCGAAAGGCTGTGTCTCCTTTTGATTGACAGCGATTTCATACAATAAAAAGTCACTGATGTTGAAGCTGTTCGAGCTCAGTCCCATCGCGGATTTTTCAAAGACAAAGTGCTGCAACTTATTTCTTTCTTGGTATTTGCTTGTCAAAATTTCTAGCCAATTTTTATAATACATTTCACACAATTATACATTTATACCTTTATTATATTATTACTTATTATATATTTTTAAGTTGGCTTGAGAGAGCCAACTTACTGAAATCCTATTTAAACTTATTAAGTTGGCTTGAGAGAGCCAACTTATTGAAATCCTATTTAAACTTATTATTATTATTATTCTTCTTGACGGAAAAAAATCTGACTCAAACTCCTCCTAGAGCTTTAACTCCACATACTCCAAACTCGGCTCAGACACTCAAACTGATCTGACCAAGTGTGCTATATCTTTTCAGACTGATCGGACTTACGGTTTTCCTAAAAATGACGATCAAAACTCGGAAAAACTCATTCAAAAACTCCCATTGACTTACATTGGGGAGTTCTAAACTCACCAACCGACAAAAATTTAAATCTAAACACCTTGAAGACTAAACCAAACTGCCGTTCTATATACTATATGAGCCATTGAGACTAATTTAAACTATTGCACTCTAAACTCATACACTTATAAACTAATTAACTTATAAACTCATGAATTCATAGACTTATGAACTCTTAAACTCATAAATTAATAAACTTTGAACTCTTAAACTCATTTAAACTTATAAACTCTAAACTCATTTAAAACTTATAAACTCTAAACTCAAAAACTCTTACACTTATAAACTCAATTTATACACTTATAAACTCTAAACTCATAAACTCTGAGTGTGTGTGTGTGTGTGTGTGTGTGTGTGTGTGTGTGTGTGTGTGTGTGTGAACACACACACACACACACACACACACACACACACACACACACTCTAAACTCATTTAAACTTAAACTCTACACTCATTTAAACTTGCAAACTCAAAACTCGTAAACTATAAACTTCAAACCACTTTAAACTTAAGTTTAAAGCTTCCAGCTCCCAAGCAACTCCATAGCAACCAAACTTGAGTACCCTAGCAACCGTTTTGCAAGACCTATATCTCTGTATCTGAACATCGTATTCACCTTATTTTTAACGGAAATACGGACGCAGCCAGTTGACGGTATTTTGTGCGAGACTTCCGGTCAGGCACTTCCGGTAACTGGCGCGCTGATCACTTTTCACCATATCGGTTAATTAAACAAGTGTTCCTAACAACTAACTCATCGTCATGGCTTCGGGGAAGACCGGGATTGTTTGTGCAGTTAGAGGTTGTCATAAACTGATACAAAAGAAAGGTTTACTTGGAGCAGGAGTGTTTTTATCATCGAAATCATTGACATTTTAATCAGGCGCCCTACGACCAGAGACACACTGGCTGCGTGGCGTTTCTGTTGCGTGGCGTTTTACATGTCTTTGCACACCAGAAACGTGTCTGACGCGGCACTGCTAGGTGACATATGATCCTCATTCATTGGTGATTATATTCGACATAATGGGGAGAGAGTTGTGGAAGGCCTTTAATGTTAAACATATATATAGCAGCAAAGACAACGTCGGCAGTATTGACGGCAAAACAGGCTACAGAATATTTCGTTCTGTATTGACAGGTGCAATATTAGAAAATCGATTTTTTTTTCATTGCATTTATATCTGCTTTTGTCAAAACCTAAAATTTCAAACATCAAAATGTAATTTATTAATATGTATTCATGTAAAATTAAATACAAAGATCTTTTCCTATTCTATTTTGTCTGGAAACGCTTCCAAAACGCTTGCGTGTCGCGTGAAAAATAGGCGTCGATTCTATTTATAGCATGCACGCGTTTTCCGCGCCTGTGAGACGCGCATGTCACGCAGGCAGTGTGCACGTTCTAACCTGTTAACATGGGAGCCGAAATAAAAACGGACACGCAGTGTGTCGCCGGCCTGAGGAATCCCTTCGCCTGTGGTTAAAAGCTTTACATTTGAAGAAACCATCGAAACGACCGTATGTTTGTTCTTTTCATTTCGTGAGCACCTATAGAAGACCACCCGATACCAGAAAAGTGGCTGGGCTATGAAGTCTCAATAAAAACCATGATAAAAACTCCAAGGAGAAACAAAATCATTATAGTAACCCCTGTATAAAATCTAGTCATCATGGCATAATGGCATGATCATGGCATTTATTTTGTATGATTTACAACTATTTATAGCCATCTACTTATTGCTATCCATCCTATGCTTTGGTTGCATTCTTATGGCATTATTAATACATTTGACATGACAAAATACCTCCATATTAGTCCAGCGTTGGCTCGACTATGTTTAGGGCGGGGCTGAAGGCGCCGGTGAAGTTTTGGCACTCTGCCAGCTAGATGCATGAGTGTTTTCAACCAGGTCCGGTACCCTAACTGAGTGAGGCGGGGCTTTAGTTCTTTGTAGTATTCATCTGCTACGGCATGTGTAACATTTTTCTATCAACTCTGCATAATCCTTCGCGATCGATATGTTATTTAGCCCAGGGAAGCGAGGAAACGGAAGTGCCGCACAAAAACCGGATATTGGACCCATGTTTACTTCCGCGTTCGAAAATAAGGTGGATAGAGATGAGGTTTGGCTCTTTTGACTCATACTTGCAAAGAGCACGTCCAACATGCTACACATGCTAGCAGTAAATAGCTACATGCTAATAGCGATTAGTTAAGTGCTAAATCATGCCAAGATCATGCTAAGAACTCTGTAAAGACTCCATAGTAACCATCTGTGACAACTACCAACCACCTAGTAACACCATAGCAACAGCCCAGAACACCCTAGCAACCACCCAGAATACCTTAGTAACCGCCTAGCAACACCATAGCAACCACCCAGAACACCCTAGAAACCGCCTAGCAACCACCCAGAATACCTTAGTAACTGCCTAGCATCACCATAGCAACCACCAAAACACCCTAGCAACCACCTAGCAACCGCCTAGCAACACCATAGCAACCACCCAGAATACCCTAGCAACCGCCTAGCAACCACCCAGAACACCCTAGCAACCGCCTAGCAACCACCCAGAACACCCTAGCAACCAACCAGAATACCCTAGTAACCACCTAGCAACAGCATAGCAACCACCCAGAACACCCTAGCAACCGCCTAGCAACACCCTAGCAACCACTCAGAACACCCTAGCAACCGCCTAGCAACACCATAGCAACCACCCAAAACACCCTAGCAACCACCCAGAATACCCTAGCAACCGCCTAGCAACAGCATAGCAACCACCCAGAACACCCTAGCAACCGCCTAGCAACCACCCAAAACACCCTAGCAACCACCCAAAACACCCTAGCAACCACCCAGAACACCCCAGCAACCGCCTAGCAACACCCTAGCAACCACCCAAAATACCTTAGCAACCGCCTAGCAACACCATAGCAACCACCCAGAACACCCTAGCAACCGCCTAGCAACCACCAACATACCTTAGCAACTGCCTAGCAACACCCTAGCAACCACCAAAAATACCCTAGCAACCGCTTACCAACACCCTAGCAACCACCCAGAAAACCCTAGCAACCACCTAGCAACCACCCAAAACATCTTAGCAACCCACTAGATAACCCCCAAAAACTTTTTAACTTTAAACTACTTTAAACTTCAAACTAATTTAAACTTTAAGCTAATTTAAACTTTAAACTAATTTAAACTTTAAGCTAATTTAAACTTCAAACTAATTTAAACTTTAAACTACTTTAAACTTCAAACTAATTTAAACTTTAAACTACTTTAAACTTTAAACTAATTTAAACTCCAAACTATTTTAAACTTCTTCAAACTTTCTGGTCCAAACTTTCTCAAGCCAACTTAAAGTTTGTCTCGACGAACTTTTGCATCTAGTTAGTGGTGCTTGCTGAAAGCAAGGCATCACTATTGTTATTGCTCATACTTATTATTCTTATTATTAGTGGTGCTTGCTGAAAGCAAGGCATCACTATTGTTATTGCTCATACTTATTATTCTTATTATTATTATTAGTGGTGCTTGCTGAAAGCAAGGCATCACTATTGTTATTGCTCATACTTATTATTCTTATTATTATTATTATTATTATTATTCTGGACAAAGTTTGGCGCGTAACTCGCCCCGCACTGTTTGTCACAGACCCATGAATGAGGTGTCAAATCGACCGGCTCATTGAGGAGAGGTGTGCTATGACTTTTATCGGGGATCGGGGGTGCGGTGTTCACCCCAGGGGCGAAAAAGCGGCCCAAAAAGTTCCATTGACTTAACATTGCGACGAAATTTGAGCACTCATAGCTCTGAGCGAGGATTTCGCAGAAACGTGTGATTTGCCACATTTGAAGAGGCTGACAGGCTCTGTAAGAACATACCTCACAATGGGGTAAAAGTTGCACCCCTGGGGGGCAGGAGCGTCCCAAAGTTGCCCCATTGACTTACTATGGGGAAGGAATGTCCCGTGAAACACACATGCTTTTACTACTATGGTAAATTGCATAGGGATTTTGTAATGAACGTAGCTCTGGATCACAGTATCATAGAGACAAGGGGGTGGGCTCATTTTACTCAGACGACCAATCAGTCTCTTAGGATCATTGTGAAGCTATCAAGCCACGCCCTAGCAACCATTTAGAGCACCTTAGCAACAAGTCCCATAGACTTCCATTGAAAGAGTTCAAAGGGATATCTCCGGACTGAATTGTCATAGAAACTAGAGGGTGGTCTCGTTTGACTTGGGGCACCAAACAGCCAATCATGAATCACCTCAACTCTTCCTAGCCCCTCCCTAGCAACCATTGTCGAGCACCTTAGCAACCAAAATCCGAGAGGGATATCTTACATTCTGAAAGTCACAGAGGCATGGGAGTTGGTTTATATCATTCATAGTGACAAGAAGCCTTTGGAGTTTCATCATTGGCAGCTGCCAAGCCACTCCCTAGCAACCAAACAGAGTACCCTAGCAACCAAAATTCAAAGAGGGATATCTTCCATTCTGAATGTCACAGAGAAATGGGAGTTGGTTTATATCATTCATAGTGACAAGAAGCCTTTGCAGTTTCGTCATTGGCAGCTGCCAAGCCACTCCATAGCAACCAAACAGAGTACCCTAGCAACCAAAATCCAAAGAGGGATGTCTGCCATTCTGAATGTCACAGAGAAATGGGAGTTGGTTTATATCATTCATAGTGACACAAAGCCTTTCAGTTTCATCATTGGCAGCTGCCAAGCAAATCCATAGCAACCAAACAGAGAACCCTAGCAACCAAAATCCAAAGAGGGATGTCTTCCATTCTGAATGTCACAGAGGCATGGGAGTTGGATTATATCATTCATAGTGACAAGACGCCTTTGCAGTTTCATCATTGGCAGCTGCCAAGCCACTCCTTAGCAACCATTGTCGAGCACCTTAGCAACCAAAACCATAGAGGGATATCTTCCATTCTGAATGTCACAGAGGCATGGGAGTTGGTTTATATCATTCATTCTGACAAGCAGACTTTGCAGTTTCATCATTGGCAGCTGTCAAGCAAATCCATAGCAACCAAACAGAGAACCCTAGCAACCAAAATCCAAAGAGGGATATCTTCCATTCTGAATGTCACAGAGGCATGGGAGTTGGTTTATATCCTTCACAGTGACAAGAAGCCTTTGCAGTTTCATCATTGGCAGCTGCCAAGCAACTCCATGGCAACCAAACAGAGTACCCTAGCAACCAAAATCCAAAGAGGGATATCTTCCATTCTGAATGTCACAGAGGCATGGGATTTGGTTTGAATCATTCATACTGACAAGCAGCCTTTGGAGTTTCATGATTGGCAGCTGCCAAGCCACTCCTTAGCAACCAAACAGAGGACCCTAACAACCGTTTATCAAGACCCATGTCTCTGCATCAGAACATCGTATAGAGATGGGGGTTGGCTGTTTTGTTTTGGTTGGGAAACAGTCTGTAACTATCACCATGGTAACTGAATTCACACCCTAGCAACCGTTTAGAGCCTCCTAGCAACCATATTGCAACATATAGAAGCCATATTTCAGCTCCACAACATCGTACAGACATAGTTGTTGGCTCGAATGCAATCATGTACAACACCCTAGCAACCAAGTGGAGAGTTTTGCCACTGCAAGCACCACTTCACATTTTCTTCAGGAAATGTACATTCTAGTTATTATTATTATTCTGGACAAAGTTTGGCGCGTAACTCGCCCCGCACTGTTTGTCACAGACCCATGAATGAGGTGTCAAATCGACCGGCTCATTGAGGAGAGGTGTGCTATGACTTTTATCGGGGATCGGGGGTGCGGTGTTCACCCCAGGGGCGAAAAAGCGGCCCAAAAAGTTCCATTGACTTAACATTGCGACGAAATTTGAGCACTCATAGCTCTGAGCGAGGATTTCGCAGAAACGTGTGATTTGCCACATTTGAAGAGGCTGACAGGCTCTGTAAGAACATACCTCACAATGGGGTAAAAGTTGCACCCCTGGGGGGCAGGAGCGTCCCAAAGTTGCCCCATTGACTTACTATGGGGAAGGAATGTCCCGTGAAACACACATGCTTTTACTACTATGGTAAATTGCATAGGGATTTTGTAATGAACGTAGCTCTGGATCACAGTATCATAGAGACAAGGGGGTGGGCTCATTTTACTCAGACGACCAATCAGTCTCTTAGGATCATTGTGAAGCTATCAAGCCACGCCCTAGCAACCATTTAGAGCACCTTAGCAACAAGTCCCATAGACTTCCATTGAAAGAGTTCAAAGGGATATCTCCGGACTGAATTGTCATAGAAACTAGAGGGTGGTCTCGTTTGACTTGGGGCACCAAACAGCCAATCATGAATCACCTCAACTCTTCCTAGCCCCTCCCTAGCAACCATTGTCGAGCACCTTAGCAACCAAAATCCGAGAGGGATATCTTACATTCTGAAAGTCACAGAGGCATGGGAGTTGGTTTATATCATTCATAGTGACAAGAAGCCTTTGGAGTTTCATCATTGGCAGCTGCCAAGCCACTCCCTAGCAACCAAACAGAGTACCCTAGCAACCAAAATTCAAAGAGGGATATCTTCCATTCTGAATGTCACAGAGAAATGGGAGTTGGTTTATATCATTCATAGTGACAAGAAGCCTTTGCAGTTTCGTCATTGGCAGCTGCCAAGCCACTCCATAGCAACCAAACAGAGTACCCTAGCAACCAAAATCCAAAGAGGGATGTCTGCCATTCTGAATGTCACAGAGAAATGGGAGTTGGTTTATATCATTCATAGTGACACAAAGCCTTTCAGTTTCATCATTGGCAGCTGCCAAGCAAATCCATAGCAACCAAACAGAGAACCCTAGCAACCAAAATCCAAAGAGGGATGTCTTCCATTCTGAATGTCACAGAGGCATGGGAGTTGGATTATATCATTCATAGTGACAAGACGCCTTTGCAGTTTCATCATTGGCAGCTGCCAAGCCACTCCTTAGCAACCATTGTCGAGCACCTTAGCAACCAAAACCATAGAGGGATATCTTCCATTCTGAATGTCACAGAGGCATGGGAGTTGGTTTATATCATTCATTCTGACAAGCAGACTTTGCAGTTTCATCATTGGCAGCTGTCAAGCAAATCCATAGCAACCAAACAGAGAACCCTAGCAACCAAAATCCAAAGAGGGATATCTTCCATTCTGAATGTCACAGAGGCATGGGAGTTGGTTTATATCCTTCACAGTGACAAGAAGCCTTTGCAGTTTCATCATTGGCAGCTGCCAAGCAACTCCATGGCAACCAAACAGAGTACCCTAGCAACCAAAATCCAAAGAGGGATATCTTCCATTCTGAATGTCACAGAGGCATGGGATTTGGTTTGAATCATTCATACTGACAAGCAGCCTTTGGAGTTTCATGATTGGCAGCTGCCAAGCCACTCCTTAGCAACCAAACAGAGGACCCTAACAACCGTTTATCAAGACCCATGTCTCTGCATCAGAACATCGTATAGAGATGGGGGTTGGCTGTTTTGTTTTGGTTGGGAAACAGTCTGTAACTATCACCATGGTAACTGAATTCACACCCTAGCAACCGTTTAGAGCCTCCTAGCAACCATATTGCAACATATAGAAGCCATATTTCAGCTCCACAACATCGTACAGACATAGTTGTTGGCTCGAATGCAATCATGTACAACACCCTAGCAACCAAGTGGAGAGTTTTGCCACTGCAAGCACCACTTCACATTTTCTTCAGGAAATGTACATTCTAGTTATTAGTGGTGCTTGCTGAAAGCAAGGCATCACTATTGTTATTGCTCATACTTATTATTCTTATTATTATTATTATTATTATTATTATTCTGGACAAAGTTTGGCGCGTAACTCGCCCCGCACTGTTTGTCACAGACCCATGAATGAGGTGTCAAATCGACCGGCTCATTGAGGAGAGGTGTGCTATGACTTTTATCGGGGATCGGGGGTGCGGTGTTCACCCCAGGGGCGAAAAAGCGGCCCAAAAAGTTCCATTGACTTAACATTGCGACGAAATTTGAGCACTCATAGCTCTGAGCGAGGATTTCGCAGAAACGTGTGATTTGCCACATTTGAAGAGGCTGACAGGCTCTGTAAGAACATACCTCACAATGGGGTAAAAGTTGCACCCCTGGGGGGCAGGAGCGTCCCAAAGTTGCCCCATTGACTTACTATGGGGAAGGAATGTCCCGTGAAACACACATGCTTTTACTACTATGGTAAATTGCATAGGGATTTTGTAATGAACGTAGCTCTGGATCACAGTATCATAGAGACAAGGGGGTGGGCTCATTTTACTCAGACGACCAATCAGTCTCTTAGGATCATTGTGAAGCTATCAAGCCACGCCCTAGCAACCATTTAGAGCACCTTAGCAACAAGTCCCATAGACTTCCATTGAAAGAGTTCAAAGGGATATCTCCGGACTGAATTGTCATAGAAACTAGAGGGTGGTCTCGTTTGACTTGGGGCACCAAACAGCCAATCATGAATCACCTCAACTCTTCCTAGCCCCTCCCTAGCAACCATTGTCGAGCACCTTAGCAACCAAAATCCGAGAGGGATATCTTACATTCTGAAAGTCACAGAGGCATGGGAGTTGGTTTATATCATTCATAGTGACAAGAAGCCTTTGGAGTTTCATCATTGGCAGCTGCCAAGCCACTCCCTAGCAACCAAACAGAGTACCCTAGCAACCAAAATTCAAAGAGGGATATCTTCCATTCTGAATGTCACAGAGAAATGGGAGTTGGTTTATATCATTCATAGTGACAAGAAGCCTTTGCAGTTTCGTCATTGGCAGCTGCCAAGCCACTCCATAGCAACCAAACAGAGTACCCTAGCAACCAAAATCCAAAGAGGGATGTCTGCCATTCTGAATGTCACAGAGAAATGGGAGTTGGTTTATATCATTCATAGTGACACAAAGCCTTTCAGTTTCATCATTGGCAGCTGCCAAGCAAATCCATAGCAACCAAACAGAGAACCCTAGCAACCAAAATCCAAAGAGGGATGTCTTCCATTCTGAATGTCACAGAGGCATGGGAGTTGGATTATATCATTCATAGTGACAAGACGCCTTTGCAGTTTCATCATTGGCAGCTGCCAAGCCACTCCTTAGCAACCATTGTCGAGCACCTTAGCAACCAAAACCATAGAGGGATATCTTCCATTCTGAATGTCACAGAGGCATGGGAGTTGGTTTATATCATTCATTCTGACAAGCAGACTTTGCAGTTTCATCATTGGCAGCTGTCAAGCAAATCCATAGCAACCAAACAGAGAACCCTAGCAACCAAAATCCAAAGAGGGATATCTTCCATTCTGAATGTCACAGAGGCATGGGAGTTGGTTTATATCCTTCACAGTGACAAGAAGCCTTTGCAGTTTCATCATTGGCAGCTGCCAAGCAACTCCATGGCAACCAAACAGAGTACCCTAGCAACCAAAATCCAAAGAGGGATATCTTCCATTCTGAATGTCACAGAGGCATGGGATTTGGTTTGAATCATTCATACTGACAAGCAGCCTTTGGAGTTTCATGATTGGCAGCTGCCAAGCCACTCCTTAGCAACCAAACAGAGGACCCTAACAACCGTTTATCAAGACCCATGTCTCTGCATCAGAACATCGTATAGAGATGGGGGTTGGCTGTTTTGTTTTGGTTGGGAAACAGTCTGTAACTATCACCATGGTAACTGAATTCACACCCTAGCAACCGTTTAGAGCCTCCTAGCAACCATATTGCAACATATAGAAGCCATATTTCAGCTCCACAACATCGTACAGACATAGTTGTTGGCTCGAATGCAATCATGTACAACACCCTAGCAACCAAGTGGAGAGTTTTGCCACTGCAAGCACCACTTCACATTTTCTTCAGGAAATGTACATTCTAGTTATTATTATTATTATTCTGGACAAAGTTTGGCGCGTAACTCGCCCCGCACTGTTTGTCACAGACCCATGAATGAGGTGTCAAATCGACCGGCTCATTGAGGAGAGGTGTGCTATGACTTTTATCGGGGATCGGGGGTGCGGTGTTCACCCCAGGGGCGAAAAAGCGGCCCAAAAAGTTCCATTGACTTAACATTGCGACGAAATTTGAGCACTCATAGCTCTGAGCGAGGATTTCGCAGAAACGTGTGATTTGCCACATTTGAAGAGGCTGACAGGCTCTGTAAGAACATACCTCACAATGGGGTAAAAGTTGCACCCCTGGGGGGCAGGAGCGTCCCAAAGTTGCCCCATTGACTTACTATGGGGAAGGAATGTCCCGTGAAACACACATGCTTTTACTACTATGGTAAATTGCATAGGGATTTTGTAATGAACGTAGCTCTGGATCACAGTATCATAGAGACAAGGGGGTGGGCTCATTTTACTCAGACGACCAATCAGTCTCTTAGGATCATTGTGAAGCTATCAAGCCACGCCCTAGCAACCATTTAGAGCACCTTAGCAACAAGTCCCATAGACTTCCATTGAAAGAGTTCAAAGGGATATCTCCGGACTGAATTGTCATAGAAACTAGAGGGTGGTCTCGTTTGACTTGGGGCACCAAACAGCCAATCATGAATCACCTCAACTCTTCCTAGCCCCTCCCTAGCAACCATTGTCGAGCACCTTAGCAACCAAAATCCGAGAGGGATATCTTACATTCTGAAAGTCACAGAGGCATGGGAGTTGGTTTATATCATTCATAGTGACAAGAAGCCTTTGGAGTTTCATCATTGGCAGCTGCCAAGCCACTCCCTAGCAACCAAACAGAGTACCCTAGCAACCAAAATTCAAAGAGGGATATCTTCCATTCTGAATGTCACAGAGAAATGGGAGTTGGTTTATATCATTCATAGTGACAAGAAGCCTTTGCAGTTTCGTCATTGGCAGCTGCCAAGCCACTCCATAGCAACCAAACAGAGTACCCTAGCAACCAAAATCCAAAGAGGGATGTCTGCCATTCTGAATGTCACAGAGAAATGGGAGTTGGTTTATATCATTCATAGTGACACAAAGCCTTTCAGTTTCATCATTGGCAGCTGCCAAGCAAATCCATAGCAACCAAACAGAGAACCCTAGCAACCAAAATCCAAAGAGGGATGTCTTCCATTCTGAATGTCACAGAGGCATGGGAGTTGGATTATATCATTCATAGTGACAAGACGCCTTTGCAGTTTCATCATTGGCAGCTGCCAAGCCACTCCTTAGCAACCATTGTCGAGCACCTTAGCAACCAAAACCATAGAGGGATATCTTCCATTCTGAATGTCACAGAGGCATGGGAGTTGGTTTATATCATTCATTCTGACAAGCAGACTTTGCAGTTTCATCATTGGCAGCTGTCAAGCAAATCCATAGCAACCAAACAGAGAACCCTAGCAACCAAAATCCAAAGAGGGATATCTTCCATTCTGAATGTCACAGAGGCATGGGAGTTGGTTTATATCCTTCACAGTGACAAGAAGCCTTTGCAGTTTCATCATTGGCAGCTGCCAAGCAACTCCATGGCAACCAAACAGAGTACCCTAGCAACCAAAATCCAAAGAGGGATATCTTCCATTCTGAATGTCACAGAGGCATGGGATTTGGTTTGAATCATTCATACTGACAAGCAGCCTTTGGAGTTTCATGATTGGCAGCTGCCAAGCCACTCCTTAGCAACCAAACAGAGGACCCTAACAACCGTTTATCAAGACCCATGTCTCTGCATCAGAACATCGTATAGAGATGGGGGTTGGCTGTTTTGTTTTGGTTGGGAAACAGTCTGTAACTATCACCATGGTAACTGAATTCACACCCTAGCAACCGTTTAGAGCCTCCTAGCAACCATATTGCAACATATAGAAGCCATATTTCAGCTCCACAACATCGTACAGACATAGTTGTTGGCTCGAATGCAATCATGTACAACACCCTAGCAACCAAGTGGAGAGTTTTGCCACTGCAAGCACCACTTCACATTTTCTTCAGGAAATGTACATTCTAGTTATTATTATTATTCCGAGACTAAAATTTCTATATGAAACTCCTCCTAGAGCTTTAACTCCACATACTCCAAACTCGGCTCAGACACTCAAACTGATCTGACCAAGTGTGCTATATCTTTTCAGACTGATCGGACTTACGGTTTTCCTAAAAATGACGATCAAAACTCGGAAAAACTCCCATTGACTTGCATTGGGGAGTTCTAAAAAATTCAAATCCAGATTCAAACTGACCAACCGACGAAAATTCAAATCAAAATACCTTGAAGACTAAACCAAACTGCCGTTCTATATACTATATTAGCCATTGAGACTCATTTAAACTAATGAACTCTAAACTCATACACTTATTAACTAATTAACTTATAAACTCATGAATTCATAGACTTATGAACTCTTAAACTCATAAATTAATAAACTCTGAACTCTTAAACTCATTTAAACTTATAAACTCTAAACTCATTTAAAACTTATAAACTCTAAACTCAAAAACTCTAACACTTATAAACTCATCAATTTATACACTTATAAACTCTAAACTCATAAACTCTGAGTGTGTGTGTGTGTGTGTGTGTGTGTGTGTGTGTGTGTGTGAACACACACACACACACACACACACACACACACACACACACACACACACACACACACACACACTAAACTCATTTAAACTTAAACTCTAAACTCATTTAAACTTATAAACTCAAAACTCGTAAACTTCTTTAAACTTCAAACCACTTTAAACTTCTTAAGTTTAAAGCTTCCAGCTCCCAAGCAACTCCATAGCAACCAAACTTGAGTACCCTAGCAACCGTTTTGCAAGACCTATATCTCTGTATCAGAACATCGTATAGAGATGAGGTTTGGCTCTTTTGACTCATGCTAGCAAACAGCACTTCCAACATGCTACACATGCTAGCAGTGAATAGCTACATGCTAATAGCGATTAGTTGAGTGCTAAATCATGCCAAGATCATGCTAAGAACTATAAAAACTCCATAGTAACCATCTGTGACAACTACCAATCACCTAGTAACACCATAGCAACCGCCCAGAACACCCTAGCAACCGCCTAGCAACACCCTAGCAACCACCCAGAATACCCTAGCAACAGCATAGCAACCACCAAAACACCCTAGCAACCACCTAGCAACATCATAGCAACCACCCAGAACACCCTAGCAACCGCCTAGCAACACCATAGCAACCACCCAGAACAACCTAGCAACCGCCTAGCAACACCCTAGCAACCACCTAGAATACCCTAGCAACCGCCTAGCAACACCCTAGTAACCACCCAGAATACCCTAGCAACCGCCTAGCAACATCATAGCAACCACCCAGAACACCCTAGCAACCGCCTAGCAACACCATAGCGACCACCAAAACACCCTAGCAACCGCCTAGCAACATCATAGCAACCACCCAGAACACCCTAGCAACCGTTTAGCAACACCATAGCAACCACCCAGAACACCCTAGCAACAGCATAGCAACCACCCAAAGCACCCTAGCAACCGCCTAGCAACCACCCAGAATACCCTAGCAACCGCCTAGCAACAGCATAGCAACCACCCAGAACTCCCTAGCAACCGCCTAGCAACCACCCAGAATACCCTAGCAACCGCCTAGCAACACCATAGCAACCATCCAGAAAACCCTAGCAACCGCCTAGCAACACCATAGCAACCAACCAGAACACCCTAGCAACCGCCCAGAATACCCTAGCAACCGCCTAGCAACACCATAGCAACCAACCAGAACACCCTAGCAACCGCCTAGCAACCACCCAGAATACCCTAGCAACCGCCTAGCAACACCATATCAACCACCCAGAACAACCTAATTAATTTAAACTAAATTAAACTTCAAACTACTTTAAACTTTAAACTAAATTAAACTTCAAACTACTTTAAAGGTTGTCTAAGCGATCCCGGGAGACGTTTCTTCTTGTTGACATTCGAATTATTGTCAAACAAAACGGAGGCTGGCTAGACCCTCCCTCCTCCTCATCCCGTCTCCTCCCTCCTCCCCTCCCTTCCGGCATAAAGGAAAGTCAAAATAGTCACTACAAAGTTAAGTTTTACTGATACTTCATTCAATGTGTAATGTCGCCAAGTTAGATAAATGCTTTTATATATTGCAGAACAGAATGCAGAAAAAGAGAAAAATTATCTTAAAATCGTTTTGCCACCTGAGGTTATAAATAGCTCCCATACAAGGACGCAATGATAGCAAGATAACGTTAGCTTCGCGTTTCCCAGTGAGCATAAACAACGGCGGCGTTGTAAACCAATTTAGTCAAAGTTGTCAATAGCCTATAAATGAACATTCAAATTCACGACAAACCGTGGATGAAAACAACCCTTAACTTACACAAATTGTCGCCCTAACGTTACTGTGAATTTGCTTGATCGCTGCTAGAAACATAACGTAGGCTACATGTTGTATTCACCAAAGTTAACGCTGACTGCATAAATCTAGCTAATTACATCCTTGTGTTGGTTTGGCGAACATGAACGTCAGTTTAGAAAGAAAAGTGGATTTAACGTTACCTGTTCTGCAAAAACAGAGCAACTGAATGTCGGATAGTAGCTAATCCCTTCTGCCGGCGGAGGTCTCGCCACATTTCAAAGGTTTTTCCGATGTAAATTCGGGACTTCGCACGTTCCTTATCCTTGTCCCTCTTGCAAGTTGTTCTGTTCATCGGAACGTCGTCTCTTTGGTCGTGTGTCGGCCATAATTCAAACTTACCTCTTCATCTCTCTCCTCCACACACCCACCTCATGTGCACGCGCACTAACCCCGCAAACGCGCAAACCCCACCCTCCAACACTTCTTGTCGGTTATTGGCTGGAGCTCTGTTTGTTATGTTTCGTGGTGCGGGTGAGCACAGTTTGTTTTTGTTGCCGTTTGTGGAGCCTGTGGTGTCTACAGAGACCGCGTTTTTTTACAGTGTGTTCAGGGGACAGGCAGCTAGCGGATAGTGAGGAGATGTTTGCTGTATGTGACAAAAAATGTTTTGGCCTGACATCGCTTAGACAACCTTTAAACTTTAAACTAATTTAAACTTTAAACTACTTTAAACTTTAAGCTATTTTAAACTTCAAACTACTTTAAACTTCAAACTTCTTCAAACTTTCTGGTCCGGCTTTCTCAAGCCAACTTAAAGTTTGTCTCGACGAACTTTTTAATCTAGTTAATGGTGCTTGCTGAAAGCAAGGCATCATTAGTGTTCTCTTGCATACTTATTATTATTCTTATTTTTATTCTGGACAAAGTTTGGCGCGTAACTTGTCCCGCACCGTTTGTCTCAGACCCCTGAGTGAGGTGTCAAATCGACCGGCTCATTGAGGAGAGGTGTGCTATGACTTTTATAAGCGATCGGGGGTGCGATGTTTGCCCCAGGGGCGAAAAAGCGGCCAAAAAAGTCCCATAGACTTAACATTGCGACAAACTTTGACGACTCCTAGCTCAGAGCGAGGATTTCACATAAACTTGTGATTTGCCACATTTGAAGAGGCTGACAGGCTCTGTAAGAAGATACCTCACAATGGGGTAAAAGTTGTAGCCCTGGGGGGCAGAAGCTGCCCAAAGTTGCCCCATTGACTTACTATGGGGAAGGAACATCCTGTGAAACTCACATGCTTTTCCTACTATGGTAAATTGCATAGGGATTTTGTATTGAACATAGCTCCTGATCACAGTGTCATAGAGACAAGGGGGCGAGCTCATTTTACTCAGACGACCAATCAGTCTCTCAGGATCATTGTGAAGCTATCAAGCCACGCCCTAGCAACCATTTAGAGCCCCTTAGCAACAAGTTCCATAGACTTCCATTGAAAGAGTTCAAAGAGATATCTCCAGACTGAATTGTCATAGAAACATGGGGGTGGTCTCATTTGACTCGTGGCAGCAAACAGCCAATCATGAATCACCTCAACACTTCTTAGCCCCTCCCTAGCAACCATTGTCGAACACCTTAGCAACCAAAATCCAAAGAGGGATATCTTCCATTATGAATATCACAGAGGCATGGGAGTTGGTTTATATCATTCATAGTGACAAGAAGCTTTTGCAGTTTCATAATTGGCATCTGCCAAGCCACTCTATAGCAACCAAACAGAGTACCTTAGCAACCAAAATCCAAAGAGGGATATCTGCCATTCTGAATGTCACAGAGAAATGGGAGATGGTTTATATCATTCATAGTGACAAGAAGCCTTTGCAGTTTCATCAGTGGCAGCTGCCAAGCCACTCCCTAGCAACCAAACAGAGTATCCTAGCAACCAAAATCCAAAGAGGGATATCTTCCATTCTGAATGTCACAGAGGCATGGGAGTTGGTTTATATCATTCATAGTGACAAGAAGCCTTTGGAATTGCATCATTGGCAGCTGCCAAGTAACTCCATAGCAACCAAACAGAGTACCCTAGCAACCAAAACCCAAAGAGGCATATCTTCCATTCTGAATGTCGCAGAGGCATGGGAGTTGGTTTATATCATTCATACTGACAAGCAGCCTTTGGAGTTTCATGATTGGCAGCTGACAAGCCACTCCCTAGCAACCAAACAGAGTACCCTAGCAACCAATATCCAAAGAGGGATATCTTCCATTCTGTATGTCGCAGAGGCATGAGAGTTGGATTATATCATTCATACTGACAAGCAGCCTTTGGAGTTTCATGATTGGCAGCTGCCACGCTACTCCCTAGCAACCAAACAGAGTACCCTAGCAACCGTTTAGCAAAACGTATATCTCTGCATCAGAACATCGTATAGAGATGGGAGTTGGTTTATATCATTCATACTGACAAGAAGCCTTTGCAGTTTCATCATCAGCAGCTGCCAAGCAACTCCATAGCAACCAAACAGAGTACCCTAGCAACCATTTTACAAGACCTACATCTCTGCATCAGAATATTGTATAGAGATGGGGGTTGGCTCATTAGTTTCAGTTGTAAAACAGTCTGTAAATATCACCATGGTAACTGTGTATTCACACCCTAGCAACCATTTAGAGCCACCTAGCAACCATATTGCAACATATAGAAGCCATATTTCAGCTCCACAACATCGTACAGACATGGTTGTTGGCTCGTATGCAATCATGTACAACACCCTAGCAACCGAGTGGAGAGTTTTGCCACTGCAAGCACCATTTCACATTTTCTTCAGGAAATGTACATTCTAGTTAGTGGTGCTTTTTTGAAAGCATCACTATTGTTATTGCTCATACTTATTATTATTCTTATTCTTATTATTCCGGACAAAAGTTCGGCGCGTAATGCGCCCCGCACCGTTTGTCACAGACCCCTGAGTGAGGCGTCAAATCGAGCGGCTCATTGAGGAGAGGTGTGCTATGACTTTTCTAAGCGATCGGGTGTACGATGTTCGCACAGCGGACGAAAAAGCGGCCAAAAAAGTCCCATTGACTTTACATTGGGAGTTCTAAAAATATTTGAATCCCAACCGACGTTTTCACACACACAGACTCCAAAGGGCCTGACACCCCTGCATCTCTCCCTCTCTCTCTTCCTCAGAGGATTTATATTATCAAGCAGCCAATAAGTAATGGCCTAAAATCTTCATAGCCACACCCTAGCAACCAGTTTCAGCACCCTAGCAACCACTAAGAGCTCCCTAGCAACCACCCTAAACCAAAAAAAAACATTTTTTTTTATTTTTTTTATTTTTTAAAGCAATTTTACTCTCGTGGCCTTGCGATATTGCTCCATGCTTGTGCCTATTCGGCCATAGGCACGAGGCCGCAGGCCGAGTGCCGTACAGAAGGCACTCGTTATTAAAGATTTTAAGAACTCTATAAAAACTCCATAGTAACCATATTTGACAACTACCAACCACCTAGTAACACCATAGCAACTAACAAAAACACCTTAGCAACCACCCTGAACACCCTAGCAACGTCTAGAAATGCTCTAGTAACCACAAAAAACTCTAGCAAGCACCCAGAACACCCTAGCAACTGCCTAGCAACCACCTAGAACACCTAGCAACTGCCTAGCAACCACCCAGAACACCTAGCAACCAACCAGAACACCCTAGCAACTGCCTAGCAATGCCCTAGTATCCACCCAGAATACCATAGCAACTGCCTAGCAACACCATAGCAACCACCCAGAACACCCTAGCAACCACCTAGCAACGCCCTAGCAACCACCAAGAATACCCTAGCAACTGCCTAGCAACCACCCAGAACACCTTAGCAACTGCCTAGCAACACCATAGCAACCACCCAGAACACCCTAGCAACCACCTGGCAACAGCATCTTGCTAAAAACATGCTGGCAACATGCTAATCAAGCTAGCATCATGCTAGCAACATGCTAATCAAGCTAGCATCATGTTAGCAACATGCTAATCATGCTAGCAACATGCTAATCAAGCTAGCATCATGCTAGCAACATGCTAATCCTGTTAGCATCTAGCTAAAAACATGCTAGCAAAATGCTAATCATGCTAACATCATGCTAGCAACATGCTAATCAAGTTAGCATCATGCTAGCAACATGCTAATCAAGCTAGCATCATGCTAGCAACATGCTAATCAAGCTAGCATCATGCTAGCAACATGCTAATCATGTTAGCATCATGCTAGCAACATGCTAATCATGCTAGCATTATGCTACCAACATGCTAATCAAGCTAGCATCATGCTAGCAAAATGCTAATCATGCTAACATCTTGTTAAAAGCATGATAGCAACATGCTAATCATGTTAGCATCATGCTACCAAAATGCTAATCAAGCTAGCATCATGCTAATCATGCTAGCATCATGTTACCAACATGCTAATCAAGCTAGCATCATGCTAGCAACATGCTAATCAAGCTAGCATCATGTTAACAACATGTTATTCAAGCTAGCATAATGCTAGCAACATGCTAATCCTGTTAGCATCTAGCTAAAAACATGCTAGCAAAATGCTAATCATGCTAACATCTTGTTAAAAGCATGCTAGCATCATGCTAATCATATTAACAACATGCTAATCATGCTAGCATCATTCTAACAACATGTTAATCATAGTAAATCATGCTGGAATGTGGTAAATCGTAGTAAATCATCTTAGAAATATGGTAAATCGTGGTAAATAATGCTAAAACGTGGTATATCATGGTATCACAACATGTTAATTGTGTTAGCATCTGCCCAGTGGCGAGTTTTGCCACTGCAAGCACCACTTCACATTTTCTTCAGGAAATGTACATTCTAGTTATTATTATTATTCTTCTGTTAAAAACTGTTGACTCAAACTCGTCCTAGAGCTTTAACACTACATACTCCAAACTCGGCTCAGACACTCAAACTGATCTGAAGTTAGTTGCTATATCTTTTCAGACTGATCGGACTTACGGTTTTCCTAAAAATGCCGATCAAAACTCGGAAAAACTCCCATTGACTTACATTGGGGAGTTCTAAAAAATTCAAATTTACATTCAAACTCACCAACCGACGAAAATTCTAATCTAAACACCTTGAAGACTAAACCAAACTGCCGTTCTATATACTATATTAGCCAATGAGACTAATTTAAACTAATAAACTCTAAACTCATACACTTATAAACTAATTAACTTATAAACTCATGAATTCATAGACTTATTAACTCTTTAACTCATAAATTAATAAACTCTGAACTCTTAAACTCATTTAAACTTATAAACTCTAAACTCATTAAAACTTATAAACTCTAAACTCATTTAAAACTTATAAACTCTAAATTCAAAAACTCTAACACTTATAAACTCATCAATTTATACACTTATAAACTCTAAACTCATAAGCTCTGAGTGTGTGTGTGTGTGTGTGTGTGTGTGAACACACACACACACACACACACACACACACACACACACACTGAACTCATTTAAACTTAAACTCTAAACTCATTTAAACTTGTAAACTCAAAACTCGTAAACTACTTTAAACTTCAAACCACTTTAAACTTCTTAAGTTTACAGCTTCAAGCTCCCAAGCAACTCCATAGCAACCAAACTTGAGTACCCTAGCAACCGTTTTGCAAGACCTATATCTCAGTATCAGAACATCGTATAGAGATGAGGTTTGGCTCTTTTGACTCATGCTAGCAAACAGCACTTCCAACATGCTACACATGCTAGCAGTGAATAGCTACATGCTAATATCAATTAGTTAAGTGCTAAATCATACCAAGATCATGCTAAGGACTCTATAAAAACTCCATAGTAACCATCTGTGACAACTACCAACCACCTAGCAACACCATAGCAACCGCCCAGAACACCCTAGCAACTGCCTAGCAACCGCCCAGAATACCTTAGCAACCGCCTAGCAACATCATAGCAACCACCCAGAACACCCTAGCAACCGCCTAGCAACACCATAGCAACCACCCAGAACACCCTAGCAACCGCCTAGCAACCACCCAGAATACCCTAGCAACCGCCTAGAAACACCATAGCAACCACCCAGAACACCCTAGCAACCGCCTAGCAACCACCCAGAACACCTTAGCAACAGCATAGCAACCACTCAGAACACCCTAGCAACTGCCTAGCAACCACCCAGAATACCTTAGCAACCGCCTAGCAACACCATAGCAACCACCCAGAACACCCTAACAACCGCCTAGCAACCACCCAAAACACCCTAGCAACACCATAGCAACCACCCAGAATACCCTAGCAACCGTCTAGCAACAGCATAGCAACCACCCAGAACACCCTAGCAACCGCCTAGCAACCACCCAGAATACCCTAGCAACCGCCTAGCAACACCCTAGCAACCACCCAGAACACCCTAGCAACCGCCTAGCAACACCATAGCAACCACTAAAACACCCTAGCAACCGCCTAGCAACCACCCAGAACACCCTAGCAACCGCCCAGAACACCCTAGCAACCACCCAAAATAAAATAGCAACCACCCAGAACACCCTAGCAACCGCCTAGCAACCGCCTAGCAACCACCCAGAACACCCTAGCAACCGCCTAGCAACCACCCAAAATACCCTAGCAACCGCTTAGCAACACCCTAGCAACCACCCAGAACACCCTAGCAACCGCCTAGCAACACCCTAGCAACCACCCAAAATACCCTAGCAACCGCTTAGCAACACCCTAGCAACCACCCAGAACACCCTAGAAACCGCCTAGCAACCACCCAAAATACCTTAGCATCTGCCTAGCAACACCATAGCAACCACCCAGAACACCCTAGCAACCACCTAGCAACCACCCAAAATACCTTAGCAACCATCTAGCAACACAATAGCAACCACCCAGAACACCCTAGCAACCGCCGAGAACACCTTAGCAACCCACTAGAAAACCCCCAACAACTTTTTAACTTTAAACTACCTAATTTAAACTTTAAACTACTTTAAACTTCAAACTAATTTAAACTTTAAACTAATTTAAACTTCAAACTAATTTAAACTTTAAGCTAATTTAAACTTTAAACTACTTTAAACTTCAAACTAATTTAAACTTTAAACTACTTTAAACTTTAAACTACTTTAAACTTCAAACTAATTTAAACTTTAAACTACTTTAAACTTTAAACTAATTTAAACTCCAAACTATTTTAAACTTCTTTAAACTTTTTGGTCCGGCTTTCTCAGGCCAACTTAAAGTTTGTCTCGACGAACTTTTTAATCTAGTTATTAAGTTGGCTTGAGAGAGCCAACTTACTGAAATCCTATTTAAACTTATTATTATTATTATTCTTCTGACCCTAAAAATTTACAACTCAAACTCCTCCTAGAGCTTTAACTCCACATACTCCAAACTCGGCACAGACACTCAAACTGATCTGACTCGCGTTGCTATATCTTTTCAGACTGATCGGACTTACGGTTTTCCTAAAAATGACGATCAAAACTCGAAAAAACTCATTCAAAAACTCCCATTGACTTACATTGGGGAGTTCTAAAAAATTCAAACTGACAAAATTTAAATCTAAACACCTTGAAGACTAAACCAAACTGCCATTCTATATACCAGGGGTCCCCAACTGGCGGACCGGGGTCCAGGTCCGGACCCCAAGACCTTTTTATCCGGACCTCTAAACATTTTTGTTAAAAAGTTTTGGAATAAAAATAAAAATAAATTTTTACCGAAAGTTATTTTTGAACAGGCGTGCGCGAGGGCAGCTATGTCTGTGTCAGGTCCTTTGCAAGAGCCGGGGTCCGGAGAGATCACAAACTTTGGCGCGTACACACATTACTATGAGATTCGTGAATGGATTATTATGTCTTTGTCAAAAATTAGAAAAGTGGACTCTGAAAACCGCATCTTTCGAGATGAGTGGACTGAAGCGTACGCGTTCATTTTGCCGTCATCGAGCTCTACGAGGCCCGTGTGTCTTATTTGTTCGGAGTCTGTTGCTCTTGTTAAAAGTGGAAACATCAAGCGGCATTTCGAGACAAGACACAAAACTTTCAATGAAAATTACCCGCCAGGATCACCCGCGAGGACGAGGAAAATTAGTGAACTGAAAGGACAGTATGAGCGTGCAACACGGGTGATAACACAGTCCCTTACAGCACAGCAACGAGCCTACGAGTGCTCACTTCGAGTACAGTGGATTTTGGGCAAACATAAAAAGCCTTTTACTGACTCTGGAATGGTGAAAGAATGTATGGAGGCAATGGCAGACACGCTGTTTGAGGGTAAAGAAGGACAGCAGCTAAAACAAAAGGTTCGTCAGATTCCTTTATCATCCACAACAACAACAAGAAGAGCTGAGCTGCTGTCGGAAGATGTGCAGTCCCAGCTTGACAGCGCCATCCAAAGTGCCCCGTGCATTGCGTTAGCTGCTGATGAATCAACTGACGTGAGTGACAACGCTCAGCTCTTGGTGTATGTCCGATTCTACCATGAGGAGACTAAAACATTTGTAGAGGACATTTTAGGCGTCACAGCTTTAAAAACGCATACCAGGGGAGAGGACATATATTTGGCCATAAAGGAAATGCTGACACAGAGGAGAATCGATGTAAAAAATGTTGTCTCCATCACCACTGACGGGGCTCCGTCTATGATGGGAAGAGAAAAGGGTGCAGTCAGTCGACTGAAAGAGGACAACCCAGAGCTCTTGTCATATCACTGCATTATCCACATGTCTGTTCTCTGCTCCACACTTTCAGAGCACCACGCAGAAGTTATGAACACCATCACCAAACTAGTTAACTTTCTCAGGGCTTCATCAGCTCACCAGCATCGTCTGCTCAGGGAGTTCTTGGCAGAAGTAGATGCTCCTGCCAATGACCTGCTCTTGCACTCCAATGTCAGATGGTTGAGTAAAGGAAAAGTGCTGGCTCGCTTTTGGAAGATAAGAAATGAAATTAAAGATTTCCTTGCACAACAAAAGAGTCACAAGGCTCAGGTGTTTTTGCACTTTTTAGAACAGGAAAGTAACATGGACACACTGGCCTTTCTGGTTGACATCACAGGGCATTTAAATGACCTCAATCTGAAGCTTCAAGGGAAAGACAATTCTGTGTGTGACTTGGTGGCTGCAGTCCAGTCTTTTCAGAGGAAACTGGACATTCTGAAAATGGATCTTGAGCAGGACTGTACACATTTTCCTTCAATGAAGGAGATACAGGAGAGCAATGTCACTGCTCATTCTGACTTTATCCAAAAGTTGATTGAAAACTTTAAGGCTCGCTTTGATGGCTTTACATTGGGAGATCAGCTGATGCTCTTTGTTAGGAGTCCATTTTTTGTTAAGAATGTTATTTCTTTCTCAAAGGAGGCAGTACATATGTACAAATGGGCTAATGCACAGGCCCTTCAAATGGAGCTATTAGATTTACAGGCTGATGTAGTGTTAAGAGAGCAATGTGAATCCTCTGACCCTGTCACATTTTGGCTGCAGATTGTGCCAAAGGCAAAGTTTCCTGTACTTAACAAAGTGGCAGTGTACACATTAACAATGTTTGGCTCTACCTATAGCTGTGAGTCAGCCTTCTCTACGCTAAACATCATTAAGAATAAGTACCGCTCACAACTGACCAATGACCATGTGCATGCATGTCTGAGAATTGCTTTGACTCCATTCCTACCCAGATTTAAGAGATTGGCTGCCAGTGCCAATGCAAATTTCTCACACTGAGCTAAGTTTACAAACTTGCTTGTTTACAAAAATGTTTACTTTATTTTTTGTTGCACTAATAGAAGTATTGTTTAACAATTTTTTATATAATGCATTATGAGGTGCATTATTTGTTCCCTTTTTGCACTTTTGAAATACAATGTTTGCAAGTTTATGTGCAATAGCAGCTGTTCACAACACTGAATGTATTTTTCTTTGAGTGGTTATGAAGGTAAATCATTTGCACCTAATATATTAAGATTGTGACTTTCAGTATTTATTTTTATGCTTCCTGTTGCTGTTATTGATGTTGAAAGGTTTGACATTTGAATATTTGCACTAAAATGAAATAACATACTTGAATGAATTTCAACAACATCAGTTGAATAGGCTACATTTAAAGATAAAGATTTTATTGTCAATGGTTTTATTGTCAATTTGTTGACATGGTTACAATTTAATAAAAGGAAAGAAAACTGAATTATTGCCGGGTGTTTTTGCATGTCCGGACCCTCGTTTACTGGGCTGATCGGGTTAGTGGACCTCTTGCCAATTTAGTTGGGGACCCCTGCTATATACTATATGAGCCATTGAGACTCATTTAAACTAATAAACTCTAAACTCATACACTTATAAACTAATTAACTTATAAACTCATGAATTCATAGACTTATGAACTCTTAAACTCATAAATTAATAAACTCTGAACTCTTAAACTCATTAAAACTTATAAACTCTAAACTCATTTAAAACGTATAAACTCTAAACTCAAAAACTCTTACACTTATAAACTCATCAATTTATACACTTATAAACTCTAAACTCATAAACTCTGAGTGTGTGTGTGTGTGTGTGTGTGTGTGTGTGTGTTCACACACACACACACACACACACACACACACACTAAACTCATTTAAACTTATAAACTCAAAACTCAAATTCTCGTAAACTACTTTAAACTTCAAACCACTTCTTAAGTTTAAAGCTTCCAGCTCCCAAGCAACTCCATAGCAACCAAACTTGAGTACCCTAGCAACCGTTTTGCAAGACCTATATCTCTGTATCAGAACATCGTATAGAGATGAGGTTTGGCTCTTTTGACTCATGCTAGCAAACAGCACTTCCAACATGCTACACATGCTAGCACTGAATAGCTACATGCTAATAACGAGTAGTTAAGTGCTATATCATGCCAAGATCATGCTAAGAACTCTATAAAGACTCCATAGTAACCATCTGTGACAACTACCAACCACCTAGCAACACCATAGCAACCGCCCAGAACACCCTAGCAACCGCCTAGTAACCGCCCAGAATACCTTAGCAACCGCCTAGCAACACCATAGCAACCACCCAGAACACCCTAGCAACCGCCTAGCAACCACTCCGAATACCCTAGCAACCGCCTAGCAACACCATAGCAACCACCCAGAACACCCTAGCAACCGCCTAGCAACCACCCAGAATACCCTAGCAACCGCCTAGCAACCACCCAGAATACCCTAGCAACCGCCTAGCAACACCATAGCAACCACCCAGAACACCCTAGCAACCGCCTAGCAACCACCCAGAACACCCTAGCAACAGCATAGCAACCACTCAGAACACCCTAGCAACCGCCTAGCAACCACCCAGAATACCTTAGCAACCGCCTAGCAACACCCTAGCAACCGCCTAGCAACCATTTAGAATACACCAGCAACCGCCTAGCAACACCATAGCAACCACCCAGAACACCCTAGCAACCACCTAGCAACCACCCAGAACACCCTAGCAACACCATAGCAACCACTCAGAACACCCTAGCAACCGCCTAGCAACCACCCAGAATACCTTAGCAACCGCCTAGCAACACCATATCAACCACCCAGAACACCCTAGCAACCGCCTAGCAACCACCAAGAATACCCTAGCAACCGCCTAGCAACACCATAGCAACCACCCAGAACACCCTAGCAACCGCCTAGCAACACCATAGCAACCACCCAGAACACCCTAGCAACCGCCTAGCAACCACCCAAAATACCCTAGCAACCGCCTAGAAACAGCATAGCAACCACCCAAAAGACCCTAGCAACCACCTAGCAACCACCCAAAAGACCCTAGCAACCGCCTAGCAAAAAGCGTTCTGGTCCAAACTTTCTCAAGCCAACTTAAAGTTTGTCTCGACGAACTTTTGCATCTAGTTATTATTATTCTTCTGACCCTAAAAATTTACAACTCAAACTCCTCCTAGAGCTTTAACTCCACATACTCCAAACTCGGCACAGACACTCAAACTGATCTGACTCGCGTTGCTATATCTTTTCAGACTGATCGGACTTACGGTTTTCCTAAAAATGACGATCAAAACTCGAAAAAACTCATTCAAAAACTCCCATTGACTTACATTGGGGAGTTCTAAAAAATTCAAACCGACAAAATTTAAATCTAAACACCTTGAAGACTAAACCAAACTGCCATTCTATATACTATATGAGCCATTGAGACTCATTTAAACTAATAAACTCTAAACTCATACACTTATAAACTAATTAACTTATAAACTCATGAATTCATAGACTTATGAACTCTTAAACTCATAAATTAATAAACTCTGAACTCTTAAACTCATTTAAACTTATAAACTCTAAACTCATTAAAACTTATAAACTCTAAACTCATTTAAAACGTATAAACTCTAAACTCAAAAACTCTTACACTTATAAACTCATCAATTTATACACTTATAAACTCTAAACTCATAAACTCTGAGTGTGTGTGTGTGTGTGTGTGTGTGTGTGTGTGTGTGTGTGTGAACACACACACACACACACACACACACTAAACTCATTTAAACTTAAACTCTAAACTCATTTAAACTTATAAAATCAAAACTCAAATTCTCGTAAACTACTTTAAACTTCAAACCACTTCTTAAGTTTAAAGCTTACAGCTCCCAAGCAACTCCATAGCAACCAAACTTGAGTACCCTAGCAACCGTTTTGCAAGACCTATATCTCTGTATCAGAACATCGTATAGAGATGAGGTTTGGCTCTTTTGACTCATGCTAGCAAACAGCACTTCCAACATGCTACACATGCTAGCACTGAATAGCTACATGCTAATAACGAGTAGTTAAGTGCTATATCATGCCAAGATCATGCTAAGAACTCTATAAAGACTCCATAGTAACCATCTGTGACAACTACCAACCACCTAGCAACACCATAGCAACTGCCCAGAACACCCTAGCAACCGCCTAGTAACCGCCCAGAATACCTTAGCAACCGCCTAGCAACACCATAGCAACCACCCAGAACACCCTAGCAACCGCCTAGCAACCACTCAGAATACCCTAGCAACCGCCTAGCAACACCATAGCAACCACCCAGAACACCCTAGCAACCGCCTAGCAACCACCCAGAATACCCTAGCAACCGCCTAGCAACACCATAGCAACCACCCAGAACACCCTAGCAACCGCCTAGCAACCACCCAGAACACCCTAGCAACAGCATAGCAACCACTCAGAACACCCTAGCAACCGCCTAGCAACCACCCAGAATACCTTAGCAACCGCCTAGCAACACCCTAGCAACCACTCAGAATACCCTAGCAACCGCCTAGCAACACCATAGCAACCACCCAGAACACCCTAGCAACCGCCTAGCAACCACCCAGAATACCCTAGCAACCGCCTAGCAACACCATAGCAACCACCCAGAACACCCTAGCAACCGCCTAGCAACCACCCAGAACACCCTAGCAACACCATAGCAACCACTCAGAACACCCTAGCAAACGCCTAGCAACCACCCAGAATACCTTAGCAACCGCCTAGCAACACCATATCAACCACCCAGAACACCCTAGCAACCGCCTAGCAACCACCAAGAATACCCTAGCAACCGCCTAGCAACACCATAGCAACCACCCAGAACACCCTAGCAACCGCCTAGCAACACCATAGCAACCACCCAGAACACCCTAGCAACCGCCTAGCAACCACCCAAAACACCCTAGCAACCGCCTAGCAACCACCCAGAATACCCTAGCAACCGCCTAGAAACAGCATAGCAACCACCCAAAAGACCCTAGCAACCGCCTAGCAAAAAGCGTTCTGGTCCAAACTTTCTCAAGCCAACTTAAAGTTTGTCTCGACGAACTTTTGCATCTAGTTTATATTATTATTATTAGTAATAACTCAAAAATAATTAAAAAAATATCTTATTATTAGTAGAATTATTATTATACTTTATTATATTATTATTTCTACCTTTATAATATTATTACATTCATTTTTCACAGAGCATTTTCTTGAAAAGGAAAGTAGAATTTACGTATAAATAAATGAATAATTTTTATAATGTAGGCCGAAAATGAGCTTCCCCTCTTTGAAAGACCAGCAGCCGCCACTGCAGTGTAATAATACATTGTGTTATTATACATTTATTACAATGTAATAAAACATTGTGTTATTATACCTTTATTACAGTGTAATAATACATTGTCTTATAATACCTTTATTACAGTGTAATAATACATTGTGTTATTATACATTTATTACAATGTAATAATACATTGTGAAATTATACCTTTATTACAATGTAATACATTGTGGTATTATACCTTTATGACAATGAAATACATTGTGCTATTATACATTTATCAGTGTAATAATACATTGTCTTATTATACCTTTATTACAGTGTAATGATACATTGTCTTATTATACCTTTATTACAGTGTAATAATACACTGTGTTATTATACCTTTATTACAGTGTAATAATACATTGTGTTATTATACATTTATTACAATGTAATGATACATTGTGTTATTTTACCTTTATTACAGTATAATAATACATTGTGCTATTATACCTTTATGTCAATGTAATACATTGTGAAATTATACATTTATCACAGTGTAATAATACATTCTTATTATACATTTATTACAGTCCCATAATACATTGTGTAATTCTACCTTTTTACAGTGTCATAATACATTGTGAAATTATACCTTTATTACAGTGTGATAATACACTGTGCTATTATACCTTTATAACAGTGTAATAACACATTGTGGTATTATACCTTTATTACAGTGTAATAATACATTGTCTTATTATACCTTTATTACAGTGTAATACACTGTGCTATTATACCTTTATTACAGTGTAATAATACATTGTGGTATTATACATTTTTAACAATGAAATAATACATTGTGTAATTATACATTTATTACAATGTACTAATACATTGTGAAATTATACCTTTATGACAATGAAATACATTGTGCTATTATACATTTATCACAGTGTAATAATACATTGTGTAATTATATTTTCATTACAGTGTAATAATACATTGTGAAATTATACCTTTATTACAGTGTAATGATACATTGTCTTATAATACCTTTATTACAGTGTAATAATACATTGTGTTATTATACATTTATTACAATGTAATAATACATTGTGTTATTATACCTTTATTACAGTATAATAATACATTCTTATTATACATTTATTACAGTCCCATAATACATTGTGTAATTATACATTTATTACAATGCAATAATACATTGTGCTATTATACCTTTATGACAATGAAATACATTGTGCTATTATACATTTATCACAGTGTAATAATACATTTTGTAATTATACCTTTATTACAGTGTAATAACACATTGTGGTATTATACCTTTATTACAGTGTAATGATGCATTGTCTTATACCTTTATTACAGTGTAATAATTGTAGCGCGTGGCTCGTTTTCTAGATCTTATAAATTTCCGATTATGCACCAGATTCAGAAGATTTTCGGGTCGACTCACTGAAGCAAAACTTGCAGATTATATATTAATAACAAATTCAAATGAACAAAATCACTCAAGACTACTGGAATGCAATTAATTATATAAAAGGTAAGTATATTTTTTCTCTTTGTTGATTGTCGGAATGATTATAGAAATGAAATAAAATAAATCAATTAAATGACAGAAATATACAGTATTTCAATTAAATGACATATACCAGAAAACACAATCAAAATTTCCCAATGTCACTCTTCTAAATCTCAACCTCAATATTTCAATTTCAGATTCAACAGTTGTTGTCTCAATTGCAAAAATAAGAAATTAGAATGTTCATCAAAATGGAAACAGTTCAGTCCATGAAGAAGAAAAAACTTAAATTCTTGTCTTCAGGAAAATCCAGGTAAATTGGAAAAATATGCAATGTGTGTAGTTCTGTCCTACCCACTCAGAAACTTTGTTTCTCACAACACTTTTTACAGGTTTCCAGGGACGAAGTGATGGGATGGCTCGCCAGTCCAACCAAGGATAGGAAATCCACAGCAGGACAGAAATCACGGAATCGGAATCGGAACGGAACCTCAGCAGCAATTCAGGAACTCTCAACAGAGAATTAGATCAAAGAAAAGAAAAAAATATACCAAAACAAAAAAAAACCCGGCCTTGAAAAACAAAGCCAAACACAATTATTAGATCTCATTCAAATAAACCTTTTTAAACAATCAATGACTCTCTTCAATCATTTAAATACATATGCATGCTAATCACCATGTGCTCGATTAACACATTAATCTATATACAGAGCTAGCAAGCTAGCACCGCATGGCACACACTTCCCAATAGAGAAAAATACACAATCTCAACAAATAATACGTCTCTGCATTATTTAACATAACTACATACAATCACATAGTATATTATAAAACAATTTCAACATTTTTTTTTTATATTATTACCCAATTTCACATTACTATTAAAAACAATATTCTCATTAGTCAAACACACTTCTCAAAGAAAATAGTACTCACCAAGGAGAAAATATGGATCAAGGAACAAAAGAAAAGCAATTTTCCAAAGGAAAGATTAGAAAATTTCTCCTATCTCTTCAGTAACTTATATTTTCTGCACAGCGCGCTCAATTTTCACGAGGCACTTTACACACGCGAGCTCTCTACAGAACCAATAACTCATAAATCTATTGTGCTTGTTAATAACTTATTGCTAAATTATCACAGTTTATTCTTTCTTAACTCACTCAATTGATTTAATATCACTCGTGTCGTTCACAATCTCTTATCTCCGGTCGTGTCTCAGCTTGATATCGATCTTTTTCTGGAAACTTTTTCTCAACTGAGGGCGGAGCTAACCTTTCACCTCACCAATCAAATTAATTCAGAAACATTTTTCTATTCTTTGAATTATTTATAATAAAATAAATACAATTTATTTCTTATTCTTCTTTTACTATTAGTTTCATAGCGATATGAATAAACTAATACTAATTATAATTACTAGTGACCCAAATTAATGTACTGGGTTACATAATACATTGTGTTATACATTTATTACAATGTAATAATACATTGTGTTATTATACATTTATTACAATGTAATAATACATTGTGTTATTATACCTTTATTACAGTGTAATACATTTTTATTATACATTTATTACAGTCCCATAATACATTGTGTGATTCTACTTTTTTACAGTGCCATAATACATAGTGAAATTATACCTTTATTACAGTGTAATAATACACTGTGCTATTATACCTTTATTACAGTGTAATAACACATTGTGGTATTATACCTTTATTACAGTATAACAATACATTGTGAAATTATACCTTTATTACAATGTAATAATACATTGTGTAATTATACATTTATTACAATGTAATAATACATTGTGCTATTATACCTTTATGACAATGAAATACATTGTGCTATTATACATTTATCACAGTGTAATAATACATTGTGTAATTATACCTTCATTACAGTGCCATAATACATTGTGTAATTATACCTTTATTACAGTGTAATAATACACTGTGCTATTATACCTTTATTACAGTGTAATGATACATTGTCTTATACCTTTATTAAAGTGTAATAATACACTGTGTTATTATACCTTTATTACAGTGTAATAATACATTCTTATCATACATTTATTACAGTCCAATAATACATTGTGCTATTATACATTTATCACAGTGTAATAATACATTGTGTAATTATACCTTCATTACAGTGCCATAATACATTGTGAAATTATACCTTTATTACAGTGTAATAACACATTGTGGTATTATACCTTTATTACAGTGTAATAATACATTGTGTTATTATACATTTATTACAATGTAATAATACATTGTGTTATTATACATTTATTACAATGTAATAATACATTGTGTTATTATACCTTTATTACAGTGTAATAATACACTGTGCTATTATACCTTTATTACAGTGTAATAATACATTCTTATTATACATTTATTACAGTCCCATAATACATTGTGTGATTCTACTTTTTTACAGTGCCATAATACATTGTGAAATTATACCTTTATTACAGTGTAATAATACATTGTCTTATAATACCTTTATTACAGTGTAATAATACATTTTGTAATTATACCTTTATTACAGTGTAATAATACACTGTGCTATTATACCTTTATTACAGTGTAATAACACATTGTGGTATTATACCTTTATTACAGTGTAATAATACACTGTGTTATTATACCTTTATTACAATGCAATAATACATTGTGCTATTATACCTTTATGACAATGAAATACATTGTGCTATTATACATTTATCACAGTGTAATAATACATTGTGGTATTATACCTTTATTACAGTGTAATAATACATTGTGTTATTATACATTTATTACAATGTAATAATACATTGTGTTATTATACATTTATTACAATGTAATAATACATTGTGTTATTATACATTTATTACAATGTAATAATACACTGTGCTATTATACCTTTATTACAGTGTAATAATACATTCTTATTATACATTTATTACAGTCCCATAATACATTGTGTGATTCTACTTTTTTACAGTGCCATAATACATTGTGAAATTATACCTTTATTACAGTGTAATAATACATTGTCTTATAATACCTTTATTACAGTGTAATAATACATTTTGTAATTATACCTTTATTACAGTGTAATAATACACTGTGCTATTATACCTTTATTACAGTGTAATAACACATTGTGGTATTATACCTTTATTACAGTGTAATAATACACTGTGTTATTATACCTTTATTACAATGCAATAATACATTGTGCTATTATACCTTTATGACAATGAAATACATTGTGCTATTATACATTTATCACAGTGTAATAATACATTGTGTAATTATACCTTCATTACAGTGCCATAATACATTGTGTAATTATACCTTTATTACAGTGTAATAATACACTGTGCTATTATACCTTTATTACTGTGTAATAACACATTGTGGTACTATACCTTTATTACAGTGTAATGATACATTGTCTTATACCTTTATTATAGTGTAATAATACACTGTGTTATTATACCTTTATTACAGTGTAATAATACATTGTCTTATAATACCTTTATTACAGTGTAATAATACATTGTGTAATTATACCTTTATTACAGTGTAATACACTGTGCTATTATAACTTTATTACAGTGTAATAACACATTGTGGTATTATACCTTTATTACAGTGTAATAACACATTGTGGTATTATACCTTTATTACAGTGTAATAACACATTGTGGTATTATACCTTTATTACAGTGTAATGATACATTGTCTTATTATACCTTTATTACAGTATAATAATACACTGTGTTATTATACCTTTATTACAGTGTAATAATACATTGTCTTATAATACCTTTATTACAGTGTAATAATACATTGTGTAATTATACCTTTATTACAGTGTAATAATACACTGTGCTATTATACCTTTATTACAGTGTAATAACACATTGTGGTATTATACCTTTATTACAGTGTAATAATACACTGTGTTATTATACCTTTATTACAGTGTAATAATATATTGTCTTATAATACCTTTATTACAGTGTAATAATACATTGTGTAATTATACCTTTATTACAGTGTAATAATACACTGTGCTATTATACCTTTATTACAGTGTAATAACACATTGTGGTATTATACCTTTATTACAGTGTAATAATACACTGTGTTATTATACCTTTATTACAGTGTAATAATACATTCTTATTATACATTTATTACAGTCCCATAATACATTGTGTGATTCTACCTTTTTACAGTGCCATAATACATTGTGAAATTATACCTTTATTACAGTGTAATAACACATTGTGGTATTATACCTTTATTACAGTGTAATAACACATTGTGGTATTATACCTTTATTACAGTGTAATAATACATTGTGTTATTATACATTTATTACAATGTAATAATACGTTGTGTTATACCTTTATTACAGTGCAATAATACATTCTTATTATACATTTATTACAGTCCCATAATACATTGTGTGATTCTACTTTTTTTACAGTGCCATAATACATTGTGAAATTATACCTTTATTACAGTGTAATGATACATTGTCTTATTATACCTTTATTACAGTATAATAATACACTGTGTTATTATACCTTTATTACAGTGTAATAATACACTGTGCTATTATACCTTTATTACAGTGTAATAAAACATTTTCTTATAATACCTTTATTACAGTGTAATAATACACTGTGCTATTATACCTTTATTACAGTGTAATAAAACATTGTGGTATTATACCTTTATTACAGTGAAATGATACATTGTCTTATTATACCTTTATTACAGTGTAATGATACATTGTTTTATTATACCTTTATTACAGTATAATAATACACTGTGTTATTATACATTTATTACAGTGTAATAATACATTGTCTTATAATACCTTTATTACAGTCTAATAATACATTGTGTAATTATACCTTTATTACAGTGTAATAATACATTCTTATTATACATTTATTACAGTGCCATAATACATTGTGAAATTATACCTTTATTACAGTGTAATAACACATTGTGGTATTATACCTTTATTACAGTGTAATAATACACTGTGTTATTATACCTTTATTACAGTGTAATAATACATTCTTATTATACATTTATTACAGTGCCATAATACATTGTGAAATTATACCTTTATTACAGTGTAATAACACATTGTGGTATTATACCTTTATTACAGTGTAATAACACATTGTGGTATTATACCTTTATTACAGTGTAATAATACATTGTGTTAGTATACATTTATTACAATGTAATAATACGTTGTGTTATTATACATTTATTACAATGTAATAATACATTGTGTTATACCTTTATTACAGTGTAATAATACATTGTGTTATTATACATTTATTACAATGTAATAATACATTGTGTTATTATACCTTTATTACAGTATAATAATACATTGTGAAATTATATCTTTTTTACAATGTAATAATACATTGTGAAATTATACCTTTATTACAATGCAATAATACATTGGTCTATTATACCTTTATGACAATGAAATACATTGTGCTATTATACATTTATCACAGTGTAATAATACATTGTGTAATTATACCTTCATTACAGTGCCATAACACATTGTGTAATTATACCTTTATTACAGTGTAATAATACACTGTGCTATTATACCTTTATTACAGTGTAATAATACATTGTCTTATAATACCTTTATTACAGTATAATAATACACTGTGTTATTATACCTTTATTACAGTGTAATAATACATTCTTATTATACATTTATTACAATGTAATAATACATTGTGTAATTATACATTTATTACAATGTAATAATACATTGTGCTATTATACCTTCATGACAATGAAATACATTGTGCTATTATACATTTATCACAGTGTAATAATACATTGTGTAATTATACCTTCATTACAGTGCCATAATACATTGTGTAATTCTACCTTTATTACAGTGTAATAATACACTGTGCTATTATACCTTTATTACAGTGTAATAACACATTGTGGTATTATACCTTTATTACAGTTTAATGATACTGTACATTGTCTTATACCTTTATTACAGTGTAATAATACACTGTGTTATTATACCTTTATTACAGTGTAATAATACATTCTTATTATACATTTATTACAGTGTAATAATACATTCTTATTATACATTTATTACAGTCCCATAATACATTGTGTGATTCTACCTTTTTACAGTGCCATAATACATTGTGAAATTATACCTTTATTACAGTGTAATAACACATTGTGGTATTATACCGTTATTACAGTGTAATAACACATTGTGGTATTATACCTTTATTACAGTGTAATAACACATTGTGGTATTATACCGTTATTACAGTGTAATAACACATTGTGGTATTATACCTTTATTACAGTGTAATAATACGTTGTGTTATTATACATTTATTACAATGTAATAATACATTGTGTTATTATACCTTTATTACAGTGTAATAATACATTCTTATTATACATTTATTGCAGTCCCATAATACATTGTGTGATTCTACTTTTTTACAGTGCCATAATACATTGTGAAATTATTCCTTTATTACAGTGTAATAATACACTGTGCTATTATATCTTTATTACAGTGTAATAACACATTGTCTTATTATACCTTTATTACAGTATAATAATACACTGTGTTATTATACCTTTATTACAGTGTAATAATACATTGTCTTATAATAAATTTATTACAGTGTAATAATACATTGTGTTATTATACATTTATTACAATGTAATAATACATTGTGTAATTATACATTTATTACAATGCAATAATACATTGTGAAATTATACCTTTATTACAATGCAATAATACATTGTGCTATTATACCTTTATGACAATGAAATACATTGTGCTATTATACATTTATCACAGTGTAATAATACATTGTGTAATTATACCTTCATTACAGTGCCATAACACATTGTGTAATTATACCTCTATTACAGAATAATACATTGTGTAATTATACCTTCATTACAGTGCCATAACACATTGTGTAATTATACCTCTATTACAGTGTAATGATGCATTGTCTTATACCTTTATTACAGTGTAATATTACATTGTGTTATTATACATTTATTACATTGTAATAATATATTCTTATTATACATTTATTACAGTCCCAAAATACATTGTGTGATTCTACTTTTTTACAGTGCCATAATACATTGTGAAATTATACCTTTATTACAGTGTTATAATACACTGTGCTATTATACCTTTATTACAGTGTAATGATACATTGTCTTATTATACCTTTATTACAGTATAATAATACACTGTGTTATTATACCTTTATTACAGTGTAATAATACACTGTGTTATTATACCTTTATTACAGTGTAATAATACATTGTCTTATAATACCTTTAATACAGTGTAATAATACATTGTGCTATTATACCTTTATTACAGTGTAATAATATACTGTGCTATTATACCTTTATTACAGTATAATAATACACTGTGTTATTATACCTTTATTACAGTGTAATAATACATTCTTATTATACATTTATTACAGTCCCATAATACATTGTGTGATTCTACTTTTTACAGTGCCATAATACATTGTGTGATTCTACTTTTTTACAGTGCCATAATACATTGTGAAATTATTCCTTTATTACAGTGTAATAATACACTGTGCTATTATATCTTTATTACAGTGTAATAACACATTGTCTTATTATACCTTTATTACAGTATAATAATACACTGTGTTATTATACCTTTATTACAGTGTAATAATACATTGTCTTATAATAAATTTATTACAGTGTAATAATACATTTTGTTATTATACATTTATTACAATGTAATAATACATTGTGTAATTATACATTCATTACAATGCAATAATACATTGTGAAATTATACCTTTATTACAATGCAATAATACATTGTGCTATTATACCTTTATGACAATGAAATACATTGTGCTATTATACATTTATCACAGTGTAATAATACATTGTGTAATTATACCTTCATTACAGTGCCATAACACATTGTGTAATTATACCTTTATTACAGTGTAATAACACATTGTGGTATTATACCTTTATTACAGTGTAATGATGCATTGTCTTATACCTTTATTACAGTGTAATAATACATTGTGTTATTATACATTTATTACAATGTAATAATACGTTGTGTTATTATACATTTATTACAATGTAATAATACATTGTGTTATTATACTTTTATTACAGTGTAATAATACATTCTTATTATACATTTATTACAGTCCCATAATACATTTTGTGATTCTACTTTTTTACAGTGCCATAATACATTGTGAAATTATACCTTTATTACAGTGTAATAATACACTGTGCTATTATACCTTTATTACAGTGTAATAACACATTGTGGTATTATACCTTTATTACAGTGTAATGATACATTGTCTTATACCTTTATTACAGTGTAATAATACACATTGTGCTATTATACCTTTATTACAATGTAATAATACATTGTGTTATTATACATTTATTACAATGTAATAATACATTGTGTTATTATACCTTTGTTACAGTGTAATAATACATTCTTATTATACATTTATTACAGTCCCATAATACATTGTGTGATTCTACTTTTTTACAGTGCCATAATACATTGTGAAATTATACCTACATTACAGTGCCATAATACATTGTGTTATTATACCTTTATTACAGTGTAATAATACACTGTGCTATTATACCTTTATTACAGTGTTATAACACATTGTGGTATTATACCTTCATTACAGTGTAATAATACACTGTGCTATTATACCTTTATTACAGTGTAATAATACATTCTTATTATACATTTATTACAGTCCCATAATACATTTTGTGATTCTACTTTTTTACAGTGCCATAATACATTGTGAAATCATACCTTTATTACAGTGTAATAATACACTGTGCTATTATACCTTTATTACAGTGTAATAACACATTGTGGTATTATACCTTTATTACAGTGTAATAACACATTGTGGTATTATACCTTTATTACAGTGTAATAATACACTGTGTTATTATACCTTTATTACAGTGTAATAATACATTCTTATTATACATTTATTACAATGTAATAATACATTGTGTAATAATACATTTATTACAATGTAATAATACATTGTGCTATTATACCTTTATGACAATGAAATACATTGTGCTATTATACATTTATCACAGTGTAATATTACATTGTGTAATTATACCTACATTACAGTGCCATAATACATTGTGTTATTATACCTTTATTACAGTGTAATAATACACTGTGCTATTATACCTTTATTACAGTGTAATAATACACTGTGCTATTATACCTTTATTACAGTGTAATAACACATTGTGGTATTATACCTTTATTACAGTGTAATGATACATTGTCTTATACCTTTATTACAGTGTAATAATACACATTGTGCTATTATACCTTTATTACAATGTAATAATACATTGTGTTATTATACATTTATTACAATGTAATAATACATTGTGTTATTATACCTTTATTACAGTGTAATAATACATTCTTATTATACATTTATTACAGTCCCATAATACATTGTGTGATTCTACTTTTTTACAGTGCCATAATACATTGTGAAATTATACCTACATTAGTGCCATAATACATTGTGTTATTATACCTTTATTACAGTGTAATAATACACTGTGCTATTATACCTTTATTACAGTGTTATAACACATTGTGGTATTATACCTTTATTACAGTGTAATAATACACTGTGTTATTATACCTTTATTACAGTGTAATAATACATTCTTATTATACATTTATTACAATGTAATAATACATTGTGTAATAATACATTTATTACAATGTAATAATACATTGTGCTATTATACCTTTATGACAATGAAATACATTGTGCTATTATACATTTATCACAGTGTAATAATACATTGTGTAATTATACCTACATTACAGTGCCATAATACATTGTGTTATTATACCTTTATTACAGTGTAATAATACACTGTGCTATTATACCTTTATTACAGTGTAATAATACACTGTGCTATTATACCTTTATTACAGTGTAATAACACATTGTGGTAACATACCTTTATTACAGTGTAATGATACATTGTCTTATACCTTTATTACAGTGTAATAATACACATTGTGCTATTATACCTTTATTACAATGTAATAATACATTGTGTTATTATACATTTATTACAATGTAATAATACATTGTGTTATTATACCTTTATTACAGTGTAATAATACATTCTTATTATACATTTATTACAGTCCCATAATACATTGTGTGATTCTACTTTTTTACAGTGCCATAATACATTGTGAAATTATACCTACATTACAGTGCCATAATACATTGTGTTATTATACCTTTATTACAGTGTAATAATACACTCTGCTATTATACCTTTATTACAGTGTTATAACACATTGTGGTATTATACCTTTATTACAGTGTAATAATACACTGTGCTATTATACCTTTATTACAGTGTAATAATACATTCTTATTATACATTTATTACAGTCCCATAATACATTGTGTGATTCTACTTTTTTACAGTGCCATAATACATAGTGAAATTATACCTTTATTACAGTGTAATAATACACTGTGCTATTATACCTTTATTATAGTGTAATAACACATTGTGGTATTATACCTTTATTACAGAGTAATGATACATTGTCTTATTATACCTTTATTACAGTGTAATAATACACTGTGTTATTATACCTTTATTACAGTGTAATAATACATTCTTATTATACATTTATTACAGTCCCATAATACATTGTGTAATTATACCTTTATTACAGTGTAATAATACACTGTGCTATTATACCTTTATTACAGTGTAATAATACACTGTTATTATACCTTTATTACAGTGTAATAATACATTGTCTTATAATACCTTTATTACAGTGTAATAACACATTGTGGTATTATACCTTTATTACAGTGTAATAATACATTGTGTTATTATACATTTATTACAATGTAATAATACGTTGTACTATTATACATTTATTACAATGTAATAATACATTGTGTTATTATACCTTTATTACAGTGTAATAATACATTCTTATTATACATTTATTACAGTCCCATAATACATTGTGTGATTCTACTTTTTTACAGTGCCATAATACATTGTGAAATTATACCTTTATTACAGTGTAATAATACACTGTGCTATTATACCTTTATTACAGTATAATAACACATTGTGGTATTATACCTTTATTACAGTGTAATAACACATTGTGGTATTATACCTTTATTACAGTGTAATAATACACTGTGTTATTATACCTTTATTACAGTGTAATAATACATTCTTATTATACATTTATTACAATGTAATAATACATTGTGTAATAATACATTTATTACAATGTAATAATACATTGTGCTATTATACCTTTATGACAATGAAATACATTGTGCTATTATACATTTATCACAGTGTAATAATACATTGTGTAATTATACCTACATTACAGTGCCATAATACATTGTGTTATAATACCTTTATTACAGTGTAATAATACATTGTGCTATTATACCTTTATTACAGTGTAATAACACATTGTGGTATTATACCTTTATTACAGTGTAATGATACATTGTCTTATACCTTTATTACAGTGTAATAATACACATTGTGCTATTATACCTTTATTACAATGTAATAATACATTGTGTTATTATACATTTATTACAATGTAATAATACATTGTGTTATTATACCTTTATTACAGTGTAATAATACATTCTTATTATACATTTATTACCGTCCCATAATACATTGTGTGATTCTACTTTTTTACAGTGCCATAATACATTGTGAAATTATACCTACATTACAGTGCCATAATACATTGTGTTATTATACCTTTATTACAGTGTAATAATACACTGTGCTATTATACCTTTATTAAAGTGTTATAACACATTGTGGTATTATACCTTTATTACAGTGTTATAACACATTGTGGTATTATACCTTTATTACAGTGTAATAATACATTGTCTTATAATACCTTTATTACAATGTAATAATACATTGTGTTACACCTTTATTACAGTCCCATAATACATTGTGTGATTCTACTTTTTTACAGTGCCATAATACATAGTGAAATTATACCTTTATTACAGTGTAATAATACACTGTGCTATTATACCTTTATTATAGTGTAATAACACATTGTGGTATTATACCTTTATTACAGAGTAATGATACATTGTCTTATTATACCTTTATTACAGTGTAATAATACACTGTGTTATTATACCTTTATTACAGTGTAATAATACATTCTTATTATACATTTATTACAGTCCCATAATACATTGTGAAATTATACCTTTATTACAGTGTAATAATACACTGTGCTATTATACCTTTATTATAGTGTAATAACACATTGTGGTATTATACCTTTATTACAGTGTAATAATACACTGTGTTATTATACCTTTATTACAGTGTAATAATACATTCTTATTATACATTTATTACAGTCCCATAATACATTGTGTAATTATACCTTTATTACAGTGTAATAATACACTGTGCTATTCTACCTTTATTACAGTGTAATAACACATTGTGGTATTATACCTTTATTACAGTGTAATGATGCATTGTCTTATACCTTTATTATAGTGTAATAATACATTGTGTTATTATACATTTATTACAATGTAATAATACATTGTGTTATTATACATTTATTACAATGTAATAATACATTGTGTTATTATAACTTTATTACAGTGTAATACATTCTTATTATACATTTATTACAGTCCCATAATACATTGTGTGATTCTACTTTTTTACAGTGCCATAATACATTGTGAAATTATACCTTTATTACAGTGTAATAATACACTGTGCTATTATACCTTTATTACAGTGTAATAACACATTGTGGTATTATAACTTTATTACAGTGTAATAATACATTGTCTTATTATACCTTTATTACAGTGTAATTATAAACTGTGTTATTATACAATTATTACAATGTAATAATACATTGTGTTATTATACCTTTATTACAGTATAATAATACATTGTGAAATTATACCTTTAATACAATGTAATAATACATTGTGTAATTATACATTTATTACAATGTAATAATACATTGTGCTATTATACCTTCATGACAATGAAATACATTGTGCTATTATACCTTCATTACAGTGCCATGATACATTGTGTAAATATACCTTTATTACAGTGTAATAATACACTGTGCTATTATACCTTTATTACAGTGTAATAACACATTGTGGTATTATACCTTTATTACAGTGTAATGATACATTGTCTTATACCTTTATTACAGTGTAATAATACATTGTGTTATTATACATTATTACAATGTAATAATACATTGTGTTATTATACATTTATTACTATGTAATAATACATTGTGTTATTACACCTTTATTACAGTGTAATAATAAATTCTTATTATACATTTATTACAGTCCCATAATACATTGTGTGATTCTACTTTTTTACAGTGCCATAATACATTGTGAAATTATACTTTTATTACAGTGTAATAATACACTGTGCTATTATTACTTTATTACAGTGTAATAACACATTGTGGTATTATACCTTTATTACAGTGTAATAACACATTGTGGTATTATACCTTTATTACAGTGTAATAATAAATTGTCTTATAATACCTTTATTACAGTGTAATAATACATTGTGTAATTATACCTTTATTACAGTGTAATAATACACTGTGCTATTATACCTTTATTACAGTGTAATAACACATTGTCTTATTATACCTTTATTACAGTATAATAATACACTGTGTTATTATACCTCTATTACAGTGTAATAATACATTGTCTTATAATACCTTTATTACATTATACCTTTATTACAGTGTAATAATACACTGTGCTATTATACCTTTATTACAGTGTAATAATAAATTCTTATTATACATTTATTACAATGTAATAATACATTGTGTAATTATACATTTATTACAATATAATAATACATTGTGCTATTATACATTTATGACAATGAAATACATTGTGCTATTATACATTTATCACAGTGTAATAATACACTGTGCTATTATACCTTTATTACAGTGTAATAACACATTGTGGTATTATACCTTTATTACAGTGTAATAATACACTGTGCTATTATACCTTTATTACAGTGTAATAACACATTGTGGTATTATACCTTTATTACAGTGTAATAACAAATTGTGGTATTATACCTTTATTACAGTGTAATAATACATTGTCTTATAATACCTTTATTACAGTATAATAATACACTTTGTTATTATACCTTTATTACAGTGTAATAATACATTCTTATTATACATTTATTACAATGTAATAATACATTGTGTAATTATACATTTATTACAATGTAATAATACATTGTGCTATTATACCTTTATGACAATGAAATACATTGTGCTATTATACATTTATCACAGTGTAATAATACATTATGTAATTATACCTTCATTACAGTGCCATAATACATTGTGTAGTTATACCTTCATTACAGTGCCATAACACATTGTGTAATTATACTTTTATTACAGTGTAATAATACACTGTGCTATTATACCTTTATTACAGTGTAATAACACATTGTGGTATTATACCTTTATTACAGTGTAATAACAAATTGTGGTATTATACCTTTATTACAGTGTAATAATACATTGTCTTATAATACCTTTATTACAGTATAATAATACACTGTGCTATTATACCTTTATTACAGTGTAATAACACATTGTGGTATTATACCTTTATTACAGTGTAATAACAAATTGTGGTATTATACCTTTATTACAGTGTAATAATACATTGTCTTATAATACCTTTATTACAGTATAATAATACACTGTGCTATTATACCTTTATTACAGTATAATAACACATTGTGGTATTATACCTTTATTACAGTGTAATGATACATTGTCTTATACCTTTATTACAGTGTAATAATACACATTGTGCTATTATACCTTTATTACAATGTAATAATACATTGTGTTATTATACATTTATTACAATGTAATAATACATTGTGCTATTATACCTTCATGACAATGAAATACATTGTGCTATTATACCTTCATTACAGTGCCATGATACATTGTGTAAATATACCTTTATTACAGTGTAATAATACACTGTGCTATTATACCTTTATTACAGTGTAATAACACATTGTGGTATTATACCTTTATTACAGTGTAATGATACATTGTCTTATACCTTTATTACAGTGTAATAATACATTGTGTTATTATACATTATTACAATGTAATAATACATTGTGTTATTATACATTTATTACTATGTAATAATACATTGTGTTATTACACCTTTATTACAGTGTACTAATACATTCTTATTATACATTTATTACAGTACCATAATACAATGTGTGATTCTACTTTTTTACAGTGCCATAATACATAGTGAAATTATACCTTTATTACAGTGTAATAATACACTGTGCTATTATACCTTTATTATAGTGTAATAACACATTGTGGTATTATACCTTTATTACAGTGTAATGATACATTGTCTTATTATAACTTTATTACAGTGTAATAATACACTGTGCTATTATACCTTTATTACAGTGTAATAACACATTGTGGTATTATAACTTTATTACAGTGTAATAATACATTGTCTTATTATATCTTTATTACAGTGTAATAATAAACTGTGTTATTATACATTTATTACAATGTAATAATACATTGTGTTATTATACCTTTATTACAGTATAATAATACATTGTGAAATTATACCTTTATTACAATGTAATAATACATTGTGCAATTATACATTTATCACAGTGTAATAATACATTGTGTAATTATACCTTCATTACAGTGCATGATACATTGTGTAATTATACCTTTATTACAGTGTAATAATACATTGTGTTATTATACCTTTATTACAGTGTAATAATAAATTCTTATTATACATTTATTACAGTCCCATAATACATTGTGTGATTCTACTTTTTTACAGTGCCATAATACATTGTGAAATTATACTTTTATTACAGTGTAATAATACACTGTGCTATTATTACTTTATTACAGTGTAATAACACATTGTGGTATTATACCTCTATTACAGTGTAATAATACATTGTCTTATAATACCTTTATTACATTATACCTTTATTACAGTGTAATAATACACTGTGCTATTATACCTTTATTACAGTGTAATAATACATTCTTATTATACATTCATTACAATGTAATAATACATTGTGTAATTATACATTTATTACAATATAATAATACATTGTGCTATTATACATTTATGACAATGAAATACATTGTGCTATTATACATTTATCACAGTGTAATAACACATTGTGGTATTATACCTTTATTACAGTGTAATAATACACTGTGCTATTATACCTTTATTACAGTGTAATAACACATTGTGGTATTATACCTTTATTACAGTGTAATAATACATTGTCTTATAATACCTTTATTACAGTATAATAATACACTTTGTTATTATACCTTTATTACAGTGTAATAATACATTCTTATTATACATTTATTACAATGTAATAATACATTGTGTAATTATACATTTATTACAATGTAATAATACATTGTGCTATTATACCTTTATGACAATGAAATACATTGTGCTATTATACATTTATCACAGTGTAATAATACATTATGTAATTATACCTTCATTACAGTGCCATAATACATTGTGTAATTATACCTTCATTACAGTGCCATAACACATTGTGTTATTATACCTTTATTACAGTGTAATAATACACTGTGCTATTATACCTTTATGACAATGAAATACATTGTGCTATTATACATTTATCACAGTGTAATAATACATTGTGTAATTATACCTACATTACAGTGCCATAATACATTGTGTTATTATACCTTTATTACAGTGTAATAATACACTGTGCTATTATACCTTTATTACAGTGTAATAACACATTGTGGTATTATACCTTTATTACAGTGTAATAATACATTCTTATTATACATTTATTACAGTCCCATAATACATTGTGTGATTCTACTTTTTTACAGTGCCATAATACATTGTGTTATTATACCTTTATTACAGTGTAATAATACACTGTGCTATTATACCTTTATTACAGTGTTATAACACATTGTGGTATTATACCTTTATTACAGTGTTATAACACATTGTGGTATTATACCTTTATTACAGTGTAATAATACACTGTGCTATTATACCTTTATTACAGTGTAATAATACATTGTCTTATAATACCTTTATTACAATGTAATAATACATTGTGTTACACCTTTATTACAGTGTAATAATACATTCTTATTATACATTTATTACAGTCCCATAATACATTGTGTGATTCTACTTTTTTACAGTGCCATAATACATAGTGAAATTATACCTTTATTACAGTGTAATAATACACTGTGCTATTATACCTTTATTATAGTGTAATAACACATTGTGGTATTATACCTTTATTACAGAGTAATGATACATTGTCTTATTATACCTTTATTACAATGTAATAATACATTGTGTTATTATAACTTTATTACAGTGTAATACATTCTTATTATACATTTATTACAGTCCCATAATACATTGTGTGATTCTACTTTTTTACAGTGCCATAATACATTGTGAAATTATACCTTTATTACAGTGTAATAATACACTGTGCTATTATACCTTTATTACAGTGTAATAATACATTCTTATTATACATTCATTACAATGTAATAATACATTGTGTAATTATACATTTATTACAATATAATAATACATTGTGCTATTATACATTTATGACAATGAAATACATTGTGCTATTATACATTTATCACAGTGTAATAACACATTGTGGTATTATACCTTTATTACAGTGTAATAATACACTGTGCTATTATACCTTTATTACAGTGTAATAACACATTGTGGTATTATACCTTTATTACAGTGTAATAACAAATTGTGGTATTATACCTTTATTACAGTGTAATAATACATTGTCTTATAATACCTTTATTACAGTATAATAATACACTTTGTTATTATACCTTTATTACAGTGTAATAATACATTCTTATTATACATTTATTACAATGTAATAATACATTGTGTAATTATACATTTATTACAATGTAATAATACATTGTGCTATTATACCTTTATGACAATGAAATACATTGTGCTATTATACATTTATCACAGTGTAATAATACATTATGTAATTATACCTTCATTACAGTGCCATAATACATTGTGTAATTATACCTTCATTACAGTGCCATAACACATTGTGTTATTATACCTTTATTACAGTGTAATAATACACTGTGCTATTATACCTTTATGACAATGAAATACATTGTGCTATTATACATTTATCACAGTGTAATAATACATTGTGTAATTATACCTACATTACAGTGCCATAATACATTGTGTTATTATACCTTTATTACAGTGTAATAATACACTGTGCTATTATACCTTTATTACAGTGTAATAACACATTGTGGTATTATACCTTTATTACAGTGTAATGATACATTGTCTTATACCTTTATTACAGTGTAATAATACACTGTGTTATTATACCTTCATTACAGTGCCATGATACATTGTGTAATTATACCTTTATTACAGTGTAATAATACACTGTGCTATTATACCTTTATTACAGTGTAATAACACATTGTGGTATTATACCTTTATTACAGTGTAATGATACATTGTCTTATACCTTTATTACAGTGTAATAATACATTGTGTTATTATACATTATTACAATGTAATAATACATTGTGTTATTATACATTTATTACTATGTAATAATACATTGTGTTATTACACCTTTATTACAGTGTAATAATACATTCTTATTATACATTTATTACAGTACCATAATACAATGTGTGATTCTACTTTTTTACAGTGCCATAATACATAGTGAAATTATACCTTTATTACAGTGTAATAATACACTGTGCTATTATACCTTTATTATAGTGTAATAACACATTGTGGTATTATACCTTTATTACAGTGTAATGATACATTGTCTTATTATAACTTTATTACAGTGTAATAATACACTGTGCTATTATACCTTTATTACAGTGTAATAACACATTGTGGTATTATAACTTTATTACAGTGTAATAATACATTGTCTTATTATATCTTTATTACAGTGTAATAATAAACTGTGTTATTATACATTTATTACAATGTAATAATACATTGTGTTATTATACCTTTATTACAGTATAATAATACATTGTGAAATTATACCTTTATTACAATGTAATAATACATTGTGTAATTATACATTTATCACAGTGTAATAATACATTGTGTAATTATACCTTTATTACAGTGTAATAATACATTGTGTTATTATACCTTTATTACAGTGTAATAATAAATTCTTATTATACATTTATTACAGTCCCATAATACATTGTGTGATTCTACTTTTTTACAGTGCCATAATACATTGTGAAATTATACTTTTATTACAGTGTAATAATACACTGTGCTATTATTACTTTATTACAGTGTAATAACACATTGTGGTATTATACCTTTATTACAGTATAATAATACACTGTGTTATTATACCTTTATTACAGTGTAATAATACATTCTTATTATACATTTATTACAATGTAATAATACATTGTGTAATAATACATTTATTACAATGTAATAATACATTGTGCTATTATACCTTTATGACAATGAAATACATTGTGCTATTATACATTTATCACAGTGTAATAATACATTGTGTAATTATACCTACATTACAGTGCCATAATACATTGTGTTATTATACCTTTATTACAGTGTAATAATACATTGTGCTATTATACCTTTATTACAGTGTAATAACACATTGTGGTATTATACCTTTATTACAGTGTAATGATACATTGTCTTATACCTTTATTACAGTGTAATAATACACATTGTGCTATTATACCTTTATTACAATGTAATAATACATTGTGTTATTATACATTTATTACAATGTAATAATACATTGTGTTATTATACCTTTATTACAGTGTAATAATACATTCTTATTATACATTTATTACAGTCCCATAATACATTGTGTGATTCTACTTTTTTACAGTGCCATAATACATTGTGAAATTATACCTACATTACAGTGCCATAATACATTGTGTTATTATACCTTTATTACAGTGTAATAATACACTGTGCTATTATACCTTTATTACAGTGTTATAACACATTGTGGTATTATACCTTTATTACAGTGTTATAACACATTGTGGTATTATACCTTTATTACAGTGTAATAATACATTGTCTTATAATACCTTTATTACAATGTAATAATATTTATTACATTTATTACATTTATTACATTTATTACATTTATACATTTATTACAGTCCCATAATACATTGTGAAATTATACCTTTATTACAGTGTAATAATACACTGTGCTATTATACCTTTATTATAGTGTAATAACACATTGTGGTATTATACCTTTATTACAGTGTAATAATACACTGTGTTATTATACCTTTATTACAGTGTAATAATACATTCTTATTATACATTTATTACAGTCCCATAATACATTGTGTAATTATACCTTTATTACAGTGTAATAATACACTGTGCTATTATACCTTTATTACAGTGTAATAACACATTGTGGTATTATACCTTTATTACAGTGTAATGATGCATTGTCTTATACCTTTATTATAGTGTAATAATACATTGTGTTATTATACATTTATTACAATGTAATAATACATTGTGTTATTATACATTTATTACAATGTAATAATACATTGTGTTATTATAACTTTATTACAGTGTAATACATTCTTATTATACATTTATTACAGTCCCATAATACATTGTGTGATTCTACTTTTTTACAGTGCCATAATACATTGTGAAATTATACCTTTATTACAGTGTAATAATACACTGTGCTATTATACCTTTATTACAGTGTAATAACACATTGTGGTATTATAACTTTATTACAGTGTAATAATACATTGTCTTATTATACCTTTATTACAGTGTAATTATAAACTGTGTTATTATACAATTATTACAATGTAATAATACATTGTGTTATTATACCTTTATTACAGTATAATAATACATTGTGAAATTATACCTTTAATACAATGTAATAATACATTGTGAAATTATACCTTTAATACAATGTAATAATACATTGTGTTATTATACATTTATTACAATGTAATAATACATTGTGCTATTATACCTTCATGACAATGAAATACATTGTGCTATTATACCTTCATTACAGTGCCATGATACATTGTGTAAATATACCTTTATTACAGTGTAATAATACACTGTGCTATTATACCTTTATTACAGTGTAATAACACATTGTGGTATTATACCTTTATTACAGTGTAATGATACATTGTCTTATACCTTTATTACAGTGTAATAATACATTGTGTTATTATACATTATTACAATGTAATAATACATTGTGTTATTATACATTTATTACTATGTAATAATACATTGTGTTATTACACCTTTATTACAGTGTAATAATAAATTCTTCTTATACATTTATTACAGTCCCATAATACATTGTGTGATTCTACTTTTTTACAGTGCCATAATACATTGTGAAATTATACTTTTATTACAGTGTAATAATACACTGTGCTATTATTACTTTATTACAGTGTAATAACACATTGTGGTATTATACCTTTATTACAGTGTAATAACACATTGTGGTATTATACCTTTATTACAGTGTAATAATAAATTGTCTTATAATACCTTTATTACAGTGTAATAATACATTGTGTAATTATACCTTTATTACAGTGTAATAATACACTGTGCTATTATACCTTTATTACAGTGTAATAACACATTGTCTTATTATACCTTTATTACAGTATAATAATACACTGTGTTATTATACCTCTATTACAGTGTAATAATACATTGTCTTATAATACCTTTATTACATTATACCTTTATTACAGTGTAATAATACACTGTGCTATTATACCTTTATTACAGTGTAATAATACATTGTGTAATTATACATTTATTACAATATAATAATACATTGTGCTATTATACATTTATGACAATGAAATACATTGTGCTATTATACATTTATCACAGTGTAATAATACACTGTGCTATTATACCTTTATTACAGTGTAATAACACATTGTGGTATTATACCTTTATTACAGTGTAATAATACACTGTGCTATTATACCTTTATTACAGTGTAATAACACATTGTGGTATTATACCTTTATTACAGTGTAATAACAAATTGTGGTATTATACCTTTATTACAGTGTAATAATACATTGTCTTATAATACCTTTATTACAGTATAATAATACACTTTGTTATTATACCTTTATTACAGTGTAATAATACATTCTTATTATACATTTATTACAATGTAATAATACATTGTGTAATTATACATTTATTACAATGTAATAATACTTTGTGCTATTATACCTTTATGACAATGAAATACATTGTGCTATTATACATTTATCACAGTGTAATAATACATTATGTAATTATACCTTCATTACAGTGCCATAATACATTGTGTAGTTATACCTTCATTACAGTGCCATAACACATTGTGTAATTATACTTTTATTACAGTGTAATAATACACTGTGCTATTATACCTTTATTACAGTGTAATAACACATTGTGGTATTATACCTTTATTACAGTGTAATAACAAATTGTGGTATTATACCTTTATTACAGTGTAATAATACATTGTCTTATAATACCTTTATTACAGTATAATAATACACTGTGCTATTATACCTTTATTGCAGTGTAATAACACATTGTGGTATTATACCTTTATTACATTGTAATAACAAATTGTGGTATTATACCTTTATTACAGTGTAATAATACATTGTCTTATAATACCTTTATTACAGTATAATAATACACTGTGCTATTATACCTTTATTACAGTATAATAACACATTGTGGTATTATACCTTTATTACAGTGTAATGATACATTGTCTTATACCTTTATTACAGTGTAATAATACATTGTGTTATTATACATTTATTACAATGTAATAATACATTGTGCTATTATACCTTTATTACAATGTAATAATACATTGTGTTATTATACATTTATTACAATGTAATAATACATTGTGCTATTATACCTTCATGACAATGAAATACATTGTGCTATTATACCTTCATTACAGTGCCATGATACATTGTGTAAATATACCTTTATTACAGTGTAATAATACACTGTGCTATTATACCTTTATTACAGTGTAATAACACATTGTGGTATTATACCTTTATTACAGTGTAATGATACATTGTCTTATACCTTTATTACAGTGTAATAATACATTGTGTTATTATACATTATTACAATGTAATAATACATTGTGTTATTATACATTTATTACTATGTAATAATACATTGTGTTATTACACCTTTATTACAGTGTACTAATACATTCTTATTATACATTTATTACAGTACCATAATACAATGTGTGATTCTACTTTTTTACAGTGCCATAATACATAGTGAAATTATACCTTTATTACAGTGTAATAATACACTGTGCTATTATACCTTTATTATAGTGTAATAACACATTGTGGTATTATACCTTTATTACAGTGTAATGATACATTGTCTTATTATAACTTTATTACAGTGTAATAATACACTGTGCTATTATACCTTTATTACAGTGTAATAACACATTGTGGTATTATAACTTTATTACAGTGTAATAATACATTGTCTTATTATATCTTTATTACAGTGTAATAATAAACTGTGTTATTATACATTTATTACAATGTAATAATACATTGTGTTATTATACCTTTATTACAGTATAATAATACATTGTGAAATTATACCTTTATTACAATGTAATAATACATTGTGCAATTATACATTTATCACAGTGTAATAATACATTGTGTAATTATACCTTCATTACAGTGCATGATACATTGTGTAATTATACCTTTATTACAGTGTAATAATACATTGTGTTATTATACCTTTATTACAGTGTAATAATAAATTCTTATTATACATTTATTACAGTCCCATAATACATTGTGTGATTCTACTTTTTTACAGTGCCATAATACATTGTGAAATTATACTTTTATTACAGTGTAATAATACACTGTGCTATTATTACTTTATTACAGTGTAATAACACATTGTGGTATTATACCTCTATTACAGTGTAATAATACATTGTCTTATAATACCTTTATTACATTATACCTTTATTACAGTGTAATAATACACTGTGCTATTATACCTTTATTACAGTGTAATAATACATTCTTATTATACATTCATTACAATGTAATAATACATTGTGTAATTATACATTTATTACAATATAATAATACATTGTGCTATTATACATTTATGACAATGAAATACATTGTGCTATTATACATTTATCACAGTGTAATAACACATTGTGGTATTATACCTTTATTACAGTGTAATAATACACTGTGCTATTATACCTTTATTACAGTGTAATAACACATTGTGGTATTATACCTTTATTACAGTGTAATAACAAATTGTGGTATTATACCTTTATTACAGTGTAATAATACATTGTCTTATAATACCTTTATTACAGTATAATAATACACTTTGTTATTATACCTTTATTACAGTGTAATAATACATTCTTATTATACATTTATTACAATGTAATAATACATTGTGTAATTATACATTTATTACAATGTAATAATACATTGTGCTATTATACCTTTATGACAATGAAATACATTGTGCTATTATACATTTATCACAGTGTAATAATACATTATGTAATTATACCTTCATTACAGTGCCATAATACATTGTGTAATTATACCTTCATTACAGTGCCATAACACATTGTGTTATTATACCTTTATTACAGTGTAATAATACACTGTGCTATTATACCTTTATGACAATGAAATACATTGTGCTATTATACATTTATCACAGTGTAATAATACATTGTGTAATTATACCTACATTACAGTGCCATAATACATTGTGTTATTATACCTTTATTACAGTGTAATAATACACTGTGCTATTATACCTTTATTACAGTGTAATAACACATTGTGGTATTATACCTTTATTACAGTGTAATGATACATTGTCTTATACCTTTATTACAGTGTAATAATACACTGTGTTATTATACCTTCATTACAGTGCCATGATACATTGTGTAATTATACCTTTATTACAGTGTAATAATACACTGTGCTATTATACCTTTATTACAGTGTAATAACACATTGTGGTATTATACCTTTATTACAGTGTAATGATACATTGTCTTATACCTTTATTACAGTGTAATAATACATTGTGTTATTATACATTATTACAATGTAATAATACATTGTGTTATTATACATTTATTACTATGTAATAATACATTGTGTTATTACACCTTTATTACAGTGTAATAATACATTCTTATTATACATTTATTACAGTACCATAATACAATGTGTGATTCTACTTTTTTACAGTGCCATAATACATAGTGAAATTATACCTTTATTACAGTGTAATAATACACTGTGCTATTATACCTTTATTATAGTGTAATAACACATTGTGGTATTATACCTTTATTACAGTGTAATGATACATTGTCTTATTATAACTTTATTACAGTGTAATAATACACTGTGCTATTATACCTTTATTACAGTGTAATAACACATTGTGGTATTATAACTTTATTACAGTGTAATAATACATTGTCTTATTATATCTTTATTACAGTGTAATAATAAACTGTGTTATTATACATTTATTACAATGTAATAATACATTGTGTTATTATACCTTTATTACAGTATAATAATACATTGTGAAATTATACCTTTATTACAATGTAATAATACATTGTGTAATTATACATTTATCACAGTGTAATAATACATTGTGTAATTATACCTTTATTACAGTGTAATAATACATTGTGTTATTATACCTTTATTACAGTGTAATAATAAATTCTTATTATACATTTATTACAGTCCCATAATACATTGTGTGATTCTACTTTTTTACAGTGCCATAATACATTGTGAAATTATACTTTTATTACAGTGTAATAATACACTGTGCTATTATTACTTTATTACAGTGTAATAACACATTGTGGTATTATACCTTTATTACAGTATAATAATACACTGTGTTATTATACCTTTATTACAGTGTAATAATAAATTGTCTTATAATACCTTTATTACAGTGTAATAATACTTTGTGTAATTATACCTTTATTACAGTGTAATAATACACTGTGCTATTATACCTTTATTACAGTGTAATAACACATTGTCTTATTATACCTTTATTACAGTATAATAATACACTGTGTTATTATACCTCTATTACAGTGTAATAATACATTGTCTTATAATACCTTTATTACATTATACCTTTATTACAGTGTAATAATACACTGTGCTATTATACCTTTATTACAGTGTAATAATACATTCTTATTATACATTTATTACAATGTAATAATACATTGTGTAATTATACATTTATTACAATATAATAATACATTGTGCTATTATACATTTATGACAATGAAATACATTGTGCTATTATACATTTATCACAGTGTAATAATACATTATGTAATTATACCTTCATTACAGTGCCATAATACATTGTGTAATTATACCTTCATTACAGTGCCATAACACATTGTGTAATTATACCTTTATTACAGTGTAATAATACACTGTGCTATTATACCTTTATTACAGTGTAATAACACATTGTGGTATTATACCTTTATTACAGTGTAATAACAAATTGTGGTATTATACCTTTGTTACAGTGTAATAATACATTGTCTTATAATACCTTTATTACAGTATAATAATACACTTTGTTATTATACCTTTATTACAGTGTAATAATACATTCTTATTATACATTTATTACAATGTAATAATACATTGTGTAATTATACATTTATTACAATGTAATAATACATTGTGCTATTATACCTTTATGACAATGAAATACATTGTGCTATTATACATTTATCACAGTGTAATAATACATTGTGTAATTATACCTACATTACAGTGCCATAATACATTGTGTTATTATACCTTTATTACAGTGTAATAATACACTGTGCTATTATACCTTTATTACAGTGTAATAACACATTGTGGTATTATACCTTTATTACAGTGTAATAATACATTCTTATTATACATTTATTACAGTCCCATAATACATTGTGTGATTCTACTTTTTTACAGTGCCATAATACATTGTGAAATTATACCTACATTACAGTGCCATAATACATTGTGTTATTATACCTTTATTACAGTGTAATAATACACTGTGCTATTATACCTTTATTACAGTGTTATAACACATTGTGGTATTATACCTTTATTACAGTGTTATAACACATTGTGGTATTATACCTTTATTACAGTGTAATAATACACTGTGCTATTATACCTTTATTACAGTGTAATAATACATTCTTTTTATACATTTATTACAGTCCCATAATACATTGTGTGATTCTACTTTTTTACAGTGCCATAATACATAGTGAAATTATACCTTTATTACAGTGTAATAATACACTGTGCTATTATACCTTTATTATAGTGTAATAACACATTGTGGTATTATACCTTTATTACAGAGTAATGATACATTGTCTTATTATACCTTTATTACAGTGTAATAATACACTGTGTTATTATACCTTTATTACAGTGTAATAATACATTCTTATTATACATTTATTACAGTCCCATAATACATTGTGAAATTATACCTTTATTACAGTGTAATAATACACTGTGCTATTATACCTTTATTACAGTGTAATAACACATTGTGGTATTATACCTTTATTACAGTGTAATGATGCATTGTCTTATACCTTTATTATAGAGTAATAATACATTGTGTTATTATACATTTATTACAATGTAATAATACATTGTGTTATTATACATTTATAACAATGTAATAATACATTGTGTTATTATAACTTTATTACAGTGTAATACATTCTTATTATACATTTATTACAGTCCCATAATACATTGTGTGATTCTACTTTTTTACAGTGCCATAATACATTGTGAAATTATACCTTTATTACAGTGTAATAATACACTGTGCTATTATACCTTTATTACAGTGTAATAACACATTGTGGTATTATAACTTTATTACAGTGTAATAATACATTGTCTTATTATACCTTTATTACAGTGTAATTATAAACTGTGTTATTATACAATTATTACAATGTAATAATACATTGTGTTATTATACCTTTATTACAGTATAATAATACATTGTGAAATTATACATTTATTACAATGTAATAATACATTGTGTAATTATACATTTATCACAGTGTAATAATACATTGTGTAATTATACCTTTATTACAGTGTAATAATACACTGTGCTATTATACCTTTATTACAGTGTAATAATAAATTCTTATTATACATTTATTACAGTCCCATAATACATTGTGTGATTCTACCTTTTTACAGTCCCATAATACATTGTGAAATTATACCTTTATTACAGTGTAATAACATATTGTGGTATTATACCTTTATTACAGTGTAATAACACATTGTGGTATTATACCTTTATTGCAGTGTAATAACACATTGTGGTATTATACCTTTATTACAGTGTAATAATACATTCTTATTATACATTTATTACAGTCCCATAATACATTGTGTGATTCTACTTTTTTACAGTGCCATAATACATTGTGAAATTATACCTTTATTACAGTGTAATAATACACTGTGCTATTATTACTTTATTACAGTGTAATAACACATTGTGGTATTATACCTTTATTACAGTGTAATAACACATTGTGGTATTATACCTTTATTACAGTGTAATAACACATTGTGGTATTATACCTTTATTACAGTGTAATAATACATTGTGTAATTATACCTTTATTACAGTGTAATAATACACTGTGCTATTATACCTTTATTACAGTGTAATAACACATTGTCTTATTATACCTTTATTACAGTATAATAATACACTGTGTTATTATACCTCTATTACAGTGTAATAATACATTGTCTTATAATACATTTATTACATTATACCTTTATTACAGTGTAATAATACACTGTGCTATTATACCTTTATTACAGTGTAATAACACATTGTGGTATTATACCTTTATTACAGTGTAATGATGCATTGTCTTATACCTTTATTATAGAGTAATAATACATTGTGTTATTATACATTTATTACAATGTAATAATACATTGTGTTATTATACATTTATTACAATGTAATAATACATTGTGTTATTATAACTTTATTACAGTGTAATACATTCTTATTATACATTTATTACAGTCCCATAATACATTGTGTGATTCTACTTTTTTACAGTGCCATAATACATTGTGAAATTATACCTTTATTACAGTGTAATAATACACTGTGCTATTATACCTTTATTACAGTGTAATAACACATTGTGGTATTATAACTTTATTACAGTGTAATAATACATTGTCTTATTATACCTTTATTACAGTGTAATTATAAACTGTGTTATTATACAATTATTACAATGTAATAATACATTGTGTTATTATACCTTTATTACAGTATAATAATACATTGTGAAATTATACCTTTATTACAATGTAATAATACATTGTGTAATTATACATTTATCACAGTGTAATAATACATTGTGTAATTATACCTTCATTACAGTGCCATGATACATTGTGTAATTATACCTTTATTACAGTGTAATAATACACTGTGCTATTATACCTTTATTACAGTGTAATAATAAATTCTTATTATACATTTATTACAGTCCCATAATACATTGTGAAATTATACCTTTATTACAGTGTAATAACACATTGTGGTATTATACATTTATTACAGTGTAATAACACATTGTGGTATTATACCTTTATTGCAGTGTAATAACACATTGTGGTATTATACCTTTATTACAGTGTAATAATACATCGTGTTATTAATCATTTATTACAATGTAATAATACGTTGTGTTATTATACATTTATTACAATGTAATAATACATTGTGTTATTATACCTTTATTACAGTGTAATAATACATTCTTATTATACATTTATTACAGTCCCATAATACATTGTGTGATTCTACTTTTTTACAGTGCCATAATACATTGTGAAATTATACCTTTATTGCAGTGTAATAATACACTGTGCTATTATTACTTTATTACAGTGTAATAACACATTGTGGTATTATACCTTTATTACAGTGTAATAACACATTGTGGTATTATACCTTTATTACAGTGTAATAACACATTGTGGTATTATACCTTTATTACAGTGTAATAATACATTGTGTAATTATACCTTTATTACAGTGTAATAATACACTGTGCTATTATACCTTTATTACAGTATAATAATACACTGTGTTATTATACCTCTATTACAGTGTAATAATACATTGTCTTATAATACCTTTATTACAGTATAATAATACACTGTGTTATTATACCTTTATTACAGTGTAATAATACATTCTTATTATACATTTATTACAATGTAATAATACATTGTGTAATTATACATTTATTACAATATAATAATACATTGTGCTATTATACATGACAATGAAATACATTGTGCTATTATACATTTATCACAGTGTAATAATACATTGTGTAATTATACCTTCATTACAGTGCCATAAGACATTGTGTAATTATACCTTTATTACAGTGTAATAATACATTGTGCTATTATACCTTTATTACAGTGTAATAACACATTGTGGTATTATACCTTTATTACAGTGTAATGATACATTGTCTTATTCCTTTATTACAGTGTAATAATACACTGTGTTATTATACCTTCATTACAGTGCCATGATACATTGTGTAATTATACCTTTATTACAGTGTAATAATACACTGTGCTATTATACCTTTATTACAGTGTAATAACACATTGTGGTATTATACCTTTATTACAGTGTAATGATACATTGTCTTATACCTTTATTACAGTGTAATAATACATTGTGTTATTATACATTATTACAATGTAATAATACATTGTGTTATTATACATTTATTACAATGTAATAATACATTGTGTTATTATAACTTTATTACAGTGTAATACATTCTTATTATACATTTATTACAGTCCCATAATACATTGTGTGATTCTACTTTTTTACAGTGCCATAATACATTGTGAAATTATACCTTTATTACAGTGTAATAATACACTGTGCTATTATACCTTTATTACAGTGTAATAACACCTTGTGGTATTATAACTTTATTACAGTGTAATAATACATTGTCTTATTATACCTTTATTACAGTGTAATTATAAACTGTGTTATTATACAATTATTACAATGTAATAATACATTGTGTCATTATACCTTTATTACAGTATAATAATACATTGTGAAATTATACCTTTATTACAATGTAATAATACATTGTGTAATTATACATTTATCACAGTGTAATAATACATTGTGTAATTATACCTTTATTACAGTGTAATAATACACTGTGCTATTATACCTTTATTACAGTGTAATAATAAATTCTTATTATACATTTATTACAGTCCCATAATACATTGTGTGATTCTACCTTTTTACAGTCCCATAATACATTGTGAAATTATACCTTTATTACAGTGTAATAACATATTGTGGTATTATACCTTTATTACAGTGTAATAACACATTGTGGTATTATACCTTTATTGCAGTGTAATAACACATTGTGGTATTATACCTTTATTACAGTGTAATAATACATTGTGTTATTAATCATTTATTACAATGTAATAATACGTTGTGTTATTATACATTTATTACAATGTAATAATACATTGTGTTATTATACCTTTATTACAGTGTAATAATACATTCTTATTATACATTTATTACAGTCCCATAATACATTGTGTGATTCTACTTTTTTACAGTGCCATAATACATTGTGAAATTATACCTTTATTACAGTGTAATAATACACTGTGCTATTATTACTTTATTACAGTGTAATAACACATTGTGGTATTATACCTTTATTACAGTGTAATAACACATTGTGGTATTATACCTTTATTACAGTGTAATAACACATTGTGGTATTATACCTTTATTACAGTGTAATAACACATTGTGGTATTATACCTTTATTACAGTGTAATAATACATTGTGTAATTATACCTTTATTACAGTGTAATAATACACTGTGCTATTATACCTTTATTACAGTGTAATAACACATTGTCTTATTATACCTTTATTACAGTATAATAATACACTGTGTTATTATACCTCTATTACAGTGTAATAATACATTGTCTTATAATACATTTATTACATTATACCTTTATTACAGTGTAATAATACACTGTGCTATTATACCTTTATTACAGTGTAATGATGCATTGTCTTATACCTTTATTATAGAGTAATAATACATTGTGTTATTATACATTTATTACAATGTAATAATACATTGTGTTATTATACATTTATTACAATGTAATAATACATTGTGTTATTATAACTTTATTACAGTGTAATACATTCTTATTATACATTTATTACAGTCCCATAATACATTGTGTGATTCTACTTTTTTACAGTGCCATAATACATTGTGAAATTATACCTTTATTACAGTGTAATAATACACTGTGCTATTATACCTTTATTACAGTGTAATAACACATTGTGGTATTATAACTTTATTACAGTGTAATAATACATTGTCTTATTATACCTTTATTACAGTGTAATTATAAACTGTGTTATTATACAATTATTACAATGTAATAATACATTGTGTTATTATACCTTTATTACAGTATAATAATACATTGTGAAATTATACCTTTATTACAATGTAATAATACATTGTGTAATTATACATTTATCACAGTGTAATAATACACTGTGCTATTATTACTTTATTACAGTGTAATAACACATTGTGGTATTATACCTTTATTACAGTGTAATAACACATTGTGGTATTATACCTTTATTACAGTGTAATGATACATTGTCTTATTCCTTTATTACAGTGTAATAATACACTGTGTTATTATACCTTCATTACAGTGCCATGATACATTGTGTAATTATACCTTTATTACAGTGTAATAATACACTGTGCTATTATACCTTTATTACAGTGTAATAACACATTGTGGTATTATACCTTTATTACAGTGTAATGATACATTGTCTTATACCTTTATTACAGTGTAATAATACATTGTGTTATTATACATTATTACAATGTAATAATACATTGTGTTATTATACATTTATTACAATGTAATAATACATTGTGTTATTATAACTTTATTACAGTGTAATACATTCTTATTATACATTTATTACAGTCCCATAATACATTGTGTGATTCTACTTTTTTACAGTGCCATAATACATTGTGAAATTATACCTTTATTACAGTGTAATAATACACTGTGCTATTATACCTTTATTACAGTGTAATAACACCTTGTGGTATTATAACTTTATTACAGTGTAATAATACATTGTCTTATTATACCTTTATTACAGTGTAATTATAAACTGTGTTATTATACAATTATTACAATGTAATAATACATTGTGTTATTATACCTTTATTACAGTATAATAATACATTGTGAAATTATACCTTTATTACAATGTAATAATACATTGTGTAATTATACATTTATCACAGTGTAATAATACATTGTGTAATTATACCTTTATTACAGTGTAATAATACACTGTGCTATTATACCTTTATTACAGTGTAATAATAAATTCTTATTATACATTTATTACAGTCCCATAATACATTGTGTGATTCTACCTTTTTACAGTCCCATAATACATTGTGAAATTATACCTTTATTACAGTGTAATAACATATTGTGGTATTATACCTTTATTACAGTGTAATAACACATTGTGGTATTATACCTTTATTGCAGTGTAATAACACATTGTGGTATTATACCTTTATTACAGTGTAATAATACATTGTGTTATTAATCATTTATTACAATGTAATAATACGTTGTGTTATTATACATTTATTACAATGTAATAATACATTGTGTTATTATACCTTTATTACAGTGTAATAATACATTCTTATTATACATTTATTACAGTCCCATAATACATTGTGTGATTCTACTTTTTTACAGTGCCATAATACATTGTGAAATTATACCTTTATTACAGTGTAATAATACACTGTGCTATTATTACTTTATTACAGTGTAATAACACATTGTGGTATTATACCTTTATTACAGTGTAATAACACATTGTGGTATTATACCTTTATTACAGTGTAATAACACATTGTGGTATTATACCTTTATTACAGTGTAATAACACATTGTGGTATTATACCTTTATTACAGTGTAATAATACATTGTGTAATTATACCTTTATTACAGTGTAATAATACACTGTGCTATTATACCTTTATTACAGTGTAATAACACATTGTCTTATTATACCTTTATTACAGTATAATAATACACTGTGTTATTATACCTCTATTACAGTGTAATAATACATTGTCTTATAATACATTTATTACATTATACCTTTATTACAGTGTAATAATACACTGTGCTATTATACCTTTATTACAGTGTAATAACACATTGTGGTATTATACCTTTATTACAGTGTAATGATGCATTGTCTTATACCTTTATTATAGAGTAATAATACATTGTGTTATTATACATTTATTACAATGTAATAATACATTGTGTTATTATACATTTATTACAATGTAATAATACATTGTGTTATTATAACTTTATTACAGTGTAATACATTCTTATTATACATTTATTACAGTCCCATAATACATTGTGTGATTCTACTTTTTTACAGTGCCATAATACATTGTGAAATTATACCTTTATTACAGTGTAATAATACACTGTGCTATTATACCTTTATTACAGTGTAATAACACATTGTGGTATTATAACTTTATTACAGTGTAATAATACATTGTCTTATTATACCTTTATTACAGTGTAATTATAAACTGTGTTATTATACAATTATTACAATGTAATAATACATTGTGTTATTATACCTTTATTACAGTATAATAATACATTGTGAAATTATACCTTTATTACAATGTAATAATACATTGTGTAATTATACATTTATCACAGTGTAATAATACACTGTGCTATTATTACTTTATTACAGTGTAATAACACATTGTGGTATTATACCTTTATTACAGTATAATAATACATTGTGAAATTATACCTTTATTACAATGTAATAATACATTGTGAAATTATACCTTTATTACAGTGTAATAATACACTGTGCTATTATTACTTTATTACAGTGTAATAACACATTGTGGTATTATACCTTTATTACAGTGTAATAACACATTGTGGTATTATACCTTTATTACAGTGTAATAACACATTGTGGTATTATACCTTTATTACAGTGTAATAATACATTGTGTAATTATACCTTTATTACAGTGTAATAATACACTGTGCTATTATACCTTTATTACAGTGTAATAACACATTGTCTTATTATACCTTTATTACAGTATAATAATACACTGTGTTATTATACCTCTATTACAGTGTAATAATACATTGTCTTATAATACATGTATTACATTATACCTTTATTACAGTGTAATAATACACTGTGCTATTATACCTTTATTACAGTGTAATAATACATTCTTTTTATACATTTATTACAGTCCTATAATACATTGTGTGATTCTACCTTTTAACAGTGCCATAATACATTGTGAAATTTTACCTTTATTACAGTGTAATAACACATTGTGGTATTAAACCTTTATTACAGTGTAATAACACATTGTGGTATTAAACCTTTATTACAGTGTAATAACACATTGTCTTATTATACCTTTATTACAGTATAATAATACACTGTGTTATTATACCTCTATTACAGTGTAATAATACATTGTCTTATAATACCTTTATTACAGTATAATAATACACTGTGTTATTATACCTTTATTACAGTGTAATAATACATTCTTATTATACATTTATTACAATGTAATAATACATTGTGTAATTATACATTTATTACAATATAATAATACATTGTGCTATTATACATGACAATGAAATACATTGTGCTATTATACATTTATCACAGTGTAATAATACATTGTGTAATTATACCTTCATTACAGTGCCATAAGACATTGTGTAATTATACCTTTATTACAGTGTAATAATACATTGTGCTATTATACCTTTATTACAGTGTAATAACACATTGTGCTATTATACCTTTATTACAGTGTAATGATACATTGTCTTATACCTTTATTACAGTGTAATAATACACTGTGTTATTATACCTTCATTACAGTGCCATGATACATTGTGTAATTATACCTTTATTACAGTGTAATAATACACTGTGCTATTATACCTTTATTACAGTGTAATAACACATTGTGGTATTATACCTTTATTACAGTGTAATGATACATTGTCTTATACCTTTATTACAGTGTAATAATACATTGTGTTATTATACATTATTACAATGTAATAATACATTGTGTTATTATACATTTATTACTATGTAATAATACATTGTGTTATTACACCTTTATTACAGTGTAATAATACATTCTTATTATACATTTATTACAGTACCATAATACAATGTGTGATTCTACTTTTTTACAGTGCCATAATACATAGTGAAATTATACCTTTATTACAGTGTAATAATACACTGTGCTATTATACCTTTATTATAGTGTAATAACACATTGTGGTATTATAACTTTATTACAGTGTAATAATACATTGTCTTATTATATCTTTATTACAGTGTAATAATAAACTGTGTTATTATACATTTATTACAATGTAATAATACATTGTGTTATTATACCTTTATTACAGTATAATAATACATTGTGAAATTATACCTTTATTACAATGTAATAATACATTGTGTAATTATACCTTCATTACAGTGCATGATACATTGTGTAATTATACCTTTATTACAGTGTAATAATACATTGTGTTATTATACCTTTATTACAGTGTAATAATAAATTCTTATTATACATTTATTACAGTCCCATAATACATTGTGTGATTCTACTTTTTTACAGTGCCATAATACATTGTGAAATTATACTTTTATTACAGTGTAATAATACACTGTGCTATTATTACTTTATTACAGTGTAATAACACATTGTGGTATTATACCTTTATTACAGTATAATAATACACTGTGTTATTATACCTTTATTACAGTGTAATAATAAATTGTCTTATAATACCTTTATTACAGTGTAATAATACTTTGTGTAATTATACCTTTATTACAGTGTAATAATACACTGTGCTATTATACCTTTATTACAGTGTAATAACACATTGTCTTATTATACCTTTATTACAGTATAATAATACACTGTGTTATTATACCTCTATTACAGTGTAATAATACATTGTCTTATAATACCTTTATTACATTATACCTTTATTACAGTGTAATAATACACTGTGCTATTATACCTTTATTATAGTGTAATAATACATTCTTATTATACATTTATTACAATGTAATAATACATTGTGTAATTATACATTTATTACAATATAATAATACATTGTGCTATTATACATTTATGACAATGAAATACATTGTGCTATTATACATTTATCACAGTGTAATAATACATTATGTAATTATACCTTCATTACAGTGCCATAATACATTGTGTAATTATACCTTCATTACAGTGCCATAACACATTGTGTAATTATACCTTTATTACAGTGTAATAATACACTGTGCTATTATACCTTTATTACAGTGTAATAACACATTGTGGTATTATACCTTTATTACAGTGTAATAACAAATTGTGGTATTATACCTTTGTTACAGTGTAATAATACATTGTCTTATAATACCTTTATTACAGTATAATAATACACTTTGTTATTATACCTTTATTACAGTGTAATAATACATTCTTATTATACATTTATTACAATGTAATAATACATTGTGTAATTATACATTTATTACAATGTAATAATACATTGTGCTATTATACCTTTATGACAATGAAATACATTGTGCTATTATACATTTATCACAGTGTAATAATACATTGTGTAATTATACCTACATTACAGTGCCATAATACATTGTGTTATTATACCTTTATTACAGTGTAATAATACACTGTGCTATTATACCTTTATTACAGTGTAATAACACATTGTGGTATTATACCTTTATTACAGTGTAATAATACATTCTTATTATACATTTATTACAGTCCCATAATACATTGTGTGATTCTACTTTTTTACAGTGCCATAATACATTGTGAAATTATACCTACATTACAGTGCCATAATACATTGTGTTATTATACCTTTATTACAGTGTAATAATACACTGTGCTATTATACCTTTATTACAGTGTTATAACACATTGTGGTATTATACCTTTATTACAGTGTTATAACACATTGTGGTATTATACCTTTATTACAGTGTAATAATACACTGTGCTATTATACCTTTATTACAGTGTAATAATACATTCTTATTATACATTTATTACAGTCCCATAATACATTGTGTGATTCTACTTTTTTACAGTGCCATAATACATAGTGAAATTATACCTTTATTACAGTGTAATAATACACTGTGCTATTATACCTTTATTATAGTGTAATAACACATTGTGGTATTATACCTTTATTACAGAGTAATGATACATTGTCTTATTATACCTTTATGACAGTGTAATAATACACTGTGTTATTATACCTTTATTACAGTGTAATAATACATTCTTATTATACATTCATTACAGTCCCATAATACATTGTGAAATTATACCTTTATTACAGTGTAATAATACACTGTGCTATTATACCTTTATTACAGTGTAATAACACATTGTGGTATTATACCTTTATTACAGTGTAATGATGCATTGTCTTATACCTTTATTATAGAGTAATAATACATTGTGTTATTATACATTTATTACAATGTAATAATACATTGTGTTATTATAACTTTATTACAGTGTAATACATTCTTATTATACATTTATTACAGTCCCATAATACATTGTGTGATTCTACTTTTTTACAGTGCCATAATACATTGTGAAATTATACCTTTATTACAGTGTAATAATACACTGTGCTATTATACCTTTATTACAGTGTAATAACACATTGTGGTATTATAACTTTATTACAGTGTAATAATACATTGTCTTATTATACCTTTATTACAGTGTAATTATAAACTGTGTTATTATACAATTATTACAATGTAATAATACATTGTGTTATTATACCTTTATTACAGTATAATAATACATTGTGAAATTATACCTTTATTACAATGTAATAATACATTGTGTAATTATACATTTATCACAGTGTAATAATACATTGTGTAATTATACCTTCATTACAGTGCCATGATACATTGTGTAATTATACCTTTATTACAGTGTAATAATACACTGTGCTATTATACCTTTATTACAGTGTAATAATAAATTCTTATTATACATTTATTACAGTCCCATAATACATTGTGTGATTCTACCTTTTTACAGTCCCATAATACATTGTGAAATTATACCATTATTACAGTGTAATAACATATTGTGGTATTATACCTTTATTACAGTGTAATAACACATTGTGGTATTATACCTTTATTACAGTGTAATAATACATTGTGTTATTAATCATTTATTACAATGTAATAATACGTTGTGTTATTATACATTTATTACAATGTAATAATACATTGTGTTATTATACCTTTATTACAGTGTAATAATACATTCTTATTATACATTTATTACAGTCCCATAATACATTGTGTGATTCTACTTTTTTACAGTGCCATAATACATTGTGAAATTATACCTTTATTACAGTGTAATAATACACTGTGCTATTATTACTTTATTACAGTGTAATAACACATTGTGGTATTATACCTTTATTACAGTGTAATAACACATTGTGGTATTATACCTTTATTACAGTGTAATAACACATTGTGGTATTATACCATTATTACAGTGTAATAATACATTGTGTAATTATACCTTTATTACAGTGTAATAATACACTGTGCTATTATACCTTTATTACAGTGTAATAACACATTGTCTTATTATACCTTTATTACAGTATAATAATACACTGTGTTATTATACCTCTATTACAGTGTAATAATACATTGTCTTATAATACATTTATTACATTATACCTTTATTACAGTGTAATAATACACTGTGCTATTATACCTTTATTACAGTGTAATAACACATTGTGGTATTATACCTTTATTACAGTGTAATGATGCATTGTCTTATACCTTTATTATAGAGTAATAATACATTGTGTTATTATACATTTATTACAATGTAATAATACATTGTGTTATTATACATTTATTACAATGTAATAATACATTGTGTTATTATAACTTTATTACAGTGTAATACATTCTTATTATACATTTATTACAGTCCCATAATACATTGTGTGATTCTACTTTTTTACAGTGCCATAATACATTGTCTTATTATACCTTTATTACAGTGTAATAATACACTGTGCTATTATACCTTTATTACAGTGTAATAATACATTGTCTTATTATACCTTTATTACAGTGTAATTATAAACTGTGTTATTATACAATTATTACAATGTAATAATACATTGTGTTATTATACCTTTATGACAGTATAATAATACATTGTGAAATTATACCTTTATTACAATGTAATAATACATTGTGTAATTATACATTTATCACAGTGTAATAATACATTGTGTAATTATACCTTCATTACAGTGCCATGATACATTGTGTAATTATACCTTTATTACAGTGTAATAATACACTGTGCTATTATACCTTTATTACAGTGTAATAATAAATTCTTATTATACATTTATTACAGTCCCATAATACATTGTGAAATTATACCTTTATTACAGTGTAATAACACATTGTGGTATTATACCTTTATTACAGTGTAATGATGCATTGTCTTATACCTTTATTATAGAGTAATAATACATTGTGTTATTATACATTTATTACAATGTAATAATACATTGTGTTATTATACATTTATTACAATGTAATAATACATTGTGTTATTATAACTTTATTACAGTGTAATACATTCTTATTATACATTTATTACAGTCCCATAATACATTGTGTGATTCTACTTTTTTACAGTGCCATAATACATTGTGAAATTATACCTTTATTACAGTGTAATAATACACTGTGCTATTATACCTTTATTACAGTGTAATAACACATTGTGGTATTATAACTTTATTACAGTGTAATAATACATTGTCTTATTATACCTTTATTACAGTGTAATTATAAACTGTGTTATTATACAATTATTACAATGTAATAATACATTGTGTAATTATACCTTTATTACAGTATAATAATACATTGTGAAATTATACCTTTATTACAATGTAATAATACATTGTGTAATTATACATTTATCACAGTGTAATAATACATTGTGTAATTATACCTTCATTACAGTGCCATGATACATTGTGTAATTATACCTTTATTACAGTGTAATAATACACTGTGCTATTATACCTTTATTACAGTGTAATAATAAATTCTTATTATACATTTATTACAGTCCCATAATACATTGTGTGATTCTACCTTTTTACAGTCCCATAATACATTGTGAAATTATACCATTATTACAGTGTAATAACATATTGTGGTATTATACCTTTATTACAGTGTAATAACACATTGTGGTATTATACCTTTATTGCAGTGTAATAACACATTGTGGTATTATACCTTTATTACAGTGTAATAATACATTGTGTTATTAATCATTTATTACAATGTAATAATACGTTGTGTTATTATACATTTATTACAATGTAATAACACATTGTGGTATTATACCTTTATTGCAGTGTAATAACACATTGTGGTCAAGTCAAGTCAAGTCATCTTCATTTATATAGCGCTTTTAACAATGTAGATTGTCTCAAAGCAGCTTTACAGAGATAAGCGTATAATTTAAGGTAACAGAGATTGTTTCGGCTTTACAGCAGAGTTAAGTTATTTCCATCTAAAGTTAGTTTTAATTGATTTGGTTCCGTCGCAATGATCATTTGTTATTAAATTAGGGGCCGCTAAGACGACACCATTCTCTCTACACAGACTTTAAACGCGAACCTGTGAGAAACGCTGATGGCGGTCACATGCGCATTTAGAATGGGTTCTATAGTTATGTGCGTAAGAATATACGCAGGTTTGGAATTCCCTACAAGCCAAGCCTAAACAAAATACTTGTCTTTCCTTATAAATTTTGATAAGGAATTTTATTTTATTTGTTGCTTTGGGGTAGGACCGCAAGACGAATTTTCCCGACAACGCCTTATCTGTAGAGTGGTAGTGGGATCCTCCATAGGGAGAGACTAGTTGGCACTTCAGCACTGCGTTGTCATCGGTCCAGGTGAAGGTCCTTCGTCAGATCTGGATACGGCCTGGATCCGGCAGGCTGCAGGAAAAACCTTGGGATAAACACAGACACTAAAATTAGCGTAGATGCCATTCTTCTCGTGATGTAACGAGTACATCAGGATTTTTGGGAAGTGTTCCCGGTTCCGGCTGACCTAATCTATGCAGCATAACATTAAATTATAGAAGTCTATAATGTATTATGTGAAAGCTAGGTCAAAGAGATGTGTCTTTAATCTGGCTTTGAACTGACAGAGTGTGTCTGCTTCCCGGACAATGGTAGGAAGACTGTTCCAGAGTTTTGGTGCTAAATAGGAAAAGGATCTACCGCCAGCAGTCGATTTTGATATTCTAGGTATAATCAACTGGCCGGAATTTTGAGATCGTAATAGACGTGACGAACTATAATGCGTTAAGAGCTCGCTCAAGTACTGCGGAGCTAAACCATTCAGTGCTTTGTAAGTAATCAGCAATATTTTAAAATTTATGCGATGTTTAATAGGGAGCCAGTGCAGTTTTGACAGAACCGGGCTAATATGGTCATACTTCCTGGTTCTGGTAAGAACTCGAGCTGCTGCGTTTTGGACCAGCTGTAGTTTGTTTATTAAGCGTGCAGGGCAACCACCCAGTAGAGCATTACAATAATCTAGCCTTGAGGTCATGAACGCATGAACTAATTGTTCCGCATTTGTCAATGAGAGCATATGACGTAATTTAGATATATTTTTAAGATGGAAAAATGCAGTTTTACAGATACTAGACACGTGACTTTCAAATGAAAGATTGGTATCAAAGAGCACACCCAGGTTCCTAACCGACGACGAAGACTTAACAGAGCAGCCATCAAGTGTTAGACAGTATTCTAGATTATTACGTGAGGAAGTTTTTTGTCCAATAATTAGAAACTCTGTTTTTTCAGAATTTAGAAGTAGGAAATTACAAGTCATCCAATTTTTTATATCCGCTATGCATTCCGTTAATTTTGTGAATTGATAAGTTTCGTTAGGTTTTGAAGAAATATAGAGCTGAGTATCGTCAGCATAACAGTGAAAGCTAATTCCATGTTTCCTAATGATATCTCCTAATGGTAGCATGTACAGAGTGAACAGCAGCGGTCCTAATACTGAGCCTTGTGGTACGCCATACTTAACCTGTGATCGATGAGACATCTCATCATTTACTGCTACAAACTGATAACGGTCAGATAAGTATGATTTAAACCATGCTAGTGCATTTCCTGTAATGCCAACATAATGTTCTAATTTATTTAAAAGAACGTTGTGGTCGATGGTGTCAAATGCAGCGCTAAGATCGAGTAACACTAATAGAGAGATACAACCACGATCGGATGATAAGAGCAAATCATTTGTGACTCTAACGAGAGCTGTTTCGGTACTATGGTACGGTCTAAATCCGGACTGGAAATCCTCGCAGATATCATTTCTTTCAAGAAAGGAACACAGTTGTGATGATACTGCCTTTTCTAATATCTTTGACAGAAAAGGTAGATTCGAGATCGGCCTGTAATTGACTAATTCTGAAGGATCAAGTTGCGTTTTTTTAACAAGCGGTTTAATCAAAGCCAGCTTAAAGTTTTTTGGTACGTATCCTAGAGACAAAGACGAATTAATGATATTAAGAAGAGGATCTATGACCTCTGGAAGTATTTCTTTCAGTAGCTTAGTCGGTATAGGGTCTAACATACATGTTGTAGATTTAGATGATTTAATGAGTTTAGTAAATTCTTCCTCTCCTATAGCAACGAATGAATCAAATTTTTCCTCAGGGAGACTACAATGCACTGCCTGATGCGATACTGTAGTAGACGGTTGCATAGTTATAATTTTGTCCCTGATATTATCAATCTTATAAGTGAAGAAGTTCATAAAGTCATTACTGCTGTGTTGCTTGGAAACTTCGGTGCTTGAAGCTTTATTTTTCGTTAGTTTAGCCACCGTTTCAAATAAATACCTAGGATTATGTTTATTTTCTTCTAATAGGGTTGAAAAATAAGCAGATCTAGCAGCTTTTAAAGCCTCTCTGTAAGTAATTGAGCTCTCTTTCCATGAAATGCGAAATACCTCTAGTTTTGTTTTCTTCCAGTTGCGCTCCATTTTTCTGGCTGCTCTCTTAAGGGCCCGAGTGTGCTCGTTGTACCACGGCGTTGGACTATTTTCTTTAATCTTCTTTAAGCGCAACGGAGCAACTGTGTCTAAAGTGCTGGAAAAGAGAGAGTTAAACATTTCTGTTGTAATATCTAGTTCTTCTAAGCTATCTGAGATGCTGAGATGATGAAACTGATTAGGAAGATTATTAATAAAGCAATCTTTAGTAGCAGAAGTGATAGGTCTCACATATTTGAAACACGGAGTCGGCTTTGCAGCCTTGGCTAAATGCAAATTACACGAGACTAGATAATGATCTGAGATGTCATCGCTCTGCTGCAGAATTTCAACGGCATCCACATCTATTCCGTGTGATAATATTAGATCTAGAGTATGATTACGACGATGAGTAGGTCCTGACACGTGTTGTCTAACTCCAATTGAATTTACAATGTCTTTAAATGCCAATCCCAATGCATCTTTTTCATTATCGATGTGTATATTAAAATCACCAACAATTAGTACTTTATCTGCAGTCAATATTAATTCTGATAGAAAGTCCGCAAATTCTTTGATAAAGTCTGTATGGTGCCCTGGTGGCCTGTATACAGTAGCCAGCACAAATCTCAAACGTGATTTATCGTTTACACTATATATTTTTACATTAAGCACCAATGCTTCAAAAGAATTATATTTAAAACTTGATTTCTTAGTGGTTTTGAAACTATTACTATAGATTACAGCAACACCACCCCCTTTGCGTTTCAGACGAGGCTCATGTTTATAACAGTAATCTTGCGGGGTTGATTCATTTAAAGTAATGTAATCGTTTGGTTTTAGCCAGGTTTCTGTCAAACACAGCACATCTAGGTTATTATCTGCAATCATATCATTAACAATGAGTGCTTTTGAAGTAAGCGATCGAATATTCAGCAACCCAAGCTTTAGCATTTGCTCATCTGTATTATAGCTGTTTTTTATTTGTTGAACATCAATTAAATTAACCTTAGTTGGGTTTAAACGTTTTTTGGATTTCCAAATTCGGGGAACAGACACAGTCTCTATATGATGATATCTAGGTGAAAGAGGCTCTATGTGATGGGATTTATCTGACCTTGGTGACGAGAGGCCGCTAGCAGACAGTCGGTTTAGCCAGTCTGTCTGCTTCCTGACCTGAGCCCCAGATTGTCATGTTTGAGCTCTAAGACTATGAGCCATATTACTAGAGAGAAGAGCAGCACCATCCCAGGAGGGATGAATACCATCTCTTTTCAACAGGTCAGGTTTGCCCCAAAAACTTTTCCAATTGTCTATGAATTCTATATTATTAAGCGGACACCACTTAGACAGCCAACCGTTAAGCGAACACAATCTACTAACTATCTCATCACTCCTGCGAACAGGAAGGGGGCCAGAGCAAATTACAGTCCTTGACATCGTACTTGCAAGTTCACACACCTCTTTAATATTAATTTTGGTGATCTCCGACTGGCGGAGTCGAACATCATTAGTGCCGACATGAATAATGATCTTAGAGAATTTACGATTAGCATTAGCCAGCACTTTTAAATTTGCTTTGATGTCAGGCGCTCTGGCTCCCGGCAAACATGTGACTATGGTGGTTGGTGTCTCTATTTTCACGTTCCGTGTAATAGAATCGCCAATAACTAGGGCACAATCATTCTCAGTGGGTGTTTCACTGAGCGGGGCAAATCGATTTGTTATGGTAATCGGAACGGAAGAGTGGTTTTTAGATCCGCGACTAGAGCGATCCCTCACTGTCACCCATTTGCCCGGCTGCACGGGCTCTACTTCAGCCAGAACCGACTCATGTAAAGTGTGCACTATTCTATGCGCATCCAAAACATCTAAAGCACTAGCACTCTTACTATCCTCAATTAAAGTTTGGATGCGTGTTTCTAATTCTGAAATCTTCTCTGTCAACCTAACTGTCTCCTTACATTTATCACATATAAATCCTATATTGTCGACAGAGAAGCCTATACTAAACATGTGACATGAAGTGCAAGTGACAATAACAGGACAAGACATTACTCACCGTGTTTGTTGAGTGATTCTTACTCACCTGAGCTTTTTATGAACTCAAAGGCGCGGACGCGCGAGAGAAAAATAAATAAATAAAATAGCTGAGCGCACGGGTGGCGCGTTAACAGGCTAGCGAATTACTAGCGTTTTGTGCTAGTAGTACTAATAACAAAAGCTAGCGATGTCAGGTTAATCTGAGATGTTGGGTAAAATGTAGTAGTATAAACAACTAGAAATGGTAGTAAAATGATGGTTCAAAACAAAGAAATATATGGCTAAGACGGAGCTTATCGCACCGAATCAAACAAACACACTCACAGCAGGCAGCGAGGCAGACAGGAGCAATCGATCAGACAGGAGCAATCGATCCAGTCGTATTATACAGTGGTATTATACCTTTATTACAGTGTAATGATGCATTGTCTTATACCTTTATTATAGAGTAATAATACATTGTGTTATTATACATTTATTACAATGTAATAATACATTGTGTTATTATACATTTATTACAATGTAATAATACATTGTGTTATTATAACTTTATTACAGTGTAATACATTCTTATTATACATTTATTACAGTCCCATAATACATTGTGTGATTCTACTTTTTTACAGTGCCATAATACATTGTGAAATTATACCTTTATTACAGTGTAATAATACACTGTGCTATTATACCTTTATTACAGTGTAATAACACATTGTGGTATTATAACTTTATTACAGTGTAATAATACATTGTCTTATTATACCTTTATTACAGTGTAATTATAAACTGTGTTATTATACAATTATTACAATGTAATAATACATTGTGTTATTATACCTTTATTACAGTATAATAATACATTGTGAAATTATACCTTTATTACAATGTAATAATACATTGTGTAATTATACATTTATCACAGTGTAATAATACATTGTGTAATTATACCTTCATTACAGTGCCATGATACATTGTGTAATTATACCTTTATTACAGTGTAATAATACATTGTGCTATTATACCTTTATTACAGTGTAATAACACATTGTGGTATTATACCTTTATTACAGTGTAATGATACATTGTCTTATACCTTTATTACAGTGTAATAATACACTGTGTTATTATACCTTCATTACAGTGCCATGATACATTGTGTAATTATACCTTCATTACAGTGCCATGATACATTGTGTAATTATACCTTTATTACAGTGTAATAATACACTGTGCTATTATACCTTTATTACAGTGTAATAACACATTGTGGTATTATACCTTTATTACAGTGTAATGATACATTGTCTTATACCTTTATTACAGTGTAATAATACATTGTGTTATTATACATTTATTACTATGTAATAATACATTGTGTTATTACACCTTTATTACAGTGTAATAATACATTCTTATTATACATTTATTACAGTACCATAATACAATGTGTGATTCTACTTTTTTACAGTGCCATAATACATAGTGAAATTATACCTTTATTACAGTGTAATAATACACTGTGCTATTATACCTTTATTATAGTGTAATAACACATTGTGGTATTATACCTTTATTACAGTGTAATGATACATTGTCTTATTATAACTTTATTACAGTGTAATAATACACTGTGCTATTATACCTTTATTACAGTGTAATAACACATTGTGGTATTATAACTTTATTACAGTGTAATAATACATTGTCTTATTATATCTTTATTACAGTGTAATAATAAACTGTGTTATTATACATTTATTACAATGTAATAATACATTGTGTTATTATACCTTTATTACAGTATAATAATACATTGTGAAATTATACCTTTATTACAATGTAATAATACATTGTGTAATTATACATTTATCACAGTGTAATAATACATTGTGTAATTATACCTTCATTACAGTGCATGATACATTGTGTAATTATACCTTTATTACAGTGTAATAATACATTGTGTTATTATACCTTTATTACAGTGTAATAATAAATTCTTATTATACATTTATTACAGTCCCATAATACATTGTGTGATTCTACTTTTTTACAGTGCCATAATACATTGTGAAATTATACTTTTATTACAGTGTAATAATACACTGTGCTATTATTACTTTATTACAGTGTAATAACACATTGTGGTATTATACCTTTATTACAGTATAATAATACACTGTGTTATTATACCTTTATTACAGTGTAATAATAAATTGTCTTATAATACCTTTATTACAGTGTAATAATACTTTGTGTAATTATACCTTTATTACAGTGTAATAATACACTGTGCTATTATACCTTTATTACAGTGTAATAACACATTGTCTTATTATACCTTTATTACAGTATAATAATACACTGTGTTATTATACCTCTATTACAGTGTAATAATACATTGTCTTATAATACCTTTATTACATTATACCTTTATTACAGTGTAATAATACACTGTGCTATTATACCTTTATTACAGTGTAATAATACATTCTTATTATACATTTATTACAATGTAATAATACATTGTGTAATTATACATTTATTACAATATAATAATACATTGTGCTATTATACATTTATGACAATGAAATACATTGTGCTATTATACATTTATCACAGTGTAATAATACATTATGTAATTATACCTTCATTACAGTGCCATAATACATTGTGTAATTATACCTTCATTACAGTGCCATAACACATTGTGTAATTATACCTTTATTACAGTGTAATAATACACTGTGCTATTATACCTTTATTACAGTGTAATAACACATTGTGGTATTATACCTTTATTACAGTGTAATAACAAATTGTGGTATTATACCTTTGTTACAGTGTAATAATACATTGTCTTATAATACCTTTATTACAGTATAATAATACACTTTGTTATTATACCTTTATTACAGTGTAATAATACATTCTTATTATACATTTATTACAATGTAATAATACATTGTGTAATTATACATTTATTACAATGTAATAATACATTGTGCTATTATACCTTTATGACAATGAAATACATTGTGCTATTATACATTTATCACAGTGTAATAATACATTGTGTAATTATACCTACATTACAGTGCCATAATACATTGTGTTATTATACCTTTATTACAGTGTAATAATACACTGTGCTATTATACCTTTATTACAGTGTAATAACACATTGTGGTATTATACCTTTATTACAGTGTAATAATACATTCTTATTATACATTTATTACAGTCCCATAATACATTGTGTGATTCTACTTTTTTACAGTGCCATAATACATTGTGAAATTATACCTACATTACAGTGCCATAATACATTGTGTTATTATACCTTTATTACAGTGTAATAATACACTGTGCTATTATACCTTTATTACAGTGTAATAATACATTCTTATTATACATTTATTACAGTGTTATAACACATTGTGGTATTATACCTTTATTACAGTGTTATAACACATTGTGGTATTATACCTTTATTACAGTGTTATAACACATTGTGGTATTATACCTTTATTGCAGTGTAATAATACACTGTGCTATTATACCTTTATTACAGTGTAATAATACATTCTTATTATACATTTATTACAGTCCCATAATACATTGTGTGATTCTACTTTTTTACAGTGCCATAATACATAGTGAAATTATACCTTTATTACAGTGTAATAATACACTGTGCTATTATACCTTTATTATAGTGTAATAACACATTGTGGTATTATACCTTTATTACAGAGTAATGATACATTGTCTTATTATACCTTTATTACAGTGTAATAATACACTGTGTTATTATACCTTTATTACAGTGTAATAATACATTCTTATTATACATTTATTACAGTCCCATAATACATTGTGAAATTATACCTTTATTACAGTGTAATAATACACTGTGCTATTATACCTTTATTACAGTGTAATAACACATTGTGGTATTATACCTTTATTACAGTGTAATGATGCATTGTCTTATACCTTTATTATAGAGTAATAATACATTGTGTTATTATACATTTATTACAATGTAATAATACATTGTGTTATTATACATTTATTACAATGTAATAATACATTGTGTTATTATAACTTTATTACAGTGTAATACATTCTTATTATACATTTATTACAGTCCCATAATACATTGTGTGATTCTACTTTTTTACAGTGCCATAATACATTGTGAAATTATACCTTTATTACAGTGTAATAATACACTGTGCTATTATACCTTTATTACAGTGTAATAACACATTGTGGTATTATAACTTTATTACAGTGTAATAATACATTGTCTTATTATACCTTTATTACAGTGTAATTATAAACTGTGTTATTATACAATTATTACAATGTAATAATACATTGTGTTATTATACCTTTATTACAGTATAATAATACATTGTGAAATTATACCTTTATTACAATGTAATAATACATTGTGTAATTATACATTTATCACAGTGTAATAATACATTGTGTAATTATACCTTTATTACAGTGTAATAATACACTGTGCTATTATACCTTTATTACAGTGTAATAATAAATTCTTATTATACATTTATTACAGTCCCATAATACATTGTGTGATTCTACCTTTTTACAGTCCCATAATACATTGTGAAATTATACCTTTATTACAGTGTAATAACATATTGTGGTATTATACCTTTATTACAGTGTAATAACACATTGTGGTATTATACCTTTATTGCAGTGTAATAACACATTGTGGTATTATACCTTTATTACAGTGTAATAATACATTCTTATTATACATTTATTACAGTCCCATAATACATTGTGTGATTCTACTTTTTTACAGTGCCATAATACATTGTGAAATTATACCTTTATTACAGTGTAATAATACACTGTGCTATTATTACTTTATTACAGTGTAATAACACATTTTAGTATTATACCTTTATTACAGTGTAATAACACATTGTGGTATTATACCTTTATTACAGTGTAATAACACATTGTGGTATTATACCTTTATTACAGTGTAATAATACATTGTGTAATTATACCTTTATTACAGTGTAATAATACACTGTGCTATTATACCTTTATTACAGTGTAATAACACATTGTCTTATTATACCTTTATTACAGTATAATAATACACTGTGTTATTATACCTCTATTACAGTGTAATAATACATTGTCTTATAATACATTTATTACATTATACCTTTATTACAGTGTAATAATACACTGTGCTATTATACCTTTATTACAGTGTAATAACACATTGTGGTATTATACCTTTATTACAGTGTAATGATGCATTGTCTTATACCTTTATTATAGAGTAATAATACATTGTGTTATTATACATTTATTACAATGTAATAATACATTGTGTTATTATACATTTATTACAATGTAATAATACATTGTGTTATTATAACTTTATTACAGTGTAATACATTCTTATTATACATTTATTACAGTCCCATAATACATTGTGTGATTCTACTTTTTTACAGTGCCATAATACATTGTGAAATTATACCTTTATTACAGTGTAATAATACACTGTGCTATTATACCTTTATTACAGTGTAATAACACATTGTGGTATTATAACTTTATTACAGTGTAATAATACATTGTCTTATTATACCTTTATTACAGTGTAATTATAAACTGTGTTATCATACAATTATTACAATGTAATAATACATTGTGTTATTATACCTTTATTACAGTATAATAATACATTGTGTAATTATACCTTCATTACAGTGCCATGATACATTGTGTAATTATACCTTTATTACAGTGTAATAATACACTGTGCTATTATACCTTTATTACAGTGTAATAATAAATTCTTATTATACATTTATTACAGTCCCATAATACATTGTGAAATTATACCTTTATTACAGTGTAATAACACATTGTGGTATTATACCTTTATTACAGTGTAATAACACATTGTGGTATTATACCTTTATTGCAGTGTAATAACACATTGTGGTATTATACCTTTATTACAGTGTAATAATACATCGTGTTATTAATCATTTATTACAATGTAATAATACGTTGTGTTATTATACATTTATTACAATGTAATAATACATTGTGTTATTATACCTTTATTACAGTGTAATAATACATTCTTATTATACATTTATTACAGTCCCATAATACATTGTGTGATTCTACTTTTTTACAGTGCCATAATACATTGTGAAATTATACCTTTATTACAGTGTAATAATACACTGTGCTATTATTACTTTATTACAGTGTAATAACACATTGTGGTATTATACCTTTATTACAGTGTAATAACACATTGTGGTATTATACCTTTATTACAGTGTAATAACACATTGTGGTATTATACCTTTATTACAGTGTAATAATACATTGTGTAATTATACCTTTATTACAGTGTAATAATACACTGTGCTATTATACCTTTATTACAGTATAATAATACACTGTGTTATTATACCTCTATTACAGTGTAATAATACATTGTCTTATAATACATGTATTACATTATACCTTTATTACAGTGTAATAATACACTGTGCTATTATACCTTTATTACAGTGTAATAATACATTCTTTTTATACATTTATTACAGTCCTATAATACATTGTGTGATTCTACCTTTTAACAGTGCCATAATACATTGTGAAATTATACCTTTATTACAGTGTAATAACACATTGTGGTATTAAACCTTTATTACAGTGTAATAACACATTGTGGTATTAAACCTTTATTACAGTGTAATAACACATTGTCTTATTATACCTTTATTACAGTATAATAATACACTGTGTTATTATACCTCTATTACAGTGTAATAATACATTGTCTTATAATACCTTTATTACAGTATAATAATACACTGTGTTATTATACCTTTATTACAGTGTAATAATACATTCTTATTATACATTTATTACAATGTAATAATACATTGTGTAATTATACATTTATTACAATATAATAATACATTGTGCTATTATACATGACAATGAAATACATTGTGCTATTATACATTTATCACAGTGTAATAATACATTGTGTAATTATACCTTCATTACAGTGCCATAAGACATTGTGTAATTATACCTTTATTACAGTGTAATAATACATTGTGCTATTATACCTTTATTACAGTGTAATAACACATTGTGGTATTATACCTTTATTACAGTGTAATGATACATTGTCTTATTCCTTTATTACAGTGTAATAATACACTGTGTTATTATACCTTCATTACAGTGCCATGATACATTGTGTAATTATACCTTTATTACAGTGTAATAATACACTGTGCTATTATACCTTTATTACAGTGTAATAACACATTGTGGTATTATACCTTTATTACAGTGTAATGATACATTGTCTTATACCTTTATTACAGTGTAATAATACATTGTGTTATTATACATTATTACAATGTAATAATACATTGTGTTATTATACATTTATTACAATGTAATAATACATTGTGTTATTATAACTTTATTACAGTGTAATACATTCTTATTATACATTTATTACAGTCCCATAATACATTGTGTGATTCTACTTTTTTACAGTGCCATAATACATTGTGAAATTATACCTTTATTACAGTGTAATAATACACTGTGCTATTATACCTTTATTACAGTGTAATAACACCTTGTGGTATTATAACTTTATTACAGTGTAATAATACATTGTCTTATTATACCTTTATTACAGTGTAATTATAAACTGTGTTATTATACAATTATTACAATGTAATAATACATTGTGTTATTATACCTTTATTACAGTATAATAATACATTGTGAAATTATACCTTTATTACAATGTAATAATACATTGTGTAATTATACATTTATCACAGTGTAATAATACATTGTGTAATTATACCTTTATTACAGTGTAATAATACACTGTGCTATTATACCTTTATTACAGTGTAATAATAAATTCTTATTATACATTTATTACAGTCCCATAATACATTGTGTGATTCTACTTTTTTACAGTGCCATAATACATTGTGAAATTATACCTTTATTACAGTGTAATAATACACTGTGCTATTATACCTTTATTACAGTGTAATAACACCTTGTGGTATTATAACTTTATTACAGTGTAATAATACATTGTCTTATTATACCTTTATTACAGTGTAATTATAAACTGTGTTATTATACAATTATTACAATGTAATAATACATTGTGTTATTATACCTTTATTACAGTATAATAATACATTGTGAAATTATACCTTTATTACAATGTAATAATACATTGTGTAATTATACATTTATCACAGTGTAATAATACATTGTGTAATTATACCTTTATTACAGTGTAATAATACACTGTGCTATTATACCTTTATTACAGTGTAATAATAAATTCTTATTATACATTTATTACAGTCCCATAATACATTGTGTGATTCTACCTTTTTACAGTCCCATAATACATTGTGAAATTATACCTTTATTACAGTGTAATAACATATTGTGGTATTATACCTTTATTACAGTGTAATAACACATTGTGGTATTATACCTTTATTGCAGTGTAATAACACATTGTGGTATTATACCTTTATTACAGTGTAATAATACATTGTGTTATTAATCATTTATTACAATGTAATAATACGTTGTGTTATTATACATTTATTACAATGTCATAATACATTGTGTTATTATACCTTTATTACAGTGTAATAATACATTCTTATTATACATTTATTACAGTCCCATAATACATTGTGTGATTCTACTTTTTTACAGTGCCATAATACATTGTGAAATTATACCTTTATTACAGTGTAATAATACACTGTGCTATTATTACTTTATTACAGTGTAATAACACATTGTGGTATTATACCTTTATTACAGTGTAATAACACATTGTGGTATTATACCTTTATTACAGTGTAATAACACATTGTGGTATTATACCTTTATTACAGTGTAATAACACATTGTGGTATTATACCTTTATTACAGTGTAATAATACATTGTGTAATTATACCTTTATTACAGTGTAATAATACACTGTGCTATTATACCTTTATTACAGTGTAATAACACATTGTCTTATTATACCTTTATTACAGTATAATAATACACTGTGTTATTATACCTCTATTACAGTGTAATAATACATTGTCTTATAATACATTTATTACATTATACCTTTATTACAGTGTAATAATACACTGTGCTATTATACCTTTATTACAGTGTAATAACACATTGTGGTATTATACCTTTATTACAGTGTAATGATGCATTGTCTTATACCTTTATTATAGAGTAATAATACATTGTGTTATTATACATTTATTACAATGTAATAATACATTGTGTTATTATACATTTATTACAATGTAATAATACATTGTGTTATTATAACTTTATTACAGTGTAATACATTCTTATTATACATTTATTACAGTCCCATAATACATTGTGTGATTCTACTTTTTTACAGTGCCATAATACATTGTGAAATTATACCTTTATTACAGTGTAATAATACACTGTGCTATTATACCTTTATTACAGTGTAATAACACATTGTGGTATTATAACTTTATTACAGTGTAATAATACATTGTCTTATTATACCTTTATTACAGTGTAATTATAAACTGTGTTATTATACAATTATTACAATGTAATAATACATTGTGTTATTATACCTTTATTACAGTATAATAATACATTGTGAAATTATACCTTTATTACAATGTAATAATACATTGTGTAATTATACATTTATCACAGTGTAATAATACACTGTGCTATTATTACTTTATTACAGTGTAATAACACATTGTGGTATTATACCTTTATTACAGTATAATAATACATTGTGAAATTATACCTTTATTACAATGTAATAATACATTGTGAAATTATACCTTTATTACAGTGTAATAATACACTGTGCTATTATTACTTTATTACAGTGTAATAACACATTGTGGTATTATACCTTTATTACAGTGTAATAACACATTGTGGTATTATACCTTTATTACAGTGTAATAACACATTGTGGTATTATACCTTTATTACAGTGTAATAATACATTGTGTAATTATACCTTTATTACAGTGTAATAATACACTGTGCTATTATACCTTTATTACAGTGTAATAACACATTGTCTTATTATACCTTTATAACAGTATAATAATACACTGTGTTATTATACCTCTATTACAGTGTAATAATACATTGTCTTATAATACATGTATTACATTATACCTTTATTACAGTGTAATAATACACTGTGCTATTATACCTTTATTACAGTGTAATAATACATTCTTTTTATACATTTATTACAGTCCTATAATACATTGTGTGATTCTACCTTTTAACAGTGCCATAATACATTGTGAAATTTTACCTTTATTACAGTGTAATAACACATTGTGGTATTAAACCTTTATTACAGTGTAATAACACATTGTGGTATTAAACCTTTATTACAGTGTAATAACACATTGTCTTATTATACCTTTATTACAGTATAATAATACACTGTGTTATTATACCTCTATTACAGTGTAATAATACATTGTCTTATAATACCTTTATTACAGTATAATAATACACTGTGTTATTATACCTTTATTACAGTGTAATAATACATTCTTATTATACATTTATTACAATGTAATAATACATTGTGTAATTATACATTTATTACAATATAATAATACATTGTGCTATTATACATGACAATGAAATACATTGTGCTATTATACATTTATCACAGTGTAATAATACATTGTGTAATTATACCTTCATTACAGTGCCATAAGACATTGTGTAATTATACCTTTATTACAGTGTAATAATACATTGTGCTATTATACCTTTATTACAGTGTAATAACACATTGTGCTATTATACCTTTATTACAGTGTAATGATACATTGTCTTATACCTTTATTACAGTGTAATAATACACTGTGTTATTATACCTTCATTACAGTGCCATGATACATTGTGTAATTATACCTTTATTACAGTGTAATAATACACTGTGCTATTATACCTTTATTACAGTGTAATAACACATTGTGGTATTATACCTTTATTACAGTGTAATGATACATTGTCTTATACCTTTATTACAGTGTAATAATACATTGTGTTATTATACATTATTACAATGTAATAATACATTGTGTTATTATACATTTATTACTATGTAATAATACATTGTGTTATTACACCTTTATTACAGTGTAATAATACATTCTTATTATACATTTATTACAGTACCATAATACAATGTGTGATTCTACTTTTTTACAGTGCCATAATACATAGTGAAATTATACCTTTATTACAGTGTAATAATACACTGTGCTATTATACCTTTATTATAGTGTAATAACACATTGTGGTATTATAACTTTATTACAGTGTAATAATACATTGTCTTATTATATCTTTATTACAGTGTAATAATAAACTGTGTTATTATACATTTATTACAATGTAATAATACATTGTGTTATTATACCTTTATTACAGTATAATAATACATTGTGAAATTATACCTTTATTACAATGTAATAATACATTGTGTAATTATACCTTCATTACAGTGCATGATACATTGTGTAATTATACCTTTATTACAGTGTAATAATACATTGTGTTATTATACCTTTATTACAGTGTAATAATAAATTCTTATTATACATTTATTACAGTCCCATAATACATTGTGTGATTCTACTTTTTTACAGTGCCATAATACATTGTGAAATTATACTTTTATTACAGTGTAATAATACACTGTGCTATTATTACTTTATTACAGTGTAATAACACATTGTGGTATTATACCTTTATTACAGTATAATAATACACTGTGTTATTATACCTTTATTACAGTGTAATAATAAATTGTCTTATAATACCTTTATTACAGTGTAATAATACTTTGTGTAATTATACCTTTATTACAGTGTAATAATACACTGTGCTATTATACCTTTATTACAGTGTAATAACACATTGTCTTATTATACCTTTATTACAGTATAATAATACACTGTGTTATTATACCTCTATTACAGTGTAATAATACATTGTCTTATAATACCTTTATTACATTATACCTTTATTACAGTGTAATAATACACTGTGCTATTATACCTTTATTACAGTGTAATAATACATTCTTATTATACATTTATTACAATGTAATAATACATTGTGTAATTATACATTTATTACAATATAATAATACATTGTGCTATTATACATTTATGACAATGAAATACATTGTGCTATTATACATTTATCACAGTGTAATAATACATTATGTAATTATACCTTCATTACAGTGCCATAATACATTGTGTAATTATACCTTCATTACAGTGCCATAACACATTGTGTAATTATACCTTTATTACAGTGTAATAATACACTGTGCTATTATACCTTTATTACAGTGTAATAACACATTGTGGTATTATACCTTTATTACAGTGTAATAACAAATTGTGGTATTATACCTTTGTTACAGTGTAATAATACATTGTCTTATAATACCTTTATTACAGTATAATAATACACTTTGTTATTATACCTTTATTACAGTGTAATAATACATTCTTATTATACATTTATTACAATGTAATAATACATTGTGTAATTATACATTTATTACAATGTAATAATACATTGTGCTATTATACCTTTATGACAATGAAATACATTGTGCTATTATACATTTATCACAGTGTAATAATACATTGTGTAATTATACCTACATTACAGTGCCATAATACATTGTGTTATTATACCTTTATTACAGTGTAATAATACACTGTGCTATTATACCTTTATTACAGTGTAATAACACATTGTGGTATTATACCTTTATTACAGTGTAATAATACATTCTTATTATACATTTATTACAGTCCCATAATACATTGTGTGATTCTACTTTTTTACAGTGCCATAATACATTGTGAAATTATACCTACATTACAGTGCCATAATACATTGTGTTATTATACCTTTATTACAGTGTAATAATACACTGTGCTATTATACCTTTATTACAGTGTTATAACACATTGTGGTATTATACCTTTATTACAGTGTTATAACACATTGTGGTATTATACCTTTATTACAGTGTAATAATACACTGTGCTATTATACCTTTATTACAGTGTAATAATACATTCTTATTATACATTTATTACAGTCCCATAATACATTGTGTGATTCTACTTTTTTACAGTGCCATAATACATAGTGAAATTATACCTTTATTACAGTGTAATAATACACTGTGCTATTATACCTTTATTATAGTGTAATAACACATTGTGGTATTATACCTTTATTACAGAGTAATGATACATTGTCTTATTATACCTTTATGACAGTGTAATAATACACTGTGTTATTATACCTTTATTACAGTGTAATAATACATTCTTATTATACATTCATTACAGTCCCATAATACATTGTGAAATTATACCTTTATTACAGTGTAATAATACACTGTGCTATTATACCTTTATTACAGTGTAATAACACATTGTGGTATTATACCTTTATTACAGTGTAATGATGCATTGTCTTATACCTTTATTATAGAGTAATAATACATTGTGTTATTATACATTTATTACAATGTAATAATACATTGTGTTATTATAACTTTATTACAGTGTAATACATTCTTATTATACATTTATTACAGTCCCATAATACATTGTGTGATTCTACTTTTTTACAGTGCCATAATACATTGTGAAATTATACCTTTATTACAGTGTAATAATACACTGTGCTATTATACCTTTATTACAGTGTAATAACACATTGTGGTATTATAACTTTATTACAGTGTAATAATACATTGTCTTATTATACCTTTATTACAGTGTAATTATAAACTGTGTTATTATACAATTATTACAATGTAATAATACATTGTGTTATTATACCTTTATTACAGTATAATAATACATTGTGAAATTATACCTTTATTACAATGTAATAATACATTGTGTAATTATACATTTATCACAGTGTAATAATACATTGTGTAATTATACCTTCATTACAGTGCCATGATACATTGTGTAATTATACCTTTATTACAGTGTAATAATACACTGTGCTATTATACCTTTATTACAGTGTAATAATAAATTCTTATTATACATTTATTACAGTCCCATAATACATTGTGTGATTCTACCTTTTTACAGTCCCATAATACATTGTGAAATTATACCATTATTACAGTGTAATAACATATTGTGGTATTATACCTTTATTACAGTGTAATAACACATTGTGGTATTATACCTTTATTACAGTGTAATAATACATTGTGTTATTAATCATTTATTACAATGTAATAATACGTTGTGTTATTATACATTTATTACAATGTAATAATACATTGTGTTATTATACCTTTATTACAGTGTAATAATACATTCTTATTATACATTTATTACAGTCCCATAATACATTGTGTGATTCTACTTTTTTACAGTGCCATAATACATTGTGAAATTATACCTTTATTACAGTGTAATAATACACTGTGCTATTATTACTTTATTACAGTGTAATAACACATTGTGGTATTATACCTTTATTACAGTGTAATAACACATTGTGGTATTATACCTTTATTACAGTGTAATAACACATTGTGGTATTATACCATTATTACAGTGTAATAATACATTGTGTAATTATACCTTTATTACAGTGTAATAATACACTGTGCTATTATACCTTTATTACAGTGTAATAACACATTGTCTTATTATACCTTTATTACAGTATAATAATACACTGTGTTATTATACCTCTATTACAGTGTAATAATACATTGTCTTATAATACATTTATTACATTATACCTTTATTACAGTGTAATAATACACTGTGCTATTATACCTTTATTACAGTGTAATAACACATTGTGGTATTATACCTTTATTACAGTGTAATGATGCATTGTCTTATACCTTTATTATAGAGTAATAATACATTGTGTTATTATACATTTATTACAATGTAATAATACATTGTGTTATTATACATTTATTACAATGTAATAATACATTGTGTTATTATAACTTTATTACAGTGTAATACATTCTTATTATACATTTATTACAGTCCCATAATACATTGTGTGATTCTACTTTTTTACAGTGCCATAATACATTGTCTTATTATACCTTTATTACAGTGTAATAATACACTGTGCTATTATACCTTTATTACAGTGTAATAATACATTGTCTTATTATACCTTTATTACAGTGTAATTATAAACTGTGTTATTATACAATTATTACAATGTAATAATACATTGTGTTATTATACCTTTATGACAGTATAATAATACATTGTGAAATTATACCTTTATTACAATGTAATAATACATTGTGTAATTATACATTTATCACAGTGTAATAATACATTGTGTAATTATACCTTCATTACAGTGCCATGATACATTGTGTAATTATACCTTTATTACAGTGTAATAATACACTGTGCTATTATACCTTTATTACAGTGTAATAATAAATTCTTATTATACATTTATTACAGTCCCATAATACATTGTGAAATTATACCTTTATTACAGTGTAATAACACATTGTGGTATTATACCTTTATTACAGTGTAATGATGCATTGTCTTATACCTTTATTATAGAGTAATAATACATTGTGTTATTATACATTTATTACAATGTAATAATACATTGTGTTATTATACATTTATTACAATGTAATAATACATTGTGTTATTATAACTTTATTACAGTGTAATACATTCTTATTATACATTTATTACAGTCCCATAATACATTGTGTGATTCTACTTTTTTACAGTGCCATAATACATTGTGAAATTATACCTTTATTACAGTGTAATAATACACTGTGCTATTATACCTTTATTACAGTGTAATAACACATTGTGGTATTATAACTTTATTACAGTGTAATAATACATTGTCTTATTATACCTTTATTACAGTGTAATTATAAACTGTGTTATTATACAATTATTACAATGTAATAATACATTGTGTTATTATACCTTTATTACAGTATAATAATACATTGTGAAATTATACCTTTATTACAATGTAATAATACATTGTGTAATTATACATTTATCACAGTGTAATAATACATTGTGTAATTATACCTTCATTACAGTGCCATGATACATTGTGTAATTATACCTTTATTACAGTGTAATAATACACTGTGCTATTATACCTTTATTACAGTGTAATAATAAATTCTTATTATACATTTATTACAGTCCCATAATACATTGTGTGATTCTACCTTTTTACAGTCCCATAATACATTGTGAAATTATACCATTATTACAGTGTAATAACATATTGTGGTATTATACCTTTATTACAGTGTAATAACACATTGTGGTATTATACCTTTATTGCAGTGTAATAACACATTGTGGTATTATACCTTTATTACAGTGTAATAATACATTGTGTTATTAATCATTTATTACAATGTAATAATACGTTGTGTTATTATACATTTATTACAATGTAATAACACATTGTGGTATTATACCTTTATTGCAGTGTAATAACACATTGTGGTCAAGTCAAGTCAAGTCATCTTCATTTATATAGCGCTTTTAACAATGTAGATTGTCTCAAAGCAGCTTTACAGAGATAAGCGTATAATTTAAGGTAACAGAGATTGTTTCGGCTTTACAGCAGAGTTAAGTTATTTCCATCTAAAGTTAGTTTTAATTGATTTGGTTCCGTCGCAATGATCATTTGTTATTAAATTAGGGGCCGCTAAGACGACACCATTCTCTCTACACAGACTTTAAACGCGAACCTGTGAGAAACGCTGATGGCGGTCACATGCGCATTTAGAATGGGTTCTATAGTTATGTGCGTAAGAATATACGCAGGTTTGGAATTCCCTACAAGCCAAGCCTAAACAAAATACTTGTCTTTCCTTATAAATTTTGATAAGGAATTTTATTTTATTTGTTGCTTTGGGGTAGGACCGCAAGACGAATTTTCCCGACAACGCCTTATCTGTAGAGTGGTAGTGGGATCCTCCATAGGGAGAGACTAGTTGGCACTTCAGCACTGCGTTGTCATCGGTCCAGGTGAAGGTCCTTCGTCAGATCTGGATACGGCCTGGATCCGGCAGGCTGCAGGAAAAACCTTGGGATAAACACAGACACTAAAATTAGCGTAGATGCCATTCTTCTCGTGATGAAACGAGTACATCAGGATTTTTGGGAAGTGTTCCCGGTTCCGGCTGACCTAATCTATGCAGCATAACATTAAATTATAGAAGTCTATAATGTATTATGTGAAAGCTAGGTCAAAGAGATGTGTCTTTAATCTGGCTTTGAACTGACAGAGTGTGTCTGCTTCCCGGACAATGGTAGGAAGACTGTTCCAGAGTTTTGGTGCTAAATAGGAAAAGGATCTACCGCCAGCAGTCGATTTTGATATTCTAGGTATAATCAACTGGCCGGAATTTTGAGATCGTAATAGACGTGACGGACTATAATGCGTTAAGAGCTCGCTCAAGTACTGCGGAGCTAAACCATTCAGTGCTTTGTAAGTAATCAGCAATATTTTAAAATTTATGCGATGTTTAATAGGGAGCCAGTGCAGTTTTGACAGAACCGGGCTAATATGGTCATACTTCCTGGTTCTGGTAAGAACTCGAGCTGCTGCGTTTTGGACCAGCTGTAGTTTGTTTATTAAGCGTGCAGGGCAACCACCCAGTAGAGCATTACAATAATCTAGCCTTGAGGTCATGAACGCATGAACTAATTGTTCCGCATTTGTCAATGAGAGCATATGACGTAATTTAGATATATTTTTAAGATGGAAAAATGCAGTTTTACAGATACTAGACACGTGACTTTCAAATGAAAGATTGGTATCAAAGAGCACACCCAGGTTCCTAACCGACGACGAAGACTTAACAGAGCAGCCATCAAGTGTTAGACAGTATTCTAGATTATTACGTGAGGAAGTTTTTTGTCCAATAATTAGAAACTCTGTTTTTTCAGAATTTAGAAGTAGGAAATTACAAGTCATCCAATTTTTTATATCCGCTATGCATTCCGTTAATTTTGTGAATTGATAAGTTTCGTTAGGTTTTGAAGAAATATAGAGCTGAGTATCGTCAGCATAACAGTGAAAGCTAATTCCATGTTTCCTAATGATATCTCCTAATGGTAGCATGTACAGAGTGAACAGCAGCGGTCCTAATACTGAGCCTTGTGGTACGCCATACTTAACCTGTGATCGATGAGACATCTCATCATTTACTGCTACAAACTGATAACGGTCAGATAAGTATGATTTAAACCATGCTAGTGCATTTCCTGTAATGCCAACATAATGTTCTAATTTATTTAAAAGAACGTTGTGGTCGATGGTGTCAAATGCAGCGCTAAGATCGAGTAACACTAATAGAGAGATACAACCACGATCGGATGATAAGAGCAAATCATTTGTGACTCTAACGAGAGCTGTTTCGGTACTATGGTACGGTCTAAATCCGGACTGGAAATCCTCGCAGATATCATTTCTTTCAAGAAAGGAACACAGTTGTGATGATACTGCCTTTTCTAATATCTTTGACAGAAAAGGTAGATTCGAGATCGGCCTGTAATTGACTAATTCTGAAGGATCAAGTTGCGTTTTTTTAACAAGCGGTTTAATCAAAGCCAGCTTAAAGTTTTTTGGTACGTATCCTAGAGACAAAGACGAATTAATGATATTAAGAAGAGGATCTATGACCTCTGGAAGTATTTCTTTCAGTAGCTTAGTCGGTATAGGGTCTAACATACATGTTGTAGATTTAGATGATTTAATGAGTTTAGTAAATTCTTCCTCTCCTATAGCAACGAATGAATCAAATTTTTCCTCAGGGAGACTACAATGCACTGCCTGATGCGATACTGTAGTAGACGGTTGCATAGTTATAATTTTGTCCCTGATATTATCAATCTTATAAGTGAAGAAGTTCATAAAGTCATTACTGCTGTGTTGCTTGGAAACTTCGGTGCTTGAAGCTTTATTTTTCGTTAGTTTAGCCACCGTTTCAAATAAATACCTAGGATTATGTTTATTTTCTTCTAATAGGGTTGAAAAATAAGCAGATCTAGCAGCTTTTAAAGCCTCTCTGTAAGTAATTGAGCTCTCTTTCCATGAAATGCGAAATACCTCTAGTTTTGTTTTCTTCCAGTTGCGCTCCATTTTTCTGGCTGCTCTCTTAAGGGCCCGAGTGTGCTCGTTGTACCACGGCGTTGGACTATTTTCTTTAATCTTCTTTAAGCGCAACGGAGCAACTGTGTCTAAAGTGCTGGAAAAGAGAGAGTTAAACATTTCTGTTGTAATATCTAGTTCTTCTAAGCTATCTGAGATGCTGAGATGATGAAACTGATTAGGAAGATTATTAATAAAGCAATCTTTAGTAGCAGAAGTGATAGGTCTCACATATTTGAAACACGGAGTCGGCTTTGCAGCCTTGGCTAAATGCAAATTACACGAGACTAGATAATGATCTGAGATGTCATCGCTCTGCTGCAGAATTTCAACGGCATCCACATCTATTCCGTGTGATAATATTAGATCTAGAGTATGATTACGACGATGAGTAGGTCCTGACACGTGTTGTCTAACTCCAATTGAATTTACAATGTCTTTAAATGCCAATCCCAATGCATCTTTTTCATTATCGATGTGTATATTAAAATCACCAACAATTAGTACTTTATCTGCAGTCAATATTAATTCTGATAGAAAGTCCGCAAATTCTTTGATAAAGTCTGTATGGTGCCCTGGTGGCCTGTATACAGTAGCCAGCACAAATCTCAAACGTGATTTATCGTTTACACTATATATTTTTACATTAAGCACCAATGCTTCAAAAGAATTATATTTAAAACTTGATTTCTTAGTGGTTTTGAAACTATTACTATAGATTACAGCAACACCACCCCCTTTGCGTTTCAGACGAGGCTCATGTTTATAACAGTAATCTTGCGGGGTTGATTCATTTAAAGTAATGTAATCGTTTGGTTTTAGCCAGGTTTCTGTCAAACACAGCACATCTAGGTTATTATCTGCAATCATATCATTAACAATGAGTGCTTTTGAAGTAAGCGATCGAATATTCAGCAACCCAAGCTTTAGCATTTGCTCATCTGTATTATAGCTGTTTTTTATTTGTTGAACATCAATTAAATTAACCTTAGTTGGGTTTAAACGTTTTTTGGATTTCCAAATTCGGGGAACAGACACAGTCTCTATATGATGATATCTAGGTGAAAGAGGCTCTATGTGATGGGATTTATCTGACCTTGGTGACGAGAGGCCGCTAGCAGACAGTCGGTTTAGCCAGTCTGTCTGCTTCCTGACCTGAGCCCCAGATTGTCATGTTTGAGCTCTAAGACTATGAGCCATATTACTAGAGAGAAGAGCAGCACCATCCCAGGAGGGATGAATACCATCTCTTTTCAACAGGTCAGGTTTGCCCCAAAAACTTTTCCAATTGTCTATGAATTCTATATTATTAAGCGGACACCACTTAGACAGCCAACCGTTAAGCGAACACAATCTACTAACTATCTCATCACTCCTGCGAACAGGAAGGGGGCCAGAGCAAATTACAGTCCTTGACATCGTACTTGCAAGTTCACACACCTCTTTAATATTAATTTTGGTGATCTCCGACTGGCGGAGTCGAACATCATTAGTGCCGACATGAATAATGATCTTAGAGAATTTACGATTAGCATTAGCCAGCACTTTTAAATTTGCTTTGATGTCAGGCGCTCTGGCTCCCGGCAAACATGTGACTATGGTGGTTGGTGTCTCTATTTTCACGTTCCGTGTAATAGAATCGCCAATAACTAGGGCACAATCATTCTCAGTGGGTGTTTCACTGAGCGGGGCAAATCGATTTGTTATGGTAATCGGAACGGAAGAGTGGTTTTTAGATCCGCGACTAGAGCGATCCCTCACTGTCACCCATTTGCCCGGCTGCACGGGCTCTACTTCAGCCAGAACCGACTCATGTAAAGTGTGCACTATTCTATGCGCATCCAAAACATCTAAAGCACTAGCACTCTTACTATCCTCAATTAAAGTTTGGATGCGTGTTTCTAATTCTGAAATCTTCTCTGTCAACCTAACTGTCTCCTTACATTTATCACATATAAATCCTATATTGTCGACAGAGAAGCCTATACTAAACATGTGACATGAAGTGCAAGTGACAATAACAGGACAAGACATTACTCACCGTGTTTGTTGAGTGATTCTTACTCACCTGAGCTTTTTATGAACTCAAAGGCGCGGACGCGCGAGAGAAAAATAAATAAATAAAATAGCTGAGCGCACGGGTGGCGCGTTAACAGGCTAGCGAATTACTAGCGTTTTGTGCTAGTAGTACTAATAACAAAAGCTAGCGATGTCAGGTTAATCTGAGATGTTGGGTAAAATGTAGTAGTATAAACAACTAGAAATGGTAGTAAAATGATGGTTCAAAACAAAGAAATATATGGCTAAGACGGAGCTTATCGCACCGAATCAAACAAACACACTCACAGCAGGCAGCGAGGCAGACAGGAGCAATCGATCAGACAGGAGCAATCGATCCAGTCGTATTATACAGTGGTATTATACCTTTATTACAGTGTAATGATGCATTGTCTTATACCTTTATTATAGAGTAATAATACATTGTGTTATTATACATTTATTACAATGTAATAATACATTGTGTTATTATACATTTATTACAATGTAATAATACATTGTGTTATTATAACTTTATTACAGTGTAATACATTCTTATTATACATTTATTACAGTCCCATAATACATTGTGTGATTCTACTTTTTTACAGTGCCATAATACATTGTGAAATTATACCTTTATTACAGTGTAATAATACACTGTGCTATTATACCTTTATTACAGTGTAATAACACATTGTGGTATTATAACTTTATTACAGTGTAATAATACATTGTCTTATTATACCTTTATTACAGTGTAATTATAAACTGTGTTATTATACAATTATTACAATGTAATAATACATTGTGTTATTATACCTTTATTACAGTATAATAATACATTGTGAAATTATACCTTTATTACAATGTAATAATACATTGTGTAATTATACATTTATCACAGTGTAATAATACATTGTGTAATTATACCTTCATTACAGTGCCATGATACATTGTGTAATTATACCTTTATTACAGTGTAATAATAAATTCTTATTATACATTTATTACAGTCCCATAATACATTGTGTGATTCTACCTTTTTACAGTCCCATAATACATTGTGAAATTATACCATTATTACAGTGTAATAACATATTGTGGTATTATACCTTTATTACAGTGTAATAACACATTGTGGTATTATACCTTTATTGCAGTGTAATAACACATTGTGGTATTATACCTTTATTACAGTGTAATAATACATTGTGTTATTAATCATTTATTACAATGTAATAATACGTTGTGTTATTATACATTTATTACAATGTAATAATACATTGTGTTATTATACCTTTATTACAGTGTAATAATACATTCTTATTATACATTTATTACAGTCCCATAATACATTGTGTGATTCTACTTTTTTACAGTGCCATAATACATTGTGAAATTATACCTTTATTACAGTGTAATAATACACTGTGCTATTATTACTTTATTACAGTGTAATAACACATTGTGGTATTATACCTTTATTACAGTGTAATAACACATTGTGGTATTATACCTTTATTACAGTGTAATAACACATTGTGGTATTATACCTTTATTACAGTGTAATAATACATTGTGTAATTATACCTTTATTACAGTGTAATAATACACTGTGCTATTATACCTTTATTACAGTGTAATAACACATTGTCTTATTATACCTTTATTACAGTATAATAATACACTGTGTTATTATACCTCTATTACAGTGTAATAATACATTGTCTTATAATACATTTATTACATTATACCTTTATTACAGTGTAATAATACACTGTGCTATTATACCTTTATTACAGTGTAATAACACATTGTGGTATTATACCTTTATTACAGTGTAATGATGCATTGTCTTATACCTTTATTATAGAGTAATAATACATTGTGTTATTATACATTTATTACAATGTAATAATACATTGTGTTATTATACATTTATTACAATGTAATAATACATTGTGTTATTATAACTTTATTACAGTGTAATACATTCTTATTATACATTTATTACAGTCCCATAATACATTGTGTGATTCTACTTTTTTACAGTGCCATAATACAGGGGTTTTCAAAGTGGGGGCCGCCAGGGGGCGCCAGGGGGGCCGCAGCAAGTTGGGGAAAAAAGCGGAAAAAAGTAAAAAAATATATATTTATAAAAAATATTAAATATTTGCTAATATGAGTATTGTTATGAAATAACATTATAATAATTTGTTGCATAGCCTATCTTAACATTATACTTTTAATGTTAATATTTTAGAGATGAACTGATTGATCGGCTAGTGACAAGAATTGGCCGATTTTCACGTGATTTTCAGTCTGACATATGCCGATTCAAATGCACTCGGGCGCCGCATGAATAACATGATCGCGCAACATCAGCATCACACATGCACACAGAACGCACATGTAGGAAACCTTGTGAATTACGGTCGTTTCAGACCGCGAGCAGCGCGATTTTTTTTCCGGCGTGCATGTTCAGTGAGTGCATTCACACCGCGAGCAGGAGCAGCGCGTGAGCGTCAAGCAGGAGCGTCGCGTGAGCAGCAGTGAAGCGGAGGGTTTCGGCGCCGAGTCTATTTTTGCTGCGCTGCTCATGCTCAATTAAAGTGAAGGCACACTTTTGATGGACAAAATAAATATGATTTCACACAAAAAGTACCTAAAATGCACATATTGCATGTATAGTTAGTGTGTTTGAACAAGAACTGGAGTAGGATTTTTGCCTTCATTTTCTTTTCTGACATAGCCTACTAAAGAAAATGAAGACAAAAATATTTATAGAAAATGTATTAATTTAAACTTGTTTTTATTAATCAGTTTGGGTAAAAGTGGTGTTTTATTATATAGAGGCTATATTGGGGCTGGAGGAATTAACGCGTTAATCTTTGCGATTAATTTGAAATGTTTAACGCGTTAAAAAAATAACGCATTTAACGCAGCACTTTTTTTTGCCTCGTTTTAATGATTTCCTGTTGCGGCTGCTATTAAAAAGCCGAAAATATGTGGATCGGGTTTCATTCTCGAGCAGCTTTAATGAGCGGGTCTTTTCCGCTCCGTGTGCGCCGCCGCACTCTCCGTTCCGTGTGTGTGTGTGTGTGTGTCGGCCATAGGTGTCGGCGCGCTGCGCGTTCTGCTCTGTCGTTCACGGCCCAAACGCTCCAATCATGTACCGATCACGCACTGGAAAAGCAAGTCCGCTCAAATAAGGTGAAATTTCTCTCTAGACTTCTGTTTGCTGCGCTGTTATTCATGCTGGGCAACAATGTTAAAGGGATAGCTCACCCAAAAATGAAAATTCTGTAATTTACTCTCCCTCAAGTTGTTCCAAACCTGTATGATTTCCTTTCTTCTGCTAAACACAAAAGAAGATATTTTAAAGAAGGTTTGTAACTAAACAGTTGCTGGTCCCCATTGACCATAGTATTTTTTTTTCCTATTCACCTTATTTTTAACGGAAATACGGACGCAGCCAGTTGACGGTATTTTGTGCGAGACTTCCGGTCAGGCACTTCCGGTAACTGGCGCGCTGATCACTTTTCACCATATCGGTTAATTAAACAAGTGTTCCTAACAACTAACTCATCGTCATGGCTTCGGGGAAGACCGGGATTGTTTGTGCAGTTAGAGGTTGTCATAAACTGATACAAAAGAAAGGTTTACTTGGAGCAGGAGTGTTTTAATCATCGAAATCATTGACATTTTAATCAGGCGCCCTACGACCAGAGACACACTGGCTGCGTGGCGTTTCTGTTGCGTGGCGTTTTACATGTCTTTGCACACCAGTAACGTGTCTGACGCGGCACTGCTAGGTGACATATGATCCTCATTCATTGGTGATTATATTCGACATAATGGGGAGAGAGTTGTGGAAGGCCTTTAATGTTAAACATATATATAGCAGCAAAGACAACGTCGGCAGTATTGACGGCAAAACAGGCTACAGAATATTTCGTTCTGTATTGACAGGTGCAATATTAGAAAATCGATTTTTTTTCATTGCATTTATATCTGCATTTGTCAAAACCTAAAATTTCAAACATCAAAATGTAATTTATTAATATGTATTCATGTAAAATTAAATACAAAGATCTTTTCCTATTCTATTTTGTCTGGAAACGCTTCCAAAACGCTTGCGTGTCGCGTGAAAAATAGGCGTCGATTCTATTTATAGCATGCACGCGTTTTCCGCGCCTGTGAGACGCGCGTGTCACGCAGGCAGTGTGCACGTTCTAACCTGTTAACATGGGAGCCGAAATAAAAACGGACACGCAGTGTGTCGCCGGCCTGAGGAATCCCTTCGCCTGTGGTTAAAAGCTTTACATTTGAAGAAACCATCGAAACGACCGTATGTTTGTTCTTTTCATTTCGTGAGCACCTATAGAAGACCACCCGATACCAGAAAAGTGGCTGGGCTATGAAGTCTCAATAAAAACCATGATAAAAACTCCAAGGAGAAACAAAATCATTATAGTAACCCCTGTATAAAATCTAGTGATCATGGCATAATGGCATGATCATGGCATTTATTTTGTATGATTTACAACTATTTATAGCCATCTACTTATTGCTATCCATCCTATGCTTTGGTTGCATTCTTATGGCATTATTAATACATTTGACATGACAAAATACCTCTATATTAGTCCAGCGTTGGCTCGACTATGTTTAGGGCGGGGCTGAAGGCGCCGGTGAAGTTTTGTCACTCTGCCAGCTAGATGCATGAGTGTTTTCAACCAGGTCCGGTACCCTAACTGAGTGAGGCGGGGCTTTAGTTCTTTGTAGTATTCATCTGCTACGGCATGTGTAACATTTTTCTATCAACTCTGCATAATCCTTCGCGATCGATATGTTATTTAGCCCAGGGAAGCGAGGAAACGGAAGTGCCGCACAAAAACCGGATATTGGACCCATGTTTACTTCCGCGTTCGAAAATAAGGTGGATATGGAAGTCAATGGGGTCCATCAGTCGTTTGGTTACCGACTTTCTTCAAAATATCTTCTTTTGTGTTCAGCAGAAGAAAGAAAGTCATAAAGGTTTGGAACAACTTGAGGAAGAGTAAATGAGGACAGAATTTTTAATTTTTGGGTGAACTATTCCTTTAAAATGACCTGCTCTGATCACATGCTATGTGTAATAATAGCTTTTTTAGGACTATAGTTTATTTTTATAATTAGTAAAAAAAAAAAAAATTGAAAAAAAAAAATCTTAAATTGATTATGTTGATTGATTATTGAAAAAGAATAATACATTGATATATTGATGTTTAATATTATTTTAATATAGGGCTATTTTCTGTTCCTTTTTTCTGGTGATTCTAAGTTTTAATTATTGATGATAACAAGCTTGGAGGAAATGCAATTAATTGCAATTAATTACAGCAAATTGTGCAAGTAATTAGTTAATTTTTTCTAATCGATTCCCAGCCCTAATATATATATATATATATATATCTGATGTTCACCTAGATGTTTTATTTATTTATTTCTACACGTGCCGTAGTATTGTCGATGGGTTCAATAACACATCCTGCAAAAGGGGGGCCTTGGCCAGAACCTAGTGGTATTTGGGGGGCCTTGGCATGGAAAAGTTTGGGAACCCCTGCCATAATACATTGTGAAATTATACCTTTATTACAGTGTAATAATACACTGTGCTATTATACCTTTATTACAGTGTAATAACACATTGTGGTATTATAACTTTATTACAGTGTAATAATACATTGTCTTATTATACCTTTATTACAGTGTAATTATAAACTGTGTTATTATACAATTATTACAATGTAATAATACATTGTGTTATTATACCTTTATGACAGTATAATAATACATTGTGAAATTATACCTTTATTACAATGTAATAATACATTGTGTAATTATACATTTATCACAGTGTAATAATACATTGTGTAATTATACCTTCATTACAGTGCCATGATACATTGTGTAATTATACCTTTATTACAGTGTAATAATACACTGTGCTATTATACCTTTATTACAGTGTAATAATAAATTCTTATTATACATTTATTACAGTCCCATAATACATTGTGAAATTATACCTTTATTACAGTGTAATAACACATTGTGGTATTATACCTTTATTACAGTGTAATAATACATTGTGTTATTAATCATTTATTACAATGTAATAATACGTTGTGTTATTATACATTTATTACAATGTAATAATACATTGTGTTATTATACCTTTATTACAGTGTAATAATACATTCTTATTATACATTTATTACAGTCCCATAATACATTGTGTGATTCTACTTTTTTACAGTGCCATAATACATTGTGAAATTATACCTTTATTACAGTGTAATAATACACTGTGCTATTATTACTTTATTACAGTGTAATAACACATTGTGGTATTATACCTTTATTACAGTGTAATAACACATTGTGGTATTATACCTTTATTACAGTGTAATAACACATTGTGGTATTATACCTTTATTACAGTGTAATAATACATTGTGTAATTATACCTTTATTACAGTGTAATAATACATTGTGTAATTATACCTTTATTACAGTGTAATAATACATTGTGTAATTATACCTTTATTACAGTGTAATAATACATTGTGTAATTATACCTTTATTACAGTGTAATAATACATTGTGTAATTATACCTTTATTACAGTGTAATAACACATTGTCTTATTATACCTTTATTACAGTATAATAGTACACTGTGTTATTATACCTCTATTACAGTGTAATAATACATTGTCTTATAATACATTTATTACATTATACCTTTATTACAGTGTAATAATACACTGTGCTATTATACCTTTATTACAGTGTAATAATACATTCTTTTTATACATTTATTACAGTCCTATAATACATTGTGTGATTCTACCTTTTTACAGTGCCATAATACATTGTGAAATTATACCTTTATTACAGTGTAATAACACATTGTGGTATTAAACCTTTATTACAGTGTAATAATACATTGTCTTATAATACCTTTATTACAGTATAATAATACACTGTGTTATTATACCTTTATTACAGTGTAATAATACATTCTTATTATACATTTATTACAATATAATAATACATTGTGCTATTATACATGACAATGAAATACATTGTGCTATTATACATTTATCACAGTGTAATAATACATTGTGTAATTATACCTTCATTACAGTGCCATAAGACATTGTGTAATTATACCTTTATTACAGTGTAATAATACATTGTGCTATTATACCTTTATTACAGTGTAATAACACATTGTGGTATTATACCTTTATTACAGTGTAATGATACATTGTCTTATACCTTTATTACAGTGTAATAATACACTGTGTTATTATACCTTTATTACAGTGTAATAATACATTCTTATTATACATTTATTACAATGTAATAATACATTGTGTAATTATACATTTATTACAATATAATACATTTTGCTATTATACCTTTATGACAATGAAATACATTGTGCTATTATACATTTATCACAGTGTAATAATACATTGTGTAATTATACCTTCATTACAGTGCCATAATACATTGTGTAATTATACCTTTATTACAGTGTAATAACACATTGTGCTATTATACCTTTATTACAGAGTAATAACACATTGTGGTATTATACCTTTATTACAGTGTAATGATACATTGTCTTATACCTTTATTACAGTGTAATAATACACAGTGTTATTATACCTTTATTACAGTGTAATAATACATTCTTATTATACATTTATTACAGTGTAATAATACATTCTTATCTTACATTTATTACAGTCCCATAATACATTGTGTGATTCTACCTTTTTACAGTGCCATAATACATTGTGAAATTATACCTTTATTACAGTGTAATAACACATTGTCGTAGTATACCTTTATTACAGTGTAATAATACATTGTCTTATAATACCTTTATTACAGTGTAATAATACATTGTGTTATTATACATTTATTACAATGTAATAATACATTGTGTAATTATACATTTATTACAATGCAATAATACATTGTGCTATTATACCTTTATGACAATGAAATACATTGTGCTATTATACATTTATCACAGTGTAATAATACATTGTGTAATTATACCTTCATTACAGTGTAATGATGCATTGCCTTATACCTTTATTACAGTGTAATAATACATTGTGTTATTATTAGAGGTGGGCATAGATACATTTTTTTTATCTAGATTAATCTAGATTAATTTTGAAATTAATCTAGATTAATCCAGATTAAAATGGCTCATTTGAATTCTGCCGAAGGCATTCAGAATATGTGTGCTACCCAAATAATGACTATAAAAGTAAGTCTTTGAGAACGGGTTTCTCAAGTCAGGTGGCGCATTAGACCAGGGGCTCATCTCCTGTTTCCAAAATGCATCCCAAACTGCTTGAGAAAGCTGTTCTACTCACTGTAAAAGGTTACTGTACTGTTACCGTCCGTAGGCAACATTAGGTAGGCCTATGTTATTATCAACTACTAGCGATGTTGCCTAAAATCCATATTGTGATATACATTGCAGCCTCTTGCGATAACGATATTATAATAAAACCATTTCAGAACAGGTTACACAGACCCTGCTAAACAACTGCTAAATGTATTTTTTTTAAAGGGTGTATGTAGTTTTGAGAACATATATTGTGCAAAACTGTAAGTATACAACATAATTTTGCAGATAAATAAAATGTAAGTACACTAGCTGCAGAGACTTAAGTAGGTCTAATGTTTATTATGGCTTGGAGCTTATGAAACCCCAACTTTAAAATTAGAATATTCTAACTGATGTCTTTTCAGTTAAAAAGAAACACAACAACGATTCTTTAAATCGGGCGCAGACAGAGATTATGTTCTACACCACTCAGATATATTGGGAATAATACTCGCGCGCTGGTATTCAGTGATATGTTTCGTTTTGCACAATGTAATAATACATTGTGTAATTATATCTTCATTACAGTGCCATAATACATTGTGTAATTATACCTTTATTACAGTGCAATAATACACTGTGCTATTATACCTTTATTACAGTGTAATAACACATTGTGGTATTATACCTTTATTACAGTGTAATAATACATTGTGTTATTATACATTTATTACAATGTAATAATACATTGTGTTATTATACATTTATTACAATGTAATAATACATTGTGTTATTATACATTTATTACAATGTAATAATACATTGTGTTATTATACCTTTATTACAGTGTAATACATTCTTATTATACATTTATTACAGTCCCATAATACATTGTGTGATTCTACTTTTTTACAGTGCCATAATACATTGTCTTATTATACCTTTATTACAGTGTAATAACACATTTTGGTATTATACCTTTATTACAGTGTAATGATACATTGTCTTATTATACCTTTATTACAGTGTAATAATACATTGTGTTATTATACCTTTATTACAATGTAATAATACATTGTGTTATTATACCTTTATTACAATGTAATAATACATTGTGTAATTATACATTTATTACAATGTACTAATACATTGTGAAATTATACCTTTATTACAATGCAATAATACATTGTGCTATTATACCTTTATGACAATGAAATACATTGTGCTATTATACATTTATCACAGTGTAATAGTACATTGTTTAATTATACCTTTATTACAGTGTAATAATACACTGTGCTATTATACCTTTATTAAAATGTAATAATACATTGTGTTATTATACATTTATTACAATGTAATAATATATTGTGTTATTATACATTTATTACAATGTAATAATACATTGTATGATTCTACTTTTTTACAGTGCCATAATACATTGTGTGATTCTACTTTTTTAGAGTGCCATAATACATTGTGAAATTATACCTTTATTACAGTGTAATAATACACTGTGATATTATACCTTTATTACAGTGTAATAACACATTGTGGTATTATACCTTTATTACAGTGTAATGATACATTGTCTTATACCTTTATTACAGTGTAATAACACATTGTGGTATTATACCTTTATTACAGTGTAATAATACATTGTGTTATTATACATTTATTACAATGTAATAATACATTGTGTTATTATACATTTATTACAATGTAATAATACATTGTGTTATTATACATTTATTACAATGTAATAATACATTGTGTTATTATACCTTTATTACAGTGTAATACATTCTTATTATACATTTATTACAGTCCCATAATACATTGTGTGATTCTACTTTTTTACAGTGCCATAATACATTGTCTTATTATACCTTTATTACAGTGTAATAACACATTTTGGTATTATACCTTTATTACAGTGTAATGATACATTGTCTTATTATACCTTTATTACAGTGTAATAATACATTGTGTTTTATACCTTTATTACAATGTAATAATACATTGTGTTATTATACCTTTATTACAATGTAATAATACATTGTGTAATTATACATTTATTACAATGTACTAATACATTGTGAAATTATACCTTTATTACAATGCAATAATACATTGAGCTATTACCTTTATGACAATGAAATACATTGTGCTATTATACATTTATCACAGTGTAATAGTACATTGTTTAATTATACCTTTATTACAGTGTAATAATACACTGTGCTATTATACCTTTATTAAAATGTAATAATACATTGTGTTATTATACATTTATTACAATGTAATAATATATTGTGTTATTATACATTTATTACAATGTAATAATACATTGTATGATTCTACTTTTTTACAGTGCCATAATACATTGTGTGATTCTACTTTTTTAGAGTGCCATAATACATTGTGAAATTATACCTTTATTACAGTGTAATAATACACTGTGATATTATACCTTTATTACAGTGTAATAACACATTGTGGTATTATACCTTTATTACAGTGTAATAATACATTGTGTTATTATACATTTATTACAATGTAATAATACATTGTGTTATTATACATTTATTACAATGTAATAATACATTGTGTTATTATACATTTATTACAATGTAATAATACATTGTGTTATTATACCTTTATTACAGTGTAATACATTCTTATTATACATTTATTACAGTCCCATAATACATTGTGTGATTCTACTTTTTTACAGTGCCATAATACATTGTCTTATTATACCTTTATTACAGTGTAATAACACATTTTGGTATTATACCTTTATTACAGTGTAATGATACATTGTCTTATTATACCTTTATTACAGTGTAATAATACATTGTGTTATTATACCTTTATTACAATGTAATAATACATTGTGTTATTATACCTTTATTACAATGTAATAATACATTGTGTAATTATACATTACAATGTACTAATACATTGTGAAATTATACCTTTATTACAATGCAATAATACATTGAGCTATTATACCTTTATGACAATGAAATACATTGTGCTATTATACATTTATCACAGTGTAATAGTACATTGTTTAATTATACCTTTATTACAGTGTAATAATACACTGTGCTATTATACCTTTATTAAAATGTAATAATACATTGTGTTATTATACATTTATTACAATGTTGTGTTATTATACATTTATTACAATGTAATAATACATTGTATGATTCTACTTTTTTACAGTGCCATAATACATTGTGTGATTCTACTTTTTTACAGTGCCATAATACATTGTGAAATTATACCTTTATTACAGTGTAATAATACACTGTGATATTATACCTTTATTACAGTGTAATAACACATTGTGGTATTATACCTTTATTACAGTGTAATAATACATTGTGTTATTATACATTTATTACAATGTAATAATACGTTGTGTTATTATACATTTATTACAATGTAATAATACATTGTGGTATTATACCTTTATTACAGTGTAATAATACACTGTGTTATTATACCTTTATTACAGTGTAATAATACATTCTTATTATACATTTATTACAGTCCCATAATACATTGTGTGATTCTACTTTTTTACAATGCCATAATACATTGTGAAATTATACCTTTATTACAGTGTAATAATAAACTGTGCTATTATACCTTTATTACAGTGTAATAATACACTGTGTTATTATACCTTTATTACAGTGTAATAATACATTGTGTTATTATACCTTTATTACAGTATAATAATACATTGTGAAATTATACCTTTATTACAATGTAATAATACATTGTGTAATTATACATTTATTACAATGTACGAATACATTGTGAAATTATAGCTTTATTACAATGCAATAATACATTGTGCTATTATACCTTTATGACAATGAAATACATTGTGCTATTATACATTTATCACAATGTAATAATACATTGTGTAATTATACCTTTATTACAGTGCAATAATACACTGTGCTATTATACCTTTATTACAGTGTAATAACACATTGTGGTATTATACCTTTATTACAGTGTAATAATACATTGTGTTATTATACATTTATCACAATGTAATAATACATTGTGTTATTATACATTTATTACAATGTAATAATACATTGTGTTATTATACATTTATTACAATGTAATAATACATTGTGGTATTATACCTTTATTACAATGCAATAATACATTGTGTAATTATACCTTTATTACAGTGTAATAATACACTGTGCTATTATACCTTTATTACAGTGTAATAACACATTGTGGTATTATACCTTTATTACAGTGTAATGATACATTGTCTTATACCTTTATTACAGTGTAATAATACATTGTGTTATTATACATTTATTACAATGTAATAATACATTGTGTTATTATACCTTTATTACAGTGTAATACATTCTTATTATACATTTATTACAGTCCCATAATACATTGTGTGATTCTACTTTTTTACAGTGTAATAATACATTGTGAAATTATACCTTTATTACAGTGTAATAATACACAGTGCTATTATACCTTTATTACAGTGTAATAACACATTGTGGTATTATAACTTTATTACAGTGTAATAACACATTGTCTTAATATACCTTTATTACAGTGTAATAAAAAACTGTGTTAATATATATTGATTACAATGTAATAATGCATTGTGTTATTATACCTTTATTACAGTGTAATAATACATTCTTATTATACATTTATTACAGTCCCATAATACATTGTGTGATTCTAGTTTTTTACAGTGCCATAATACATTGTGAAATTATACCTTTATTACAGTGTACTAATACACAGTGCTATTATACCTTTATTACAGTGTAATAATACACTTTGTTATTATACCTTTATTACAGTGTAATAATACATTGTCTTATAATACCTTTATTACAGTGTAATAATACATTGTGAAATTATACCTTTATTACAATGTAATAATACATTGTGTAATTATACATTTATTACAATGTACTAATACATTGTGAAATTATACCTTTATTACAATGCAATAATACATTGTGCTATTATACATTTATCACAGTGTAATAGTACATTGTGTAATTATACCTTCATTACAGTGTAATAATACACTGTGTTATTATACCTTTATTACAGTGTAATAACACATTGTGGTATTATACCTTTATTACAGTGTACTAATACATTGTGTTATTATACCTTTATTACAGTGTACTAATACATTGTGTTATTATACCTTTATTACAGTGTAATAATACATTGTGATATTATACATTTATTACAATGTAATAATACATTGTGTTATTATACCTTTATTACAGTATAATAATACATTGTGGTATTATAACTTTATTACAGTGTAATAATACATTGTCTTATTATACCTTTATTACAATGTAATAATAAACTGTGTTATTATACATTTATTACAATGTAATAATACATTGTGTTATTATACCTTTATTACAGTATAATAATACATTGTGAAATTATACCTTTATTGCAGTGTAATAATAAATTCTTATTATACATTTATTACAGTCCCATAATACATTGTGTGATTCTACCTTTTTACAGTCCCATAATACATTGTGAAATTATACCTTTATTACAGTGTAATAACACATTGTGGTATTATACCTTTATTACAGTGTAATAACACATTGTGGTATTATACCTTTATTACAGTGTAATAATACACATTGTGCTATTATACCTTTATTACAGTGTAATAATACATTGTGTTATTACACCTTTATTACAGTGTAATAATACATTCTTATTATACATTTATTACAGTCCCATAATACATTGTGTGATTCTACTTTTTTACAGTGCCATAATACATAGTGAAATTATACCTTTATTACAGTGAAATAATACACTGTGCTATTATACCTTTATTACAGTGTAATAACACATTGTGGTATTATACCTTTATTACAGTGTAATGATACATTGTCTTATTATACCTTTATTACAGTGTAATAATACACTGTGTTATTATACCTTTATTACAGTGTAATAATACATTGTCTTATAATACCTTTATTACAGTGTAATAATACATTGTGTTATTATACATTTATTACAATGTAATGATACATTGTGTTATTACACCTTTATTACAGTGTAATAATACATTCTTATTATACATTTATTACAGTCCCATAATACATTGTGTGATTCTACTTTTTACAGTGCCATAATACATAATGAAATTATACCTTTATTACAGTGTAATAATACATTGTGTTATTATACATTTATTACAATGTAATAATACATTGTGTTATTATACCTTTATTACAGTGTAATAATACACTGTGTTATTATACCTTTATTACAGTGTAATAATACATTGTGTTATTATACATTTATTACAATGTAATAATACATTGTGTTATTATACCTTTATTACAGTGTAATAATACACTGTGTTATTATACCTTTATTACAGTATAATAATACATTGTGAAATTATACCTTTATTACAATGTAATAATACATTGTGTTATTATACATTTATTACAATGTAATAATACATTGTGTTATTATACCTTTATTACAGTGTAATAATACACTGTGTTATTATACCTTTATTACAGTGTAATAATACATTGTGTTATTATACATTTATTACAATGTAATAATACATTGTGTTATTATACCTTTATTACAATGTACTAATACATTGTGAAATTATACCTTTATTACAGTGTAATAATACATTGTGTTATTATACATTTATTACAATGTAATAATACATTGTGTTATTATACCTTTATTACAGTGTAATAATACACTGTGTTATTATACCTTTATTACAGTGTAATAATACATTGTGTTATTATACATTTATTACAATGTAATAATACATTGTGTTATTATACCTTTATTACAGTGTAATAATACACTGTGTTATTATACCTTTATTACAGTATTATAATACATTGTGAAATTATACCTTTATTACAATGTAATAATACATTGTGTTATTATACATTTATTACAATGTAATAATACATTGTGTTATTATACCTTTATTACAGTGTAATAATACACTGTGTTATTATACCTTTATTACAGTGTAATAATACATTGTGTTATTATACATTTATTACAATGTAATAATACATTGTGTTATTATACCTTTATTACAATGTACTAATACATTGTGAAATTATAGCTTTATTACAATGCAATAATACATTGTGCTATTATACCTTTATGACAATGAAATACATTGTGCTATTATACATTTATCACAATGTAATAATAATTGTGTAATTATACCTTTATTACAGTGCAATAATACACTGTGCTATTATACCTTTATTACAGTGTAATAACACATTGTGGTATTATACCTTTATTACAGTGTAATGATGCATTGTCTTATACCTTTATTACAATGCAATAATACATTGTGCTATTATGCATTTATCACAGTGTAATAGTGCATTGTGTAATTATACCTTCATTACAGTGTAATAACACATTGTGGTATTATACCTTTATTACAGTGTAATGATACATTGTGATATTATACATTTATTACAATGTAATAATACATTGTGTTATTACACCTTTATTACAGTGTAATAATACATTCTTATTATACATTTATTACAGTCCCATAATACATTGTGTGATTCTACTTTTTACAGTGCCATAATACATAATGAAATTATACCTTTATTACAGTGTAATGATACATTGTCTTATTATACCTTTATTACAGTGTAATAATACATTGTGTTATTATACCTTTATTACAGTATAATAATACATTGTGAAATTATACCTTTATTACAATGTAATAATACATTGTGTTATTATACATTTATTACAATGTAATAATACATTGTGTTATTATACCTTTATTACAGTGTAATAATACACTGTGTTATTATACCTTTATTACAGTGTAATAATACATTGTCTTATAATACCTTTATTACAGTGTAATAATACATTGTGTTATTATACATTTATTACAATGTAATAATACATTGTGTTATTATACCTTTATTACAATGTACTAATACATTGTGAAATTATAGCTTTATTACAATGTAATAATACATTGTGTAATTATACATTTATTACAATGTACTAATACATTGTGAAATTATAGCTTTATTACAATGCAATAATACATTGTGCTATTATACCTTTATGACTATGAAATACATTGTGCTATTATACATTTATCACAATGTAATAATAATTGTGTAATTATACCTTTATTACAGTGCAATAATACACTGTGCTATTATACCTTTATTACAGTGTAATAACACATTGTGGTATTATACCTTTATTACAGTGTAATGATGCATTGTCTTATACCTTTATTACAGTGTAATAATACATTGTGTTATTATACATTTATTACAATGTAATAATACATTGTGTTATTATACATTTATTACAATGTAATAATACATTGTGTTATTATACCTTTATTACAGTGTAATACATTCTTATTATACATTTATTACAGTCCCATAATACATTGTGAAATTATACCTTTATTACAGTGTACTAATACACAGTGCTATTATACCTTTATTACAGTGTAATAATACACTGTTATTATACCTTTATTACAGTGTAATAATACATTGTCTTATAATACCTTTATTACAGTGTAATAATACATTGTGAAATTATACCTTTATTACAATGTAATAATACATTGTGTAATTATACATTTATTACAATGTACTAATACATTGTGAAATTATACCTTTATTACAATGCAATAATACATTGTGCTATTATACATTTATCACAGTGTAATAGTACATTGTGTAATTATACCTTCATTACAGTGTAATAATACACTGTGTTATTATACCTTTATTACAGTGTAATAACACATTGTGGTATTATACCTTTATTACAGTGTAATGATACATTGTGATATTATACATTTATTACAATGTAATAATACATTGTGTTATTATACCTTTATTACAGTGTAATACATTCTTATTATACATTTATTACAGTCCCATAATACATTGTGAAATTATACCTTTATTACAGTGTAATGATACATTGTCTTATTATACCTTTATTACAGTGTAATAATACACTGTTATTATACCTTTATTACAGTGTAATAATACATTGTCTTATAATACCTTTATTACAGTGTAATAATACATTGTGAAATTATACCTTTATTACAATGTAATAATACATTGTGTAATTATACATTTATTACAATGTACTAATACATTGTGAAATTATACCTTTATTACAATGCAATAATACATTGTGCTATTATACATTTATCACAGTGTAATAGTACATTGTGTAATTATACCTTCATTACAGTGTAATAATACATTGTGGTATTATACCTTTATTACAGTGTAATGATACATTGTGATATTATACATTTATTACAATGTAATAATACATTGTGTTATTATACCTTTATTACAGTATAATAATACATTGTGAAATTATACCTTTATTACAATGAAATAATACATTGTGTAATTATACCTTTATTACAGTGTAATAATAAATTCTTATTATACATTTATTACAGTCCCATAATACATTGTGTGATTCTACCTTTTTACAGTGCCATAATACATTGTGAAATTATACCTTTATTACAGTGTAATAACACATTGTGGTATTATACCTTTATTAAAGTGTAATAATACACTTTGTTATTATACCTTTATTACAGTGTAATAATACATTGTCTTATAATACCTTTATTACAGTGTAATAATACATTGTGAAATTATACCTTTATTACAATGTAATAATACATTCTTATTATACATTTATTACAGTCCCATAATACATTGTGTGATTCTACTTTTTTACAGTGCCATAATACATAGTGAAATTATACCTTTATTACAGTGAAATAATACACTGTGCTATTATACCTTTATTACAGTGTAATAACACATTGTGGTATTATACCTTTATTACAGTGTAATGATACACTGTGTTATTATACCTTTATTACAGTGTAATAATACATTGTCTTATAATACCTTTATTACAGTGTAATAATACATTGTGTTATTATACATTTATTACAATGTAATGATACATTGTGTTATTATAACTTTATTACAGTGTAATAATACATTGAGAAATTATACCTTTATTACAATGTAATAATACATTGTGTAATTATACATTTATTACAATGCAATAATACATTGTGCTATTATACATTTATTACAGTGTAATAATACATTGTGTTATTATACATTTATTACAATGTAATGATACATTGTGTTATTATAACTTTATTACAGTGTAATAATACATTGTCTTATTATACCTTTATTACAGTGTAATAATACACTGTGTTATTATACCTTTATTACAGTGTAATAATACATTGTCTTATAATACCTTTATTACAGTGTAATAATACATTGTGTTATTATACATTTATTACAATGTAATGATACATTGTGTTATTATAACTTTATTACAGTGTAATAATACATTGAGAAATTATACCTTTATTACAATGTAATAATACATTGTGTAATTATACATTTATTACAATGCAATAATACATTGTGCTATTATACATTTATTACAGTGTAATAATACATTGTGTTATTATACATTTATTACAATGTAATGATACATTGTGTTATTATAACTTTATTACAGTGTAATAATACATTGAGAAATTATACCTTTATTACAATGTAATAATACATTGTGTAATTATACCTTCATTAGAGTGCCATAATACATTGTGTAATTATACCTTTATTACAGTGTAATAATACACTGTGCTATTATACCTTTATTACAGTGTAATAACACATTGTGGTATTATACCTTTATTACAATGTAATGATGCATTGTCTTATACCTTTATTACAGTGTACTAATACATTGTGTTATTATACATTTATTACAATGTAATAATACATTGTGTTATCATACATTTATTACAATGTAATAATACATTGTGTAATTATACCTTTATTACAGTGTAATAACACATTGTGGTATTATACCTTTATTACAGTGTAATGATACATTGTGTTATTATACATTATTACAATGTAATAATACATTGTGTTATTACACCTTTATTACAGTATAATAATACATTCTTATTATACATTTATTACAGTCCCATAATACATTGTGTGATTCTACTTTTTACAGTGCCATAATACATAATGAAATTATACCTTTATTACAGTGTAATAATACACTGTGCTATTATACCTTTATTATAGTGTAATAACACATTGTGGTATTATACCTTTATTACAGAGTAATGATACATTGTCTTATTATACCTTTATTACAGTGTAATAATACACTGTGTTATTATACCTTTATTACAGTGTAATAATACATTCTTATTATACATTTATTACAGTCCCATAATACATTGTGTGATTCTACTTTTTTACAATGCCATAATACATTGTGAAATTATACCTTTATTACAGTGTAATAATAAACTGTGCTATTATACCTTTATTACAGTGTAATAACACATTGTGGTATTATACCTTTATTACAGTGTAATGATACATTGTCTTATTATACCTTTATTACAGTGTAATAATACATTGTGTTATTATACCTTTATTACAGTATAATAATACGTTGTGAAATTATACATTTATTACAATGTACTAATACATTGTGAAATTATAGCTTTATTACAATGCAATAATACATTGTGCTATTATAACTTTATTACAGTGTAATAACACATTGTGCTATTATACCTTTATTACAGTGTAATAATAATACATTGTGGTATTATACATTTATTACAATGTAATAATACATTGTGAAATTATACTTTTATTAAAATATAATTCGTTGTGAAATTATACATTTATTACAATGTAATAATACATTGTGTAATTATACCTTTATTACAGTGTAATAATACATTGTGAAATTACACCTTTATGACAATGTAATACATTGTGAAATTATACTTTTATTAAAATATAATTCTTTGTGAAATTATACCTTTATTACAATGTAATAATACATTGTGAAATTATACCTTTATGTCAATGTAATACATTGTGAAATTATACATTTATCACAGTATAATAATACATTGTGTAATTATACTTTTATTACAGTGTAATAATACATTGTCTTATTATACATTTATTACAGTGTAATAATACACTGTGCTATTATACCTTTATTACAGTGTAATAACACATTGTGGTATTATACCTTTATTACAATGTAATAATACATTGTGTTATTATCCATTTATTACAATGTAATAATACATTTTGTTATTATACCTTTATTACAATGTAATAATACATTCATATTATACATTTATTACAGTGTAATAATACATTGTGTAATTATACCTTTATTACAATGTAATAATACATTGTGCTATTATACCTTTATTACAGTGTAATACATTGTGTTATTATACCTTTATTACAGTGTAATAATACATTGTGCTATTATACCTATATTACAGTGTAATAATATATTGTGTTATTATACCATTATTGCAGTGTAATAATACATTGTGTTATTATACATTTATTACAATGTAATACATTGTGAAATTCTACGTTTATTAAAATATAATAATTCATTGTGAAATTATACCTTTATTACAGTGTAATAATACACTGTGCTATTATACCTTTATTAAGGTGTAATAACACATTGTGGTATTATACATTTATTACAGTCCCATAATACATTGTGTAATTCTACATTTTTACAGTGCCATAATACATTGTGAAATTATACCTTTATTACAGTGTAATAATACACTGTGCTATTATACATTTATTAGTGTAATAACATATTGTGGTATTATACCTTTATTACAGCGTAAAAATACATTGTGTTATTATACATTTATTACAATGTAATAATACATTGTGTTATTATACCTTTATTACAGTGTAATAATACACTGTGCTATTATACCTTTATTACAGTGTAATAACACATTGTGGTATTATACCTTTATTACAGTGTAATAACACATTGTGGTATTATACCTTTATTACAGTATAATAATACATTGTCTAATTATACCTTTATTACAGTGTAATGATACATTGTCTTATTATACCTTTATTACAGTGTAATAATACTCTGTGTTATTATACCATTATTACAGTGTAATAATACACTGTGTTATTATACCATTATTACAGTGTAATAATACATTGTCTTATAATACCTTTATTACAGTATAATAATACATTGTGAAATTATATTTTTATTACAATAATACACTGTGTTATTATACCTTGATATTATACCTTTATTATAATGTAATAATACAATGTGTTATTATAACTTTAATACAATGTAATAATACATGTGTTATTATACCTTTATTACAGTGTAATACATTTATTTCAGTGTAATAATGCATTGTGTAATTATAGCTTTATTACAGTGTAATAATACATTGTGTACTTATACCTTCGTTACAGTGTAATAATATATTGTGTTATTATTAGTGCTGTCAAAGTTAGCGCGTTAATAACGCGTTAACGCAAAATCATATTAACGGCACAAATTTTTTTAATGGCTGATCAACGCAGCGCATATTTTCTGTTTGACCCGTGGCCCAACCCCTAGTTGAAGAAATGGAGATACACAGTCTTGCCAATTTAGCGACATTGCAGACCCCTTTAGACATTTTTTCCCTTCAAAAAAGCGCCCAAACCTTATTTAGTTTCTGAGAATCGCCGGTACTGCTCTCCCAGCACGCGCGCGCACCTCTCTCTCTCTCTCTCTCTCTCTCTCTCTCTCTCTCTCTCTCTCTCTCTCTCTCTCTCTCTCTCTCTCTCTCTGCGTCTCGTAGTATCTTTAATTCAGTTAAACACAGATATTATGTTGCTTCTCTAATTTTACATGCAAGTATAGCCGAAATCACAACACAAATATTGTCTTTATCTTATGTGTATTTGATTTCATCAGACGACGGCTCGATTATTGGATTTTTGTGCAGATTAACGTCTTGGAAGGGAGAGCTGGTTATGTTTATTGGGTTGCATTTCAGTCACTATTTCATATTCATTCCGTTGTTTGACAAAATAAACAGTAAAATATACCAATGAAAACAGTTCAGTTTATTCAGAATTTAGCTTCATTAAAATGGGCACAGAGACAGACAAACTAATGTAATAATAAATAATAAATGTACATTTAGCATTTTCAGAAGAGCTGCCCTGTCATGCAAAAATCTAAGCATGTTTGTGTTAGTAAATTGCTCAGTGCAAAGAAAGAGAATAATTAGAATCTGGTATTTCTTTGTTCTTTCTACATGCGTCTAATAGACATGAACAAGTTCTTTGAAAAACATCTATGACCTTTGAAACATGTCTTGTCTTCATGCTCTATGTTGACTATGGTTTCAATAATAAACATACATTTGCATAAAGCATCCATATTTATCCATGCCCATGTTGATTTAGAGTATTACAAACTTGAAAAGTTTTAATTTAAGGTACATTTAGAACAAATAAAAAATGTGCGATGAATTGTGATCAATCGCGAGTTAACTCATAACAATCATGCGATTAATCGCTATTAAATTTTTTTATCGATTGACAGCCCTAGTTATTATACCTTTATTACAATGTAATACATTGTGTAATTATACCTTTATTACAGTGTAATATAAATGTGTAATTATACCTTTATTAAAGTGTGATAATACCTTTATTACAGTGAAATTATACATTGATCACCACATTTCTCAACACATTAAGTCATTTTACGATGCGATAAGGGCTCCCCCTCCCTATAGCCAGTTTAACCACTGGGACCAACGATTATTTGTGAAGAATAACTTTAAATAAAACAAAGTGTGAAGACTCGATTACAACTTTTGCAAACCACTAGTAAAGATAAACAAATATGTGCCAGGAATCAAGTGTTGATGTAGTAGTGTGGATATAGTAGTGGGGATGGCTGTGCCAGGCTAGTAATCTCTACTACACAATGAGGCCTGCTGGTGGTCATTTTGGTCTTGGTCATACAATTCTATGTTATATAGCTGACCCGGCGCCGGCCCCCCATCACAGTCAGGAACGATAATGTGGCCCCCAGAGAAAAAAGTTTGGTGACCCCTGATGTAGATTGTTTCAAAGCAGCTTTACAGTAGCAAATGGATAATTTAAGGTAACAGAGATTGTTTTGGCTTTATAGCGATTCTTGAATAAAGATATTTTCCAGCTGAAGTTAGTTTTGATTGATTCACTTCCGTCGCAAGGATCATTAGTTATTAAATTAGAGGCCGCTAAGACTACATCATTCTCTCTATACAGACTTTAAATGCGAACTTGTGAGAAACGCTGATGGTGCTCATGTGCGCATCAAGAATTAATTCTATAGTTATGCACATTTGAATATGTCACGATGCGGTAGAAACAGGGAGGAAGCAGGATCCACATGCAGCACACGTTAGTCAATTAACTGAACACACTACACAGACTCATACCAGGAACAGGACTCAGGAGCCGTACAACCAACATCAACAGTAACAACACAAGAACTCACAAGGACTGGACTAAAACACAGGGCTTAAATACAAGGCCAAACAAGCTAAACAAGATAACAAGGGGGCGTGGCTAATCTGAAACACCTGGGGAGACTAATAAACATGAAAAGACAGGGGAACACAGACTGACATCACAACATAGCCCCCCCTCTATGGGCGGCTCCTGACGCCCATCAAAACCGGAAACAGTTCAGGAGGGTGGTGGAGCAGAGGCGGTCCCGGGGGAGGGATGGAGGGCCAGGTCCGTGGACCGGAACGTGGACCCCTCGGGCGGCAACGGCGGAGAAGACCCCTCGGGCGGCCACGGCGGAGAAGACCCCTCGGGCGGCCACGGCGGAGAAGACCCCTCGGGCGGCCACGGCGGAGAAGACCCCTCGGGCGGCCACGGCGGAGAAGACCCTTCGGGCGGCCACGGTGGTGAAGGCTTATTGCCCCCCCCCAAAATTTTCTTAGGGAGGTTAACGGACTTAGGCGGCGGGTAGGAGGAGTTCGGTGGCGAAGGCAGGTCAGGGCTGGACGAGGTCTGCGACGAGGGCAGGTCAGGACTGGACAGGACCAGCGGCGAAGAGGGCTCTGAGCTGGGCAGGACCAGCGGCGAAGAGGGCTCTGAGCTGGGCAGGACCAGCGGCGAAGAGGGCTCTGAGCTGGGCAGGACCAGCGGCGAAGAGGGCTCTGAGCTGGGCAGGACCAGCGGCGAAGAGGGCTCTGAGCTGGGCAGGACCAGCGGCGAAGAGGGCTCTGAGCTGGGCAGGACCAGCGGCGAAGAGGGCTCTGAGCTGGGCAGGACCAGCGGCGAAGAGGGCTCTGAGCTGGGCAGGACCAGCGGCGAAGAGGGCTCTGAGCTGGGCAGGACCAACCCAGACTCTGGCTCGGCGGGCATGACGTTCTCAGTCTCAGGCTCGGCTGGACAGGCGTGAAGCTCGGGCTCGGCAGGACTGACGTGAAGCTCGGGCTCGGCAGGACTGACGTGAAGCTCGGGCTCTGCAGACGTGACATGAACAGTCTCTGGATCAGCAGAAGCGACGTGTACAGTCTCTAGATCAGCAGAAGTGACGTGAACAGTCTCTGGATCAGCAGAAGCAATGTGGACAGGCTCAGGCTGGAAGGGCTCGGGAGCGATGGTTCTCTTGGCAGCACGAGCTGACATCAGCGGGGAATCAGCCACGCTGGAAACAAGTCCTGGATGGCCATAGACCGATGCGATGGCTGGCTTGATGGTTGGCGTGACATGGAGAAACTTAGGCTCAGCTGGACTGAAGTGAAGGTACTCTGGTTGGACAGGCGAGATGTGAACTGACTCAGGGGGTACTGTGAGCTTGCGGGGTGATTCATTGGCCAAGCCCACAGTAAAAGCCGAACCGCTCAGGTAAAGGGCCAGGCCAATATATCCTTCCAGAGTCCAGCCGGTATAGTCATCAGGCATCAGCTGAGCGATATCCGCATCCAGCCCGCTCCAGAACAGGTCCATGAGCTCAGTGTCATCAAGTGATCCCAGGTGACAGGTAGCCAAGAAGTCCTTCACATACCTCTTAATCGGCTGGCCATCTTGAAACATGGAGGAGAGAAATCTCCTTAGTACTTGATTACTGACAGCTGCTGGATCCATCTTGTGGTGAGTTCTTCTGTCACGATGCGGTAGAAACAGGGAGGAAGCAGGATCCACATGCAGCACACGTTATTCAATTAACTGAACACACTACACAGACTCATACCAGGAACAGGACTCAGGAGCCGTACAACCAACATCAACAGTAACAACACAAGAACTCACAAGGACTGGACTAAAACACAGGGCTTAAATACAAGGCCAAACAAGCTAAACAAGATAACAAGGGGGCGTGGCTAATCTGAAACATCTGGGGAGACTAATAAACATGAAAAGACAGGGGAACACAGACTGACATCACAACAGAATATATGTGTGCAGGTTTGTAATTCCCTACAAACCAAGCCTTAAACTACTTGTCTGGCCTTAAAATTTTGATACAGAATTTTATCACTTTGGGGTAGGAAATATCACGACAACGCTTTATCTGTAGAGTGGGAAAGGGATCCTTCACAGGGAGTGACTAGTTGGCAATTCAGCAGTGCGTTGTCATCTGGATATGGCCTGGATCCGGCAGGCTGCGGGAAAACCTCGAGATAAACAAAGACACTAAAATTAGTGTAGATGCCATTCTTCTTATGATGTAACGAGTACATCAGGATTTATGGGAAGTGTTCCAAGTTCCGGCTGACCTCATCTATGCAGCCTAAAATTGGATTATAGAACTCTATAATGTGTTATGTGTATGCTATGTCAAAGAGATGTGTCTTTAATCTATCTTTGAACTGACAGAGTGTGTCTGCTTCCCGGACAATGGTATGAAGACTGTTCCAAAGTTTTGATGTTAAATAGGAGAAGGATCTACCGCCAGCAGTCGATTTTAATATTCTAGGTATTATTAACTGGCCGGAATTTTGAGATTGCAATAGACATGAAGAACTATAATGCGTTAAGAGCTCACTCAAGTACTGCAGAGCTAAACCATTTAGTGCTTTGTAAGTAATCAGCAATATTTTAAAATTGATACAATGTTTAATAGGGAGCCAATGCACTGTTGACAGAACAGGGCTAATATGGTCATACTTCCTGGTTCTGGTAAGAACTCAAACTGCTGCGTTTTGGACCAGCTGTAGTTTGTTTATTAAGCGTGCAGGGCAACCACCCAGTAGAGCATTACAATAATCAAGCCTTGAGGTCATGAACGCATGAACTAATTGTTCTGCATTTGTCAATGAGAGCATATGGCGTAATTTAGATATATTTTTAAGATGGAAAAATGCAGTTTTACAGATACTAGACACATGACTTTCAAATGAAAGATTGGTATCAAAGAGCACACCAGGGTTCCTAACCGACGACGAAGACTTAACAGAGCAGCCATCAAGTGTTAGACAGTATTCTAGGTTATTACGTGTGGAAGTTTTTTGTCCAATAATTAGAATCTCTGTTTTTTTTTTTCAGAATTTAGTAGTAGGAAATTACTAGTCATCCAGTTTTTTATATCAGCTATGCATTCCGTTAATGGGTAGGTTTTGTTAGGTTTTGAAGAAATATAGAGCCGAGTATCGTCGGCATAACAGTGAAAGCTAATTCCATGTTTCCTAATGATATCTCCTAATGGTAGCATGTCCAGAGTGAACAGTAGTGGTCCTAGTACTGAGCCTTGTGGTACTCCATACTGAACTTGTGATCGATAAGACATCTCTTCATTTACTGCTACAAACTGATAACGGTCAGATAAGTATGATTTAAACCATGCTAGTGCAATTCCACTAATGCCAACATAATGTTTGAGTCTATTTAAAAGAATGTTGTGGTCAATAGTGTCAAATGCAGCACTAAAACTTCTGGGTTTGAAGCTTTCTTTTTCGTTAGTTTAGCCACTGTTTCAAATTAATACATAGGATTATATTAATTTTCTTCTAATAGGGTTGAAAACAACCCGGTCTCACAGGATTCCGTGAAATGTCCACGGGCCCTTAACTCAAAATCCGTGGAGCCATCACGGAATCGCCCCAAATTCCGTGAGGCGGCCACGGATATAACTCCAACGCAAGTCAATGACACTGACCTTCCGTGGTCCACACACGGATACCCGTTTCAATGACGGAGTACAGATCTCACTCAATCGACGTGCTTTCTCATTTGGAAACGCAACATTTGAAGTATTTGTGAACTTTTCCAACATCAAATGCCATAATGACGTTAACCTGACTGTTATTGAAGCTATTGCATTGTCCTGTCATCATAAAATTTCGGTTTGTTTCAGTTAGCCTAACCAAAGTCCCGTGATGGCACCACGGACCTCAACAACCTGACCTCACTCATGGACGTTGTAATGTTGCTGGCTTGTTTAGGAACTTAAAAGCTTTAGGTCGACTGTGTTGCAATGGCATGTAATTAACTTGACATTTTGTCTCGTCCTGTCATCATAAAATCCAGTTTGATGGCGTTTTACTCCTATTGCTCGCTTGGCTATAGTCAGATCTAAAATCTGTGGTAGGAGCACGGATTGAGTCTGTGGTGAGACCACGAATAACTCCAACGTTCGTGGTATGGTCACGTAATTTAATCTATTGATTCGTGCCACGGACACGTTTATTTCGTAATTTTTCGTCTTTCGAGATCACAGCTCGATTATTTCTGCCTGTCGGCTGCAGCAGAGAAGCTGTTTAATCAACATTTATTCACAAGATCTTATCGTGGTTTATTTATTTTTTTAATGTTATTATTTCGGTCTTATTGCCAGGGAAGCTGGATTGCTTTGCTGTTTATTGATATTTTTAAAATGATATTTTATTAGTAGGAAATCGCGCTGAAGAAGTCTCGTTCCGAACACATCGCGATATTTGGCATCAGTTCACGTGTGTCAGCTGTTGGTAAGTAGCCTAGTAAATAAATACCTAAATACGCTGTCCTAATAATGTGTGATATAATGTCTTTTCTGTTTGTCCATATTAATCTGCCATTTCCACGGAGACTTTGCGTTTCATTGCTTTCTAAATATAAACACTGCCTGTCACGTGACGTGCTATAGGCTTAGATAATAGGCTTGTTTGAGATGAGCAAAATCTGCGCAGAATCGATCACCGGTGATCAGCGCGAGATGCATGCCGGTTAGAAATGTGTCCGAGAGCGGTCCGCCTTGCTCTGATGTCATGCTGACGTATGTCAAAAATCTCTCGCGAGCGCAAGGCACACCTGTCGGATTCTGCAGTCGCGCGCAGTTGCTCTCCACCGACTGCGCTGATCAAAAGCATGATGGGAAACGACTTGCTGACGACACAGCTTAATGCTCATTGGTTTAAACAACCGTGATGTATTGTTCTCTTTTAAAATGTTTGATTTTAAAACTCTAATATCATGTTTTATGTGTATATGTTATGTGTGAATATTCCCAAACTATCTGACAGTGCGATCTCTTTGGGTTATGCAGTTTAATTTTTATAAAAATAAAATAAAAAATAAAAACACATATGTCTGTATTAAAGAAAAAATGATTGATAAACATGTATTTAGAATGGAATTAAATAACAAGTACTTTGGGTGTCTTGTTCATTTTATTTATTTCCATATAAAAGCAACAGAACTTGAATTACATCCAGTTTATTAGCAACACTGTGCACGAGCGTGAATCCCGTGAATCCCGCGATATCCATCTTTGATCTCACAGGTGTCAGATCCACTGCGAGAAGAGAGATCTGTCCGGCTTGCCTGCGCTTTTTTCACTCCTCCTCTCACTGCAGCCGCCTACTCTCGACTACATTTCAGGCGAGGCAAGGCGCATCTCAAACAAGCCTTGTATTAGGCTTGTTTGAGATGCGCCTCGCCTCGCCTGAAATGTAGGCGAGAGTAGGCGGCTGCAGTGAGGGGAGGAGTGAAAAAAGCGCAGGCAAGCCGGACAGTTCTCTCTTCTCGCAGTGGATCTGACAGCTGTGAGATCAAAGACGGATATCGCGGGATTCACGCTCGTGCACAGTGTTGCTAATAAACTGGATGGAATTTAAGTTTTCTGTTGCTTTTATATGAAAATAAATATAATGAACAAGACACCCAAAGTAGCCTACTTATTTAATTCCATTCCAAATACATGTTTATCAGTCTTTTTTTCTTTAATACAGACGTGTGTTTTTTTTTTTTTTTTTTTTATAAAAAATACATTGCATAATCCATAGAGATCGCACTGTTAGATAGTTTGGGAATATTCACACATACATAAAACATGATATCAGAGTTTTAAAATCAAACATGTTAAAAGAGAACAATACATCACGGTTGTTTAAACCAATGAACATCAAGCTGTGTCGTCAGTAAGTCGTTTCCCATCATGCTTTTGATCAGCGCAGTCGGTGGAGAGCAACTGCGCTCGACTGCAGAATCCGACAGGTGTGCCTTGCGCTCGCGAGAGATTTTTGACATACGTCAGCATGACATCAGAGCAAGGCGGACCGCACTCGGACACATTTCTAACCGGCATGCATCTCGCGCTGATCACCGGTGATCGATTCTGCGCAGATTTTGCTCATCTCAAACAAGCCTATCCATATCAGATTAAAAATAGTAGCCTACAATTAGTTCCAAAGTTGTATTTGTAGTAGAAGCACAGTAAAAACAACACTTACCATGCTTTTACCACAGTAACATTAGTTTTACTGTGATAAGTGTAGTAAAAAGACAGTAATCACAAAACTTACCATGCTTTGACCACAATATTGGTAGTTTTAATGTGATACTTATTGTAAATGCACAGTAACCACAACACTTACCATGCGTTTACCACAGTAACCCTAGTTTTACTGTGATAGGGTGTGGTAAAAGGACAGTAACCACAAAACTTACCATGCTTTTACCTCTGTATTGGTAGTTTTAAAGTGATATTTGTTGTAAATGCATATTAACCACAACACTTGCCATGCTTTTAATGCTTTATAATGTAACATCCAACATTTGTAAGGTAAATCAGTACTTTTTCCTTTAAATAATCCTATATATTATACATAATGATATTTTCTTTTCTCGTTTTTCAGCTGAATAGACCAAAAGGGCCTTTCGGACTCAGTCAGCCCATTATTGTTTGAGGAGAAGTAAACGGAGGAGACGGAAAGCTGCAAAGGCAAATATTCACAATGGTATGTATGTGTTGGTTTTAACCCTAAATCAAACATTTTATCAAGCATTTGTTGTTTCTTAAAACTTTTCTCACAAAAACCATTCGTACGATACTCGTACATATTTGTATACTCATACACAATCCTGCAGCTTTTACTCCTAGTGCTGTCATTGGCTACTGCCTCAATTCCTGTACATATTTATCGCGATATTTGTAAATCAGTTGCGCCACTTCTTGGAAAGTTGTCGGATGTCACACACACTGTCAGAAAGTTTATATTAATTACAAATTGGTCCCCGTCTGTTAATGTTCCAGTGATACATGATGTCTCTCCACACCTCATAACCTACCTCTGTTTGCAAGAGTGGAAAAGCTTATCTGACTTGTCACATGACGTCAAAAACTCGATTATTTTGTCATAATCAGATCAGTTACACTGCTGATAACTGTCCCGTTTGCATGTAAATCATTTTCATATGATTATTGCTTGCTATTAAAGACATACTTTTATTCATAGAAATGCCCACATATCAGTGAACTTATAAAATAAAAATGCTTTTAACATTTAATTATGCAACACTCTTTACAGAAAACATATCATACAGTTATAAACTGACTATTTGCAAGTAATGTATTAAAATGACCTTCCTTTCTGTTTTGCAGGATTACTTAGTCCTTTTTTTAAAGCTCTACAATATCAAACTCAACAGCTCTTTTAAGAGCCAACCATTACAAGAGCTACTAGTGAGTCGCAGCGAATCTTGCCGTGATCAGCCCTTCCCAGGTGAAGTTTCTAGAATATTGCAATCAGTATTTACTCATTAAATGTTCTCTCCTGAATCATATGGTAAATTAACTTATTTAATACTGTCTTAATTTATGTTTCAGGAACAATAGTAATTGCACATAGAGTAAGTCGAGACTTTCTTGTTTTACAGCAGAGAAGGAAGACCAGTCCTTATATCAACGCAAGCTAATCGAATAAGTCCTTTGTTTCGGGTGAGGAAGGAACATCTGGTGCCCAAAGAAGACAGAAAAGTGAGCGAGTCCATTGCTATGTATTGTATTGAAACAATGCTGTAAAATGTAGTACATAATTTGATGTTGACAATTTTACATTGTACAGGTTTTCCCTTGGTTTTTGATCATGTGAAGCTCTTGAAACAAGTGACAGAAGAGTATGTTGTCTGGAAAGAAATCAAGCATCACTGGCAAAGGCTCAAAAGAGACCATGCCTTTCTTAAAAATCTTTTAAAATAGGTTGCAGTTGATATGGGTAAAACTGTTTTTGTTCAGTACTTAGCTTATATTATGTGCTCCTATATATATATATATATATATATATATATATATATATATATATATATATATATATATATATATATATATATATATAATACTTCAATGTGTATATTATATAATGTACTGACTGCTGCTTTGTAAATTTATGTAAGGAACAGGCAACTCTGACCCTTTGCATTCTACTTTTTGAGGTTAATTAAGAGTTAACCTCCAACCCTAATCGAGCACATCTGAAAATTTTAACCAAAGTCTTCAGGTTTACTTCTAGACAATAGGCAGGAGGGTTTGAGTTCGGAGCTAAACCTGCAGGACAGTGGACGCTGAGGGCCAGAGTAGCCCATCACTGCTTTAAATAACAAAGAACATAAGCTGACCCGACTGTCCATTAAACAACTTTATTTGAATGGTTTCTGTTTTCTGTTTTACTTTCAGACCAGGACTGGAGAACGCCTGACAATGGGATGTTGAGACTTCTTCTTCTGGTTGAGAAAAAGCTACACCACATCAGTGATCACATCTTCTGTTCTTCAACTGAACAAACTGTTTAGACGAGGAAGAAGAACATGAACACGATAGAGACATGTTCAGGGAAGAGCAAGAAACCAGTTTAGCTGTGATAATGAATCATTATTTTCCAACACAATATCAAATCTGTTTTCTGTAGGTGACTGAATATGATTCTCTGGCACTAATTTTATGGCTTCAGCAGCTGTGAATGGACTATTATGATGTTAATGTATTTTTGAAGACACATTTTTATTTATCTTGAATCTCATTTGTCTTTATGCTACTTTATCAACTTTATTCTGTGTCCTCCAATAAAGTGTTGTTTAATAAAGTATGGTGACTATTGTGTATTGAAAGTGGTGTTTGGTACAGTAAATAGACATTTTTATTTGAGAAATTTTAATTTCTTATTTCTTTAGTTTAATTAAAAAATAACTAGGCCTACATATAATTAATAACTTATAAATTACTACATATAATTAATGACCATGATTCTTTTACTTGGGACATAAAAAATGTAGATCTGGTTAATGATATTTGGGACAACAATGCAACAAAAGTTGCACATACTTGCATGTATGCCAGTTTGCAGTGAAATAAAAGGAAGCTATGTGAATAACAAGAGGCTACAGTGGGCTATCTTGCTATAAATACTTAACGCTTAATTGAAGATGATCCATGTTGATCATTCTAGCACATCTACAACTGCTTTTTGAATGAAAGCATATATCACTGATGTCAGGCATATAAGCAGCAATCAGAGGGGGTGAAAAGGAAATGTTGGCGCTGTTTTTTTGTTGTTTTACTGAATGGTGCATTACCCTTGTGTAATAGTAATAGTGTGTGTAGATCTGTGTAGATTGTATGGCCCAGCAATTGCCCCCAGAAGAGCAAACAAATGCACATTTCAAATGGCTGTAACTCGAAGTCCGGTTAGTGTATCAAAGAGAAAATCGGCAGGACGACTGCTTATCCTATGTATAATAAATAATGTTGGCCACAGTTTTCAGATATATATGGAAAGCTGGCATAAAAGGTTATTTTTAAAGTGCTCACAGTAAAATATCAAATTTCAGCCTGTCCCTCATATATGTCATAAAGGTTTGCACAATGAACAAATTTAGATATCCAGTTGTCCATTAAATATATTATTTATTTAACATTTATTGTTTTATTACTAAACGTTTTATACTACATTACCCACATATCTCTGTCATTCTATCAGTGGAACAGGAAGCATTGTTCTGTAGTTCATTGAAATGTGCAGACATGCTTAGGGTTAGGGTTAGGATCTCGGTAAAGGAGTAATTTCTCACATTATAGAGACACTTTATAGTTAGCTTAATGTATAACTAATGTAATAATAACACCAAACCATACTTTGTAACATGAAGCGCCAGTTTATATGGGTTAAACGATTGTCCAATCACAGCGAGTTCTGCGATAAAGTCACAGCCAATACAAACCCAGCTGAACAAATGCGTCACACTTACATGCCCATTTATGGCAAATGATGACAGATCTCTTCTGGTTCCGGCTGCAGGGATAGATATTAAATATTTAATATTTAGGCTGTTAAACATGTATTATTTCTAATTAAATTATAAAACTCATATTTAAAAACAAAAGACTCTTTGTGTGGTTACCGTCCAAAAACGAGTTCACATGATCAATGACACAAATTTGCTTATTTTATTAGACTGATGCATAAATACATTTGAAAGATAAACTTTTTTCTAAGCAATGACCTACAGCAGGAGTAGTTTTGCAGTATTTTAATTAAAGATAATTGCATGTAGGCCTACTAAAGTGCTTCTAACATTTACAGTGTATGTATAGTCAAACATATATCAATTATATTCAAATAAATGTAACAAAAGCACAATGAATGGACACAATTTTGAAAGCTTATTCCAATATTTAATGTCAAACTGTTTAAAGACAAATGTAGCGCCAAAACTACTGCACAACAGTATACAAATCAGTTAATTTAAAATATCCAGATACAGGGGCAATCTATTATAGTGACACATACATTAACGTTAAAAAAATTGCTATGATAAAGTTATATATTTACAAACCAAAAGATGAGATTCAACTTTGTTATGTGAAAATACATTTGTTTCGTCGCTTTAAAGAACAAATAGGCAAAAACATAAGCACAACATTTTACATTCTCAACTTTCATTCTATATCCTTGTGATTATTGGTCACTTTTATTGTAACTGGGTCAAAATCACCATAAAGTGCCTTTGAGACTTCACAATTTCCAAAAAAAAATCTGAGATTTTCCATTTAACTTCATATGTGTTGTATTAAGGAGACATTAGGCTGTTAGAAATGCATATTGGTCAAGCTCCAGCACTTTTTATAAATTAACTGCAAGCTGACAATATACGAGCAAACCATAAAATATGTCCACCCTGTCATGGACAAATTCATAGTAGAATAAATAAATTTTCATTGCATAGTGATTATAAAATGTAGATCTGTGGAAAGATAATGTGTCCCTTTCCCAACAAAACATTTTAGTTAATATTAAAAGTATTTTGATAATAATGAAGTTACTGCTTAAATATGTATTGCCCAATAAAATATGCGATAGTTGCACATTCTATTCTAAATAAAATCTAACAACAAAGATATTTAGTCAAACTTTAAAACAATACTAACCTGCCCTCATTTGTTTATTAAGAAACCACACACAAGGTTTTGTTAACTTGTTAAAATAATTAGATAATTTTCATCATAAAAGTTGAAAATGACAGGGTGGACAACAAAGTGACAGGGTGGAACTTGGCATGACAGGGTGGACAAATGCTTTAATGAGTGAACTAGAACGGGGGAACATTAGAAAAACAACAGGAACTTCAAGAAACCCTTAACCAATATAGAAGACGGAGGGGCCTGGCTCAGACTGATTTTCAGGAGTTGCAAATGTCCACCCTGTCATTAACCATGTCCACCCTGTCATGGAACAGGGTGGACATTTTTTGGCTAAAGTTAGTATTTAATGAGCACATGGTGTACAGCAGTTAGCAAAGTGATTCACTGTTGAAGCTGACTGTGCACTGTTTAAAATGTATATTTAGAATTTATGAAAAGTTTTTATATTAACTAATATTTCACAATGACAGGGTGGACATGTTAAGCTTGACAACACGCAACTACAAACACAATATGATAAAAATTAGGAAATATAAGTGTAGATTCTTACTGTGTGTGTTGCAGATGTTTTAACATCCACTGAAGAAAGACCAAAGGGGGGAGGGGATGTCACTGAGTACATCAGTTGGTTTCTTAAAGGGGTGTTTACCCCATAATGACAGGGTGGACAGCAATTTCAGGGACACATGCAAACTGCTTAATATTATTATGAACATAAAATATAAATAATCAAAATGACTTGTTTTATTAAATAGCTTGCTGAGAACAATTTAAGTACATTAAAAAAGTATTTTAATTTTATGTAATTTAACCACTTTTTACACTCACTGAATTTAGCTGAGCAGCGTGTGGGACATGCCAAAATCGCACACATCCAATCAAAGAAAATGGTATAAAATCAGAAAAACACATTTCAAGAGACGTATCATTGTTCTTGTATATGTGTAAGTGTTTGGCCATTTATAATACAACCTCAGAATTTCATTATTTTGCATTATGTTCATGATGACTGAGCGATTCTGATGAGGACACCAAAGGCACTTTATAGTGATATTGACCCAACTATGCAATAAATATGTCCTTTAGCAAAACACCTGATGAGCACTGACCCTTTTTTATAAAGGCATTAGGCAGAAATCAAGTACAGTTTATGAAGCTGAAAAGAGAAAACAAAATGCTTTAACAATATGGAAAGTGATAAATCACTATATTCAATATTGGTTCTGCATATATCAAAGAGATCCTGAGGAGGAGTGGGACTACATGAAGACTTTCAGAAACTGAGACAGAGCAAAGGGTGCACCTCGCTGGACACATCCTACGCATGCCCAAACAACAACACCCAAACACAGTGATGAAGTGGACACCACCAGGAGGATGCAGGAGACAGGGAAGACCAAGGTAGACACAGAGACAGATGTTTCACGAAGACCTGAAGAATGTCAGTGTCCCATGGGAAGATGTGAAGAACTTGGCCACGGATCGAATACATTGGAGGACACTTGTTGACCAATGTGCCCAGCACAGAACTTGATGATGACGTTGTGAGTTTATCCATAACCGTGGGATATGTTTTCTGTAAAGAGTGTTGCATAATTAAATGTTAAAAGCATTTTTATTTTATAAGTTCACTGATATGTGGGCATTTCTATGAATAAAAGTATGTCTTTAATAGCAAGCAATAATCATATGAAAATGATTTACATGCAAACGGGACAGTTATCAGCAGTGTAACTGATCTGATTATGACAAAATAATCGAGTTTTTGACGTCATGTGACAAGTCAGATAAGCTTTTCCACTCTTGCAAACAGAGGTAGGTTATGAGGTGTGGAGAGACATCATGTATCACTGGAACATAAACAGACGGGGACCAATTTGCAATTAATATAAACTTTCTGACAGTGTGTGTGACATCCGACAACTTTCCAAGAAGTGGTGCAACTGATTTACAAATATCGCGATAAATATGTACAGGAATTGAGGCAGTAGCCAATGACAGCACTAGGAGTAAAAGCTGCAGGATTGTGTATGAGTATACAAATATGTACGAGTATCGTACGAATTTGACAACTTGTTAAATCTTGTGAATTATTAAGACTTTCAGACTATGTTTGTACTGATTGGGCTATGGGTTTTGTGAGAAAAGTTTTAAGAAACAACAAATGCTTGATAAAATGTTTGATTTAGGGTTAAAACCAACACATACATACCATTGTGAATATTTGCCTTTGCAGCTTTCCGTCTCCTCCGTTTACTTCTCCTCAAACAATAATGGGCTGACTGAGTCCGAAAGGCCCTTTTGGTCTATTCAGCTGAAAAACGAGAAAAGAAAATATCATTATGTATAATATATAGGATTATTTCAAGGACAAAGTACTGATTTACCTTACAAATGTTGGATGTTACATTATAAAGCATTAAAAGCATGGCAAGTGTTGTGGTTAATATGCATTTACAACAAATATCACTTTAAAACTACCAATACAGAGGTAAAAGCATGGTAAGTTTTGTGGTTACTGTCCTTTTACCACACCCTATCACAGTAAAACTAGGGTTACTGTGGTAAAAGCATGGTAAGTGTTGTGGTTACTGTGCATTTACAATAAGTATCACATTAAAACTACCAATATTTTGGTAAAAGCATGGTAAGTTTTGTGATTACTGTCTTTTTACTACACTTATCACAGTAAAACTAATGTTACTGTGGTAAAAGCATGGTAAGTGTTGTTTTTACTGTGCTTCTACTACAAATACAACTTTGGAACTAATTGTAGGCTACTATTTTTAATCTGATATGAATATCTAAGCCTATAGCACGTCACGTGACAGGCAGTGTTTATATTTAGAAAGCAATGAAACGCAAAGTCTCCGTGGAAATGGCAGATATAATGGCAGATTAATATGGACAAACAGAAAAGACATTATATCACACATTATTAGGACAGCGTATTTAGGTATTTATTTACTAGGCTACTTACCAACAGCTGACACACGTGAACTGATGCCAAATATCGCGATGTGTTCGGAACGAGACTTCTTCAGCGCGATTTCCTACTAATAAAATATCATTTTAAAAATATCAATAAACAGCAAAGCAATCCAGCTTCCCTGGCAATAAGACCGAAATAATAACATTAAAAAAATACATAAACCACGATAAGATCTTGTGAATAAATGTTGATTAAACAGCTTCTCTGCTGCAGCCGACAGGCAGAAATAATCGAGCTGTGATCTCGAAAGACGAAAAATTACGAAATAAACGTGTCCGTGGCACGAATCAATAGATTAAATTACGTGACCATACCACGAACGTTGGAGTTATCCGTGGTCTCACCACAGATTTTAGATCTGACTACAGCCAAGCGAGCAATAGGTGTAAAACGCCATCAAACTGGATTTTATGATGACAGGACGAGACAAAATGTCAAGTTAATTACATGCCATTGCAACACAGTCGACCTAAAGCTTATAAGTTCCTAAACAAGCCAGCAACATTACAACGTCCATGAGTGAGGTTAGGTTGTGAGGTCCGTGGTGCCATCACGGGACTTTGGTTAGGCTAACTGAAACAAACCGAAATTTTATGATGACAGGACAATGCAATAGCTTCAATAACAGTCAGGTTAACGTCATTATGGCATTTGATGTTGGAAAAGTTCACAAATACTTCAAATGTTGCGTTTCCAAATGAGAAAGCACGTCGATTGAGTGAGATCTGTACTCCGTCATTGAAACGGGTATCCGTGTGTGGACCACGGAAGGTCAGTGTCATTGACTTGCGTTGGAGTTATATCCGTGGCCGCCTCACGGAATTTGGGGCGATTCCGTGATGGCTCCACGGATTTTGAGTTAAGGGCCCGTGGACATTTCACGGAATCCTGTGAGACCAGGTTGGTTGAAAAATAAGCAGATCTAGCAGCCTCTCTGTAAGCAATCGAGCTCTCCTTCCATGAAACGCAAAATTCCTCTAGTTTTGTTTTCTTCCAGTTGCGCTCCATTTTTCTGGCTGCTCTCTTAAGGGCCTGAGTGTGCTCGTTGTACCACGGCATTGGACTATTTTCTTTAATCTTCTTTAAGTGCAACGGAGCAACTGTTTCTAAAGTGCTGGAAAAGAGAGAGTTAAAAGTTTCTGTTTCAATACCAAGTTCTTCTAAGCTATCTGGGATGCTGAGATGATGAAACTGATCAGGAAGATTATTGATAAAGCAAGATTATTGATAAAGCAATTACAATTAAGTTGAAATTAATTCTGAGAGAAAGTCCGCAAATTCTTTGATAAAGTCTGTATGGTGCCCTGGTGGCCTGTATACAGTAGCCAGCACAAATCTCAAACGTGATTTATCGTTTACACTATATATTTTTACGTTAAGCACCAACACTTCAAAATAATTGTATTTAAAACTAGATTTCTTAGTGGTTTTGAAAATATTACTATAAATTACAGCAACACCTCCTCCTTTGCGTTTCAGACGAGGTTCATGTTTATAACTAATCTTGTGCGGTGGACTCATTTAAAGTAATGTAATCATTTGGTTTTAGCCATGTTTCTGTCAAACACAGTAGATGAGGTTATAATCTGGAATCATACCATTAACAATGAGTGCTTTTGGAGTAAGCGATCGAATATTCAGAAACCCAAGCTTTAGCATTTGCTCATGATCTGTTTTTTATTTGTTGAACATCAATTCAATTTTTAACCTTAGATGGGTTTAGACGTTCTTTGGATTTCCAAATTCGGGGAACAGACACAGTCTCTATATGATGATATCTAGGTGAAAGAGGCTCTATGTGATAGGATTTATCTGACCTTGGTGACGTGAGACAGCTAGCAGACGGTCGGTTAAGCCAGTCTGTCTGCTTCCTGACCTGGGCCCCAATTTGTCATGTTTTATCGTCAGTCAAACTTCAGGTCAGCAGTCCCGGCGGTCGACAACGATCAACCATTCGACGGGTCACAGCACCAGTTTTGTAGTGCGGATTATGTCGGCAGGATCATTTAAAAGGCAACAAAAATAAAAAGCGTGGCGGAAGAAATTTTGCCATTGCACACCGCCACAATAAAATCAACATAGAGGAAACACTGCATTGTGGAATAACTCCCCCAAATTCCCTGAAATATTACCGATGACATGATGAGCTAGCTGAGGCAACAGCTAGCCCGCTGCAGGCGTTTCAACCCCAGCTCCGATGTTAGCCGATGCTAGCTGGCAGTCCTCCTGCTGTGGATCTTATCTTCGACTGGATGAAGATTCAGCAGCCTTGAAATATTCAGTCAATTTAGGGATTTTTTTCAGGATATCTTGGTCACGTTGTTCTCTTAACCTTTGTATTTTGCGTTTTTGTGCTCCACTTTCATGCTTTCTTTTGGCCATTCTGTCACTATGCCGTCCAGCAATAGCAGTGACATAAATGAAAATGACTGACATGATTTGACCAGCAGCAATCATGATTTGACCATGATTTGACCATATATATATGAAGAGTTCAGATGCAATCAGATATTCTGCTGATGTTCAGTAATTTCACTTAAATGGCAATGAAAATTACCTATTAATTGTCATTTAAGTGACGTCATATTTCTGTGATGAAAAGCATATATATATATATATATATATATATATATATACACAGCTTTTTTCTATATATTATACATAGGGGAGAGTGGGGTAAGATGAGCCAGTGTTTACTTATGTGGATCTCAAGGCAAGGGAAATTGAGACAGAAGTACAATGAAGACATCCACTGTTAATTTGGGATGTTGCCTATAAACTGAAAATTAAAAAATGCACCTATGACAAAGGGGGTAAATTGACCATCCTATCTTTCACTTTTTTATGCAAGCATAATAATAAAAAAACTTGCCTCTTTAAAATAATAATTTAATAACACACTTACCTTTCTAAACAATGTTAACCCTCTGGGGTCTGAGGTGTTTTTGGGGCCCTTGGGATGTTTTGAAATGCCCTGACATTTGTGCTTTTTCCAGTTGCTTATAAACATATTAATGGCAAAGGTGTAAATGCACTATTTAGCACAAAACAGGGCTACCATAATATGTGAGCAACATGTATGTACATGTTTGTATTTTTGAGAGAATAATGTTTATGCGTGGTTATTAAAAAAAACAAAATCTTCTCCCCAAATGTGTCACTAATATAAAGCACAATACAAATAATTTAAAGAGAAGGCTTATATTTGACCTTTTAAGATTTAGCTTACATCTACATTGTAAATATATGTTTTGCTATTTTATTAAAAAGATTACAATTACAATAACAATTACAATTTCAACAATATTTCAAGTGTATTCTTTCTTTGTAAAAAAAAAAATTATAGGCCTACATTTTACTATATGTATTCATTTATTTGAATATAGCCTACATTGGAACAAATACTATAGTAACATCTTAGTTGATGACTTTATTTTTGAAAAAAAAAAAATACTGTGCGTATATATATATATATATATATATATATATATATATATATATATATATATATATATATATATATATATAACATATGAACAGAAATTGCTAAACAAACGCTTATTTGATGTGGCAGTAGTCTACTTTAAAAACCTTTATAATTTATCCAAAACTAGTCAACAAAATTTTGTCTTTCATATTTCGTCCGACTGTAGCCTATCGTTTTTATGAAATATTAGGGCATATAAATGTTGTAGTTTAATATGTTGCTTATACAAAGACATTTTATTTAAACACATTTCAGTCGATTTTCTCCATTTCAAAAAGGTTGAACCACTGGTTCAATTTACCCCACATCATCTGGCTCACTTTGCCCCATAGTCACCATTTTGGTAAAAACGGCCTAGCTTAGCAATTCAGGATAACATTTAGCTTAATGATTCACATGGTTTTAAATGTTGACAAATCACCAACATGTCCCATACACAACTTTAGACCTAGATCAATTTGCTTTGACAAAACGGCTAATATACCTAAAATGCAGAAGATTTACTTTAACAAGCAAAAAAGGTGTTTTTGTGGAAAAGACAACTTCCCTCTTGTCCCATGTGCTTCTCCTCTTCACAGCAATATATAAATGACGGAGTCCTTCAAAATGTATGGTCCCGTGACACCAAATGTGCATAGTTGCCTAGAAACGGGGTGGGTCAACTTACCCACTGGCTCATTTTACCCCACTCTCCCCTATATATGTGTATTTACATCTGAGCCCCTGCCCCTGAGGAACTCTCTGCACGTCCCAGCTGCTGACCGACAGAAACGTGTGCTCCACTTTTCTCCAGTTTTTTCATGTTCGGCACTGACGCTACTCCCTCTGGCAGCCGCAGCTCACCACGGAACATTAGTGCTCACCGCGGGACACACTGCTCCGGTTCGGGTTCACACACAGGTGCTATCCGGGGAAGCAGAAGTTGTGGGAGACGAGCAGGAGCAGCAGGGTGTCGTAACGGAGCTCGAGCTGTCACTCGGGGGTTGTGCATATTGAAAGCAGCGGGACCGGCCAGTGGAGGCAGAGTCAGGACTGGAGATTTGTTCATTTCCCTGTCTGGCCTTTCAGTTGTAGTTAAAATTCTCGCCTGCGGTGTCTGGTTAGGTCGGGTCAGACCATTTGTATCCCCTTTTCCAGTCACCATGAGCGTGGGTGTTTGGCCAGTGGGCTTCACAAACTCTCGGTGGATAGACGGCAGTTGCACACGGTGATGATGCCTGATGGTCATTTGGTTAGGTGTAGTCGGATCATTTTTATGCCCGTTTCCAATCAAGAGTGTTGTGTGCGTGGGTGTCTGGCCAGTGGGCTTCACAAACTCTATGTGCATCGACGGCCTCTGCATACGTGGATGCTGCCTGATAGTAGTCTGGTTAGATCGGATCAGATCATTTTTATACCTATTTCCAATCACCATGTCCACGAGTGGTGATTGCGTGGGTGTCTGACCAGTGAACTCCACAGACTCTCGTCGACTGATGGTTGATGATGGCGGTAATGGGCGAACGACACGGGATGACCTTAAATAAGGTTGAAACATTTTCGAGACAAAAATTGCTGTTCTCTGTGAAATCCTTCTTTATAGCAGTCAATGTTCTCTCTCATGAGTTTAATCACACTGGAGCGCAATAGCACAGTAATATTCACTCGAATAGAACATTGTGACGTCATAGACTACGTTGCTCTTTGGTATTTGGGTTTAAAAAATGCTTATCCATAAACAAGTAGCCTAACATCTCTTGTATATAAATGGGTGTATATAAATCATCTTTATTTATGTAATTCATTAAAGTAATATTTTTAGTAATTTTTTAAAGTTTGATTTATGTGTTAATCTAACTAATTATAGAAAAATACCCATTTTGGACATACTTTTATTACTTATTTTTAAATAAATGCGCTTTACTTTTTATTATATTTTTAAACTATAACTGTTATACTTTGCAGTCACGTGATATCTGGCGGGCAACAAACGCGGTTAGTGCATCCAGTCGCACAACAACTATCTGGCATGTCGTGTACACCTCAAAACACCAACTTTTGTATATTAAAACTGGCAACGTCCTGGCAAGATCCTTGATTAGTTTACTGGTTTTCGTTGCTAGAGAATTACGTTCTTGCCCGCCAGCCAGTACTACTGACGTCACGTGCAAAGTATCAATATGCCCCATTTTGAAAGGGTTGCAAAAACGGCAAACCTCTTATAACTGAAGTGGTGGATTAACTTCCTTTTTAGCTTATTGAGGAGTTGATTAAATTTGCTAACATTTGCTATAATTGTGCAATCAATAATAATAAGGCTTCCTAGTCTAGTGTTTAATATCTCTGTGTATTTCTAACCCTACCAAAAACATGTTATTGTTCAGTTTGAATTCATTTGTCATTAATCGAGAGTTAAAATCAAGAAGCTGTAGAAAGTTATTTTTTTAATCTTATGCTGTGGACCTTATGAAAGTCACTAACATGCATTCATTAATACAATCTGAGCATTTCTGGATTTTCCACTTGCAAGCTTGTAGGCTATGTTTGTTCTCAACATACAATTGAGATTGCAGGAATTGTTTTAGACTACACCAGTAACATTAACACTTAATCCACATTATCCTTGAACATTCCTCAAAGTAATTACTCATGTCCAGTTTCACCCTCACTATCGCAGGTTTCTCAAATCCAAGCAGTGGGACATGCGACTCCACAGGATCTTTGACACTAAGATTTTCCCCTTCATGTCTGCCTACAAGTTGCCTACATACTTGGCACAGTCAATAAGATCTCATGGAGTCATCTCTGGATCCTGGAATTCGCACTGGGCTAAACATTCAGTGGCAAGCACTGATTTGATCGATTTTAAATTTTCATCGTATCCTTGTTTACTTAACAAGGGAGTTTTCGGGTTTCTGACTTGAACAATGAATTCTTTTTGCAGATGTTTTTGTAAAAAAAGTCACAGGAAGTGGAATTAAAATGTGCCTTGATAAACTAGTTTGTTTGCAACCTGAGATTTTTTGTGGCACAAAATAGACTTGTGTATTTGAACTTGCACATTTTGTACACCAACAATGATGGTTAAACTGTTGTAAGGATGTTGTATAATGTATGGGTGCTTGGCCTCTGAAAAAACCTCCTGAATGCTACATACCTTCACTAATATCTGAATTCTGCACTCAAAGTAAAATAAATAAAGTGGTGTCAAAAAAGCCTTGCTGAATCAATTCATAATGAGATTGTCGATAGTTCATATTCCAGGTAATTAGAAATATTATTCTTTATTTGCTCGATACTGCTACCCAGTGGAAGTACTAGGAACTGTTACAGTCTTCAAACAAACTAACTAGAAAAAAATATTCAATTTACTTTATTGTTCAAGATTTACACAAGATGACAGAACTGAGAACATCAAACATCCCAATTTAGTCCATAAGTAAAAAAAATATCCTCCAAAACAACACTAGGAAGCAGCTAATAATGTTATTTTCTCTGATAAAACTATTAACATTCAGTCCAATCTCTATAAATCTGTGAGAATATTGCAGAAGTTAACATTTTTAAAACTAGATAGTAGATCTTGATAAACTGGATTAAATCATCATAAACTGCATGTATATACTTTAAATAGATGTAGAAAGTTTGAACTATACATTATCATATCTTTTATAATACAAGTGACTTCCCTAAGCCCACAAATTCACAGTCTCTCTCATACACACAAAAGTGCGAGATGATAAGTCTAGGATTTCAAACTGAAAAATTAAATTAAAAGGTAACCAACCTCCACTGAATGTGTCAGCGATGCCCTATAAAATAAAGGTTTCATTTGCAACCTATTAAGCTTCAGAAGAAAACAAGCAAATTAGTTCATTCTCAAATGTTAATCCATTTGAACGATCCAATTATTTTTCATAATGAATGTAATATAACAGAGTCATGCCCAATAATTAACATTTGGTCCAACTTGCACAGATAAAGAGTTCATGTCAAATGGATCACTCTAATTATTGTTAAACCTTAGATTATAAATGCACATCAACATTACTAAATCATGTTTGACTGAATTATAGTGTCAACAATACTATTAAACTGTTGAACATGCTGATTCTGTGATGCTTTTTCAGGTATTACAAGGCCTTTACGGAACAAACATGATTAAGTGCAGTTACTTCACAAACAAGATAAAACGGCAGTGCAATGAGGGAATTATGTTTTACAGCTACATGTTGTCTAGAATTTACCAATATGCATCCAGTCTTTCAATTGACTAGGTGTAAAAATATGACCAAAACAAAGTCAAATAATCAGCAGTTATTGCCTCCAGTGAATGACACTATATAGTGCAACAAATACCCAGTCACCCTATAAAATAAGTATTTAAAGAAGGGCATCTGTTATGGGGAGCCAGTGAGTTTGACGGTGGCACAGTGCTTAATTTTAAGGTCTGTGTGGGTGTCCGGCTTCATCTGCAAGATTGAGAATGTACCCAGCTATATCTTCCTCCGTGGGAGCATCTGACATGACCCATGATTCATTAGCGGCAGTCACCTGAATTCGGCAGACGGGGCAGTTTCGGCTCTGACCGCTCCTATATTGAGGCATAGACACACAAAAGCACAGGGTTTGTCATGGCTGATTAAAATGATTTGTGAATTCTGTCATTATTTATTGTCATAATGTTGTTCCAAACCAGTTTGTCTTTTTCCCCCTATTTTTTCTGAAAATCTTCACTTTTTCCCCCATATAATAATAATAATAATAAAAAAAAAATGAATGAGGACTGAAGACCATATATATATATATATATATATATATATATATATATATATATATATATATATATATATATATATTATATATATATTAAATTGATTATTTTTGTAGTATATGTAGTCTTAAATTAAGTTTGATCAAATTTAAGGTTGTTAAAAGTCAAAAACAGGAATCACAATAAAAAACAATTAACATGAAAATGGGAAAAACTAGATTTACGATGATAACGTCATCACAGTCCGTGAAAATGGTCCATTCCTGATTTCATGCCGACTTTAATGTGATGATAAACTTCAAAAGGTGGGGTCAGAATGTGGCACTGTTGCTCGCTCTGGTGCGGTTTTAAAGCAGTTTGCAAACAATAAAAACCGCACATTTATGCCAGGTGATACTGTTGATGATTTATGATGCATTATAGTTGTGAGAGTGCATATTTGATCTGCCTCATCTTTAAAGTAAGCAGCTGGAAGTAGTAAAGCAAAGACATTTCAAAATTAGTCCAAATTTCAGGATTGTTTTTAATTAAAAGTCCCACATTATGCATAAAATCGTTTTTTTTTTTTTTTTTTTTTTGAATTATTGGCATTTTGGTTACATAATAAACTGTATCTGTCATTTAATTCAAAATGTGTAGCTTCTCTCTAGGCTGCTCTGTCACAGGAAGGAAAGACTAAGAACAGTATTTAAAGTCACTATGAAAAAAAAGACAACTTTTTTTTTTTAATGGAATATTGCAGTATCTATTATAAATGATATATCCGTGCTCCAATATCAATCGACCTCTAATTCGTATGGATTGATATATTAGTATTACATGAACCAATATGTACATAAACCAATATCAGGCATGTGATCGACCCCCCCCCCCAACCCCAACCATTTTCAATACATATGTACAGTATACATTGAATAAAACATGTATTGAGTATTTTACACATGTTTTGCTGATCAGCAGTATTATATTCACCCCAGCCTGTTTAATTAAGTTTTGATTACTAAACTTTCCTGATACCCAGGATCCAATTCACAAAGGCGGTCTAAATTATTCATTTGGAGCTTGAAAGACCCAATCCCTGACCAGAATTCAGAATCAGATTTTCTCCTTTTTTGTTCCACAGACATAAAGGTTTGGAACAATATGAGGGTAAGTAATTCCTTATTTTGGTGAACTAATCGATTAATCAGTCATGATAATGAATCACAGATGATTCTTACCACTTGTCAATACACTTCTGACAGAAGCTATGTGCGCAGGGCAGAATAAGGTCTGCTTTCCCATCCATACAGATACAGCATTCTTCCTCATCGGTCAACTGTTTAACCCTGTTACAGAGCACAAATAGCATATTTTGCTGGGTGAGACAATGAGTCATCCACTATACATCCTTACATCAGGTGCAGATTTGGCAAACAGTACCTGCCCATCCACATGCTGGCCTGGCAGGTGTCTTCTGATGACAGCGGTCCTGAGGATCCTTCTGCTGCCACCTCTAAACTCCAGACTTCAGCTGCTTGACTGGTGATGTCTTTGTAGAGCTGGATAAACTGGTACAGGTTCATAATACGGGAGGCCTCCACCATTCCATTCTCCTTGTTAATCTACAAGGACACAGAGAGAACAGCAACAATTGCCATCCCACCCTAGATAAACATCAACCACACAGAGCAAATGACTAATGTCTATAGCTTGACTTCATTGTAATCATATTAATACATTCCACTGATAAATGTATGGGTCTGTACATTGATCTCACCTTGGTGCACACTATTCTCACGGCAACCTTCCATAAAGCAGTTGAATCAGATCCAGGCTGCACTTCAAACAAAAGGTGTTTCTTTTGGCCAGAGGCTAGTTTAGCAGTTCTGTGGAAGAAAATTAAGTCATTCCACATCTGTCAAACAGGATAATGTGTATATATGTCATTCTTACATCACTATATGCAAATTAAAAAAATAGAACTAGATTATATATCTGTATAGTTATTTTTCTTTCAAATAAACAAATAATAATTCTTTAAATTACTTATTTAATATATTTTTTTTGTTTTATATATTATTTAATATTATAATAATAATAGTTACTTTTTAATTATAGTTGCAATAATCTGCTTGAGTTTGATAAGAATGTGGCATCCCATAAAAAACATAATATTATCATTATTTACATTTACTATAATTCTTATTGTTTTACATATTATTTAACATTATTTTCAATATTATAATAATATTATGGTTTATATGGGATGCCACATTCTTATCAAACTCCAGCAGATTATTGTGTTTTTTAGTCTTTTATGAGACGCCACATTCTTATGCCACTATAATTAAAAAAATATTATTATTATCATTATTTAAATTTATTATAATTGTTATTGTTTTCCATTTTATATTCCATATTATAATAATATTATGTTTTTTATGGGATGCCATATTCTTATCAAACTCTATCAGATTATTGTGTAACTATATTGATTTATCCTAAAAGCCTCACTTACACATCATTGAGCTCCGCCACACGACCCAAGAACTCGTCATAGTTGAGGTAGCCACTGTCACGCACTAGCCCCACATGTTTGATCAGTTTCTCAGGCAGTCTGGTCATTGCCTGGCCAGAAAGATGCTGGCCCATCCTGGCTCCAGATGGAGGTCTGCTCTGTAACAACTCTAGACCTCATTCACTGCTGGTGTGGCCCTAGACAAGAGAGGATGCTGACATGACATGTTGCCCTGTAGTATGGCATGCTGTACTTTAAACAGTATTTTCTTACACATGCAATTGTATTATCTCATTTAAATTCATAGAAAGCACTAAAATATCTGAACTTTAAAAAATGTATTTATTTTGTCACACCGAATAGATATTTAGGTGTAGTGAAACTTCACAAAAATGTGATTAAATTTGTTAAAAGAACTGGTGGCCAGTCATAGATATAGACATTCCTTTATTCATACACTGTGGGGTCCTGAAGTCTGAGACAACACTGAAAACTTGTTCAGACCTTTAAATAACATTTGAGGATTTGGGGGAAATAAATGAGTGATGATGTAGATATTTAATGTAATGTAGAAGAGAGCAAAAGGAAGCATTTTCATTAGTGCTCACAGGCATTTGGATCCCACCCACTAAATAGTTAAACCTAAAATATATATGAAAATTAGGTTAATGCTTATTACGCAGCGACCAATATAAACAATATTAAAAGCATACGGCCACAAATTGTCACAAGTTGTCAATTGAGATCAGCGGTACATTTAGCAGACTTTGAAATAATCTCTGAAACATTCATTCATATTCATTCATATTAACAAATGTGAAACAATGCTTTGCAAATGCCCAATTTGATGTAACGTAAAAAAAAAAAAAAAAAAACGAAACAAAACGAACTCTCTTTTAAAATAACTAAGTAGACGAGTGAACAATATAGGTTTATTTCGGAATGTGAAAACGGCGGCTTAAATACTGATGATGTTTGTATGTCGAATATTACTACAAAAACAATCATCTGGCTACTAGTGTTAGCTTGCCTAGCCAAAACAATCCATAAATCTCTTAAAGCAAATACACCAAAAGTTAGTATTAGCTACAAATATACAAGAACTCACCGAGATGCAAATAAATGTGTACAAACCTGTTGACATTTGTTTTATCCAAGCAAATATTCGAGATATGACAAGCTGGATGATAGCAAGAAAACCTTTGACGCGGATTGATGACGTAACGACCAGACTCGATTGTAAAAAACAAAAACATCGAACCTTGAAGCAGATAAACTACAACTAAGGCATTTAAAGAGTACACATTATTCTCATTTAGCCTATTAAGTTAATTAATGGTCAAATGTGATAAAAAAATGATCAAGAACAAACTAGTATTTACATCAGTTCTTAGTATTTGATTATATATATATAAAAAAAAAAAATCATTGGTTTTTCACCCCAAAAATGAAAATGTTGTTTCAAATCTTTCTTCTGTGGAACACGAGTAGAGAAAAATCAGAATAATGTGCAGGTTTCTCTTTTACATGCAGGTACAGTGACAGAACTTCTTTTTTTTTTTTTTTTTTTTTTTTTAATACAAAGTACAGTGTTTTCTTAGGGAGAGTTTGGGTCTTGTTCCATTTGAAGGATGATGTTGTTAAATTTCCTATTGTTGTTGGTCTGTTCTGGCATCCAATGCCTCTCACTTATTCGTTTCCACATCTCCGTTTCAGTAATCTGTTCTGGCCTTATTCTGATCCAAGATGGAAACTGTTGCGCTCTCTTGCTGAAAAAAGCATGGAGATTAGACCAGTAAGTAATGCATAGCCTATGCATGTCTCTTTCATAATAGTAATTAAAAGTAAAAACATACATTTTGAGGTACCAAGCTGCACCTGCCGCTACCAACAAGAGCAGTAGCACAAGAGAAATGATGACAATTGTTTTGGGAGTTGCTAAAATATAAAAACGACAAAATAGTGTGATCAAATGAATGTGTAAAGTGATTAAGAAGTTATGTAACTTTTAAAACCCAACCTCTGGGTGCTCCGTGAGGTGTAGTGGTCTGGGACAGTGCAGGCTGACCTGTGGAAGTTAAAGTTTGCTGAAAAAGAAAATGACTGGATGAATAAGAGGAAGTCGAAGGGGATGAAGTTGAGAACTTGGGTGAGGTTCTGGAAGATTCTGGAAGTTCTGAAAGAGACAGAGGGCTTGTTGATGCCTGGGAACTGTCACTGATGTCAGAAAGACTAAATGTTATAAATGTTGTGGAGGAAGTGTTGAAAGCAAAGGAAATGGATGGGGTGGATGTGTAGGCAGGAGAAGAGGTTGACTTAATGGATGATGGATGGGTTGTTTCAGTGGAATAATGCTTGTTTGATGGTGTTCTTCCTCCTGTTGTAGGTTGAGGCCTGCTTGATGTTGTTTCAAATGATCCATAAGGACCTGAGGTGCATTGAGAGAGACATATTCTGATTATGTTGCACATTTGGGACCCTGGATCACAAAACCAGTCACAAGTAGCACGGGTATATTTGTGGCAATAGCCAAAAATACATTGTATGGGTCAAAATTATCGATTTTTCTTTTATGCCAAAAATCATTAGGATATTAAGTAAAAAACATGTTCCATGAAGATATTTTGTAAATGTCTTACCTTAAATATATAAAGCATTTCTTTTTGTGAGTGAATGCAGCACAATCGTGAACATAAATGGACAACTTTAAAGGCGATTTTCTCCATGTTTAGATTTTTTTGCACCCTCAGATTCCAAATTTTCAATAGTTGTATCTCAGCCAAACACTGTCCTATTCTAACAAACCATACATCAATGGAAAGCTTATTTATTTAGCTTAAAAATTACCCATGTGACTGGTTTTGTGGTCCAGGGTAACATTTTACTGACAAACTATGTTAGCAAATTTATTTACTGATTTTATTATCATTATATGTTCTTAACAAAATCCAAAGTCCAGACATATTATATAATTTTCTTTCAAATCACATTAAACATCATGGTTCCCTGTTTCAAGGCACTGATTATTATGATGAAAGCATTTTCAAAAACATATTACACATATAATTACCCGCTGGTTTAAAACAATAAACATCAAACTTTTTGCTGATGTCAGTTTTCCAAACAGAAACGCCTGAATTGTTTCGACCACATTTTTCATTTCTCTCAATTCGAGGAATAACTGCAATCCGCTCTTCAATCCAACCATACCTGTGTGAAAGAATGATATTGCACTCTTAGAAGAAACATAAACTTTTAGTACTGGCAAAATACTACAAAATATGAGGACTTTAGATACTTTAGTTGTACTTTTTATTTTACTTGTAAATATTTTAAATATAAGAGAAGGAAAAAAACATTAAACTTGGTTAAGTTTTATCTGACAAAATAATTTGGCAAAACAAGGCGATCTACAGCTACAGGTTTTATTTTATTATGCAAAAATAAAAAAATTAATAGAATATAAATGCAAAGAAAACAAACAGCTCTCAGAAAAAAAAGCATATACTGAACATAATCATAATTATAATTAAACATAATTACCATTTTTTTTCTCTCTTGTTTTTTGCAATATGACAGCCTGGCCAAAACATTATGTCTGCACAATTTGGCTTTTTTATTTATTTTTTTTTTCTTGCATTATCACAAATAAAAGAATTGACAACATGCAATATTGATAAAAAAAAAAAAAATATATATATATATATATATATACACACAGTGCTATGCATAAGTTTAGACACCCATGCTAAAGTTGACTAAAAAGAGGAATAAAAAATCTTCTTTTGGAAATTGAACTTAATGCCTTAATTTAAAAAATTAGGAAAAATCCAACCTTTAAGGACACCAATTTTCTTTGTGAATGAATAATGTATCGTAAATAAATAAATAAATGTTCTTCCTTAAAATACAAGGTGCATAAGTTTGGACACCCCTATGTTAAATTCCCATAGAGGCAGGCAGATTTTTATTTTTAAGTATTTTTTTTTTTTTTTTTTTTTTTAGGATACTATGCATCCTGATAAAGTTCCCTTGGCCTTTGGAATTAAAATAGCCCCACATCATCACATAGCCTTCACCATACCTAGAGATTGGCATGGGGTACTTTCCATAAGATCATCTCTCAATGCAAATCAAACCAGCTATTAGGCTAACTGAAATAAAACCATGCCAATCTCTAGGTATGGTGAAGGCTATGTGATGATGTGGGGCTATTTTAATTCCAAAGGCCAAGGGAACTTTATCAGGATGCATAGTATCCTAAAACATAAAATAAAAATCTGCCTGCCTCTATGGGAATTTAACATAGGGGTGTCCAAACTTATGCACCCTGTATTTTAAGGAAGAACATTTATTTATTTACGATACATAATTCATTCACAAAGAAAATTGGTGTCCTTAAAGGTTGGATTTTTCCTAATTTTTTAAATTAAGGCATTAAGTTCAGTTTCCAAAAGATGATTTTTTATTCCTCTTTTTAGTCAACTTTAGTATGGGTGTCTAAACTTATGCATAGCACTGTATATATATATATATATATATATATATATATATATATATATATATATATATATATATATATATATATATATATATATATATATTTCACAAACTTTTGAATAAAGGGTGAAGATGTAAATTTTCCTAGTCCGGGCATCACTTTTGGCCACTATTAATTAGACAGCATGTGACAACACACATAATATTTTACTTCACTGAATATTATCTGGTATTGTACTTTAAAATATACAAAGCATCCATTTTCACTCAATATCATATATCTACAGTAATATTTTAATTAACTAAGTCTCCCATTAAATAGTGCTTTACCTGCATGTCTGTAAGCCATTTTGGTTAGCTTTCTTCACTTCATCTAGGTTTGCAATTCTCATTTGAATAGCCTCACATGCCTCACTGGCTGTGGTGGCATTAAAACTGTACTGGTTGGTCTTGCTTTGGACTAACAACACTCCAGAAATTCCATCATTTGTAGGGACTAAAAAAGAACCAACATTAAAATGCAAAAGTACAAATTCACAAACAATCAAAAGCAAACCAGTGCATTTAAATCAACAGAAAAAGAAAGAGAGAAACCTACCTAGGATTTGACTCACGTCTAGACAGGCTGTGCTTGTAAATAAGAAAAACAGTAGACAAAATGCTAACCAGACTCTTGCCATGACTGCAGAACATGCCACCAAAACTGCCCAAAAGCTTGAACACACTCAGTCTGTTGATGGTACAGAAAGGTATAACCCATAAAAATAGAAAACAGGAGGTTGAGGATGATCTGTGAGATGACCTTCCCAAAGAGGGCATTTAAAGCTGGGTCAGAGGTCAACTGAAAAACTTTTGCTTCCTGTGGTTGTGCACCAGTTACGTTAAATATCTTTAAACACATTCAATACAAAAAAATATCCAACTTCCAGGCAGCTATATCGGGCACTTATAGAAAGTCTACTCTCAGGCACCTATAGACATACCTTTATAAAAGTACTAAGCAACTAACTAACTACCTAAATGACATGTTTTTAAAGCTTTATTATAAATATTATATTGACATATTTTTTATTAAAAAAAAAATTGTTGATGTCCTTGATGTTTTTTTTTTATCCAAATATCCAAGTGAAAAATGTATAGCCTAATGTTTAGCATGAGTGACAGCCGAGGTAGGCCTGCTTCCTTCTTCAGAGCATCCAGTGTTGTCTGTGATTTTGAAGGCTAAATAAACAGAAATGATCATTACCAAGTCACTTTCAAAGCAACCAGCCAAGTGCTATTGCAAGAAGCATGGGACTGAGAATCACAGGCTATGTTAGTCTATAGCGAAGACCTATCAGACAAAAATCTCCTCCTCCTATGAACCCACAGGAGAGATGTACAAAATGACAGGAAGTTATTTAAAGCATCCTGCCATTTTGCTGATTCACATCATTTATTATCTCATCTGTAAATTCCTGACTTAGAACATAAAAACATATTTCCCTGACTGTGCAGAGAGCACAGGAAATAAACCATGACACAAGGTTTTGACTGGGACTTTCAATATTCTTCTTCTGACATTTGAAGAGGTTTGTGTTCTCTGCTCCTTTTATATCACTAGGTTGTAGTCACAAAATGTTACAAGAAAAACCGTTTTTGTTCAAATGGCAGAATCAAATTGAATTGTTGTTAGGCATTTAATGTTTATAGCAAAATCACAAACAAAGCTAACTAGGCCAGTGGAACTTGTCCTATTTGTGCTGCTTCACTCTGCTTGAATAATAGAGGGGGTTGAGTTTCCATGCCTAGTCTGTAAAGTAAAGGGAATCAATACTTGTAAACAGTGTTGGGGGTAACAAATTCCAAGTAACGTGGGTTACGTAATCAGATTACTTTTTTTCAAGCAACAAAGTAACGCATACTTTTCAACTTACAAGTAAATATCTGAGTTAATTTTTCAAATAAGTTACGCAAGTTACTTTTGTCCCCCATTTATTGACTGACACCTCTCCTGTCCCCATGTTTAGAGAAATCGGGAGTAAATGCTGAGGCGTTGTGTAAACATGATGGTTCTACACTATTGCGAGCATGCATTTACCCATCCCACTTGCTCAAAAACAGATTAAGTATCCTCAAAATGAATAAAAACAGTGAAATGCAAAACCCTGCAATAATTAAATGATATATAACACTATATTTCACTGTATAAATGTATTTAATCTCACTTTATTAACTAATGTCTTTGCTGCTGACCTCAGATGATCAGGTAAAGCGCCCTCTACTGTACAGGTAAGATTTTGCATTTCGTTCAGTCTGGGGCTTATTCATGTAACTTTTGATGTGAAAGGCCCTTTACATGTGCCAAAAATAGAACTTTCCTCTTATTAAAAAACAAAGAAGCAAGCCCAGCTTAGTTGAGAAAAAGTAACACAAAAGTACAGTAATACTACTTTCCATTAAAAGTAACAGAATTATTACTTTTTTAGGGAGTAATGAAATATAACGCATTACTTTTAAAAGTAACTTTCCCCAACACTCATTGTAAAGGCTCTGGTGTTATTGAGGTAGACTATTATGGTAGGGCCATAATGCAGAACCATTCTGAATAACAATTAGGTAATTCAGTCATTTGTATGCTATATATCCATTTTAGCATGCTAATCACTTTTAGAGAGTGTTTCAAACATTTGTTACAAGTTGCTTGTAATTTAACAATGATCACCCTGAAGGTGTGATAATGAGTCTAATCGCAAAATATAAAAAAAAACATGGACATAAAATATTGATTTGATTTTATACTTAAACATTTCTTTTTAAATTAATCTAACTAAAATAATCTAATTTTAAAAACAATATTAGATATATGCGATTGACCAATCAGAATCAAGTATTTCAGAGACCAGCGTAATAATGCAGTGTATTAAATAGTGGTGCTTGTAAATAACCTTGAACTTTGGCAAGCAATGTGTCCAGCACTGATTGTAGTTCAAACATGAATGATAACTAAAATTGTGTGGTTTATTTTATGGAGTGCTATTATTTTTCCAAGTGACCAGGCTCAAGATTTTTGCTTTGGTGGACAATAAAATGGGAAATTGCCAAGAGACTTATGTAGGGTGAGCCATTTGTAATGATCAGAAAATTATAGACACTTTTGAGGAACCACCCAGACACCATAGCATCTTGGTAGCGAAATTTATCTGCTAAACACCACTCACATTTGCATCAGAAATGTAAAAAAAAATCTAGTCAGTCTTCAGTCCTGGCATCATTACCAATATGCTGTGAACCCTAACCAGCTTATTTCAGGATGTTGAGAGGCACTATGGTGCAATTAGTCAAGGAAGAGGAGAGCTGTGTTACAATCCTTGTGGTAGCATAGAGTTTCTGCTCCCTCTGTGGTGGTATAACATTTCCTTATAAATAATTGAACTAGGCTGCATGTTGGTGAGTCTCCTTAGTTCCCATTGCATGCACTTCTACAGGAACTCTGGGCCGACAAGAGCAAACCAAACCAAAAAAAAACAACACTGCTTTTTTTTTTATTAAAAACTTCTCAAAAGTTGAAGTTTGAAACTGGTTTCAGTGTCCAGTCAGAACGATGACCCTAAGGGCCACCTCTCATGGACAGCTCCAGAATCTGACTCCAATGAAGACCTATGCTTCAGACAGCGGGATTTTTAAGTCCCTTTCTCACAGCAGCAACAACATGGGGGGACGATTCGAAAGCATTGAGGAGATTAAAGGAGTTTCAAAACCCACACACCCTCCTCGAAGACCTGTACGTGCAGTCCGACCCGTCAGTGCTCTGAGCGCCAGCGGATCCTTCCTGCAGATCAACCACCTGCAAGGAGAACTAGTGAGGAAGAGGAAGGTAAGTGCTGACATGGGCACATTCTGAACATTAGGGTGTATTTATACTGAATCAATAGAATTCTGTATTTGAGGATTGACTTTTTCACTTAATCTGCCTCATGTTTCAGAACATTGTGAATGACGTACATGTGAAAATTAGCTTGTAATTAAGTCATCTTCAATGCCAGTAAAATGTACTTGTATTATCATGTTTAAGTTATGTTCAAGTTGAAGACAATATGTTTTTCAGTACAATTAATTATATACTGTATATATACACATATAATTACAATGACCTAATTACATATATATACATGATTATATATATACATAATTCTTATATATGTATGTACACACATTTTCCTTTAATACAGAGTAAACAACTTAAAAATTCACACAAAAGTAAAGACGTGTGCATGTATGTATATATATATATAAAAATATATATATATATGTGTGTGTGTGTGTGTGTGTGTGTTTGTGTCTATGTTGTTTGTATGTAGTGTCCACAGACATTTTAAGCAGCAAAAGCTGTTAAATTAGTTATAATAAGAGTTAAAAAGATACTAAGTATTTGAAACGTTCTCCATCAGTACTTTGTGTCTTGGATGCCGTGACCCTCATTGTCGCTTTATCTCTGTTCAGGAATGTGAGGACCTGAAAAAGGAGAACAAGTATCTGTCTAACGAAATTCACATGGAAAGGATCATGATGAGAACTGAGAGTGAGCTCACCATGAGAAACCTGCGGAATCTCAACCAGGAACTCCAGGCCCAAGTTAAAGAGGTGTGCACATTAAACATCTTGAAATATAGAAGAACAAGTAATAACCTTGTAACAAAAAATAATAATAAAAAATTTCTTTCCTTTGTTATAATAAGCTGAAACAGAAGCTCTATCTCAGCCAGCAGAGGGCGACACTGTTGTCCAGGGCAGCGGAGGATGCTGATAGAGCTCGAGCAGAGGCGGACAAGAGCAGGGCACTGGCAGAGACCCGAGCACTAGAGATCAGGCAAGAAAAAGATCTCACACTAGCTGACAAAACACGGCTTGGCGAAGAACTACAGCTGCTGAAGAAAGAGGTGCACATGCAATATCATGAAAATATACACAGGATGCAAAATAACTCTATGGCTCTACTGAAATTAAACTAATTTGCATTCTGTCATCCATAGCACAAAGATGTCCAGCTACTTTTAGCACAGGCTGAAAAGAATTACTTTGAGACCAAGCTTAAACTAGACAGGGCGTCAGGAGAAAAGCAGACTTTCCTGGAGGAGAACAGAATACTGGAAGATGAGGGGAACACTTTACGACACAAACTGAAAGTACTGACTGAGGAGAATGTGAAGATAATGGAAAAGTAAGCTCAAGAGCATTCAGCAGTGCCATTTATCTTTTTGTAATTTAAGCAAAAGATCCTGGCTGGCATGCCAGAATTCAGGCCATTATAATGCAATAAAAGCGAAATAGGAACGGCTCATGATGCCTGGTCTGTCTCCTCTGTAGGGAGGTGAACTCCAGACGCAGAGCTTTGGTTGCTGAAGAGCAGAGTGAGAGGGCCAATAAAGCCCTGCAGGAAGCGGAGCAGGAAAGACATTTAGTTGAGAAGGAGAGGCAGGATCGCACCAGGGAGTGTCTCAGCTGGAGAGAGAAACACCAGGCCCTGGCAGAAGTCATCAGAGCCCAGGAAGAGCTGAAGTCCCTGAGGCAGACCAAAGCCGTAAGTCCTCCTGATTGTAGGGTCAATCCAGTTCCTTTCGTGTTTATCATCATTATATACAAGTGAATTTTACTTACATCTTATTTTATATATTTTTTACTTGTCTTAATCATCAAATTACTCTTTAGAATGTTCTTTGATGGCATTAATAACACATACTCACGTCTCACCTCAGTGTCAAGCTAATATTAAGAGCTACTTCCTGTGTATGACTGAAAGCGACCAGAGGGTTAAGATCCTAAAAAATCAAGACGGCACACCAAGGAACTTCACGGTAGTTTATCTTTTCAGCACATTATTAATAAAATAATAAACGTGTATTTTTTATTATTATTAAACAATAGCATTCACCAATATGCCCCCAACAGGAAGGAGACCCTGTGTATATCTCCACACCTGACCTCAACAGTGAGGATTCAGAGAAAAGGTCAGGGAGGTAGGTCTTTTTATTTTGTTTTATTTTATTTTTACCAATGCTAAATTAAGACAAAAAAAAATAAAAAATGTCTTGACTTAATTTGTCTTATCCCTTCAGCAGAACAATGTACAGGGTGGCAGCACCTCGAGTTGGAAGAGACACTGGCCCCTCCCACTTCAGTGAGCTGTCACCAATGGCAGACTCCCACGATTCTGGATTTTCGAGGAGAAACAGGAAAGTGGAATATTTCTGGATCCCCACTGATGAGGAATAATTGCACTTAAAACACTTAAGCTGATCAAGTTTTTCCTTTATTGTAAATTCAGCAATAGTGGTGAATCCAGCACTAAACAGCCTTATTATGACATGATCATAAGCCATTTCATTTGACAATTGGATCAGTTAACATGCTGGCAAATGTAAGTACAACAAGATTAACTGTCAAATACAATTAAACACCTGTCAATAAAAGGTTGTTTGAGAACCCCTTATTGACAAGGGCAAAAGCCTTTCCCCTTTAATGGGCATTAAGGGTTTTCATTTACGTTTAATGATCAATTAAAAGGCAGGTTAAAATAATCCACCTGTTTGAGGGTTACGATTGGAATAATTTGCAGCAGATCATTGGGACCTGAAGGGCAACATTACTACAGCCATCAGACAGAGAACACATCTCTTGTTACCTTGTCAGACCACACTGCAGACAACATTAAGTAAGGCTGGGGCAGCAGAGGCATTAAGTTGACACTAGTAGCTTGATATCGGAATCTTCAATGAAAAATACTTAAACTACTGCAAGCTGAAATATTAGGTAGTGTGTTGTGCAAAACTGAATGACTATGCAGTTGTTCTGGATCTTAATTCAAGACTAAAACTTTAGACATATCAGAAGCCTGTACTAAATAACGCTTATTCAGGAGGTAGAAGTGGAAACTGCTAACAAGTTACAGTGATTACAGTTTTAGATGTTTAAATCATGCAAGAGGGTTGAAGGATATTGCAACCGACCCAGAATAACACCAAAAGTGTCTACAGCGTAACCTATGAAGGCCTTTCAACTAGCATCTCATGATTAATGTTAACCAATCCCCCAGACAGACTGCAAACAAATCATTGGTTCTATATAGTGACTGCTTAACTTTCGCAGAGACATCGAAAGGTTTTCTGTCCTGTGTCTTGTGAAACAAAAACAGATTAAACCAGGCAGAACATGTAAGGAAAATTTGACTAACACTTTTTCTACTGAAAAAGCATAATGGTTGATCTATCATCTAAAAAAACCCACAACAAGCCAGACATTGGTTAGGATACAAGCAAACCAAGACATTATGATATTGGTATTACTATGCCTTTCGTTTAATTCATGAGCCTAGCAGCAGTGTAATAAAGCTGTCTGAGTGTGAGCTACTGCAAAGAGTGTGGGAACCAAAGAGAAGACAGCAAGTCATGTAGCAGGAAATTAATATGTACTATGAGAATTAGTCCCTCCTCAGTCGGCTTCCTCCTCTGACTCCTCTTCCTCAGCCGTCTCAAGCCAAGTCAGCCACTGGTTCACCTGAAAAGAAAAATAATTGTAAATGTACATGCTTGTACACGAGAGAGAGAGAGAGATAGAGAGATGTTTGTGTTTGCAGTAGTTAAATAAACACCTGGAATAAGGCTTTTCCTTTTCCAGGAAATTCTTGGGAAACGTCTTCTTTCCATGCAATGAAAGCTTCCTCCTCAATGATCTCCAGGTCATAAAAGTGGACAAAGTAGCGAAGCAACATACCTAAATTGCAATAAAAAATAAGAGCCTCATAACTCAAATAAGAAAGGCATGTTTTAATGATCTCAACAGGGACAGAACCTTACAAATCGCAGTAGTTTCTGTACCTTTTGGGAAAGCGTTGGAATTGCAGTGCACCTGCAGGGCGTACAGGGCACTGACCTGCAGGTCAGTGTGATCGTGGAGGAACTTCTGCATGACTGGCTTGAAGGCGAGTAATAGTTGCTTCTCCTGGTCCAGCTGCTCTTTAGTAGGTGAGGAAAGTTGCTCGTCACCTTCGGTCACACCAAGCTCAGCAAAGAAGTACTGCAGGAAACTGTTAAATGGAAAAACAGCAAGGCTTGTAAACTACAACATTAATAACAAAATCTGAGTTGCATATATCTGCATTTGTAGATGAGAAGATACAGTGGGCTGTACCTGGTCATAAGTATGTTGACGAAGCCCTTGTCTGTGTGGAGTTTGAGAGAAATATTGTCTTTGATCCACTTGTAGATGGTCTGAGGGGAGGGGTCTGCCTTGATTTGTTTCAGCAGTTCCTTCTCCAGTTTTAGCAAGGGGAAGAGGAAACTCAGACCTTTCCCCTCAAGAACCTCCAGCATACGGTCCTTATTCTGGTCGATTTCTGAGAAACAAAAATCCACTAAATCAATCCTATTTAATATCAAAATATCTAACAAATAAATAATAATAATAAAAATCTTTTAGAGAGGACTTGATATAGTAAAAACCAAAAAACAATTTTCACTGCTTTAATAAAAAAAATAAAAAAAAAAAAAAATAAATCAAATCAAATGCAGTGACTGACCAATGAAAGTCAAGTATTCCAGAGTTGTATAATAAAAACCTACAAGTGTAGGAGGAGACTTACCAGGAAGCATTTTCTGCATGTTGACCTTGCTCTGCTGAAAGAGATCTGTGAGCCACTCGCGGTCCTTGAGCTTGGAAGCTTGCTGCAGGCAGAGCAGGAAAAGAGGAAAGTGGTTGCCATTCTCCAGAGGATGAGCCAGTTCTGCCACACTGACCAGCTCAGCGATGACGGCTCGTGCTGCAAACTGGGCTAGGTATGACTTTACCAGAGGAATGTCCACCTCAATCTTAGGGCACTGATCCAAGACATTCAGCAGAGCCTGATGATGAAGTACAATTATTGGAATTAGCAGTGAAATGCTAAATGCAAACCTTTTGATTGCTTAAGAAATAAAGCAAGATAACTTACACACATGAAGTTTTCCCCAGTGATGAAGCCCTCAGTACGCAGTGTATTGATAAGAGTGCTAGCTTGTTCTCGGTCTTCATCAGTTCTCTCCAGAGAACAGAGGATGATCTTACTCAACATATCTGGCAGAAAATGTTTGGGAGCTTTCATCTCTCTCACACCAATGACAGCATCCTCCATGTTCTTGCTGTTCAGATACTCTGTCACAATGTTCTCCTGTTGTAAACAAAATCAGTGAACCATAAGAAAATCTCCAACAATCAGTGATAAATGCTTTGAACAATAGTACCACAAACAAAGATACCCACAGTCATTTTCAACAGTTCTTCCTTAGTAGGTGCTGGTTTCTTAGTAGTCTTCTGAGGTTTCTCCTGAATCAGAGGCGGGTTGGATTTCAGACCAAGTTGAGGAGGCTAAAAAGAACACATGAAAGATGAGCAACACACTGGCAAGATGAAATAAAAACCCTATAATAGCAATGAATTGCTCCCATATGTAATTAGTTGTAAAAAAGAGAGAGTTCAGCAAAGCTTAGAGAGATTTATACCTGTCCAAGTGGTGGAGTCTGTGTCCGTGGAGGCTGAGCACTGGGAGGAATCATGGTGGGAATCTGGGGCTGCAGTTTTGGCACTTGGTTTTTATTCAAAAGGAAGGACTGAGCAGGTCTAAGGCTGATCTGTAAGAATGGATCATGGAAAAACAAACATTGTTAGGTTAATTACAGAGATTAAAATGTTTAAGACAATTGAACCAATTCACACCCTCATATCTCATAATCGCAGTCAGCGGACTGGGTAGGAGTTCAAGAATGAGGGATAGGAGAGAAGCAAAAGGAGGAGATAAAGAAAAGGAAGAAAGAGCAGACAAAGAAAGAAAGAAAGCAAGAAAACTGCCATCCAGTTGAGTCCCTCAGAATAACGCGTCTTTTTATAATCACAGGGTGCAAGAAGTTTGGTTTTACTCAGTATTTAGTGTCTCCGGTTTACCTCATCTGCATTGAGCTGCCCCTTCTTGAAGCGTGGAGGCATGTCTTTAGATTGAGCTTGCTGCTGGTTCGAATGGTTCTGGTTTTGATTGTGAAAATGTTGATTCTGTCCCTAAGGAAATACAGTTCTCATAAACAAACAATCTCATAAACTGCTTTGAAAAAGGCAAATTATTGCTGAAAAAATGTTTATGCTTACCTGGTTAGACTTGATGAAAGGCTTCATACCCAAGTCAAACTGTGACTGTGGTTGGGAGGTCATATGTCCACTGTGGCCATTGAAAAGAGGATTTGTACGATGACGTCCTAGGGTGGGGGAAAATCTGTCCTGGATCACACCTGGACCAGTTCCTATGCCAATACCTGCACATATAAATGCAGTTAATATGAAGACATGGCACATTTATCAAGAGACAGTTGATCAATACAATTCACAGGTTCTTAACTCACCTGGAATCTGACCAAACATATCGGCCAATCCCCCGAGAGTTTCTCTGTCCAGTTTCATCCTGTTCGGCATGAAGGGGCCTTCTAGGAAGAAGTCCATTCTCATTCCCTGGTTCATGGGTGGAATAAAAACACCCAAATCCTTCACAAAAGGAAAGATAAAAACTTCAAATAACCAACACTATATAAACTTCAGTATATATAATATATAAAAACATCAGTTTATAATAGCAGTCAATGACTTCTTAGCCTAAAAATATTTCACAGTATTTTGTAAAATATGAAAGAAAAACCACCACTGACTCACCTTCACTGCATCTTGACGAATCTGGTTAATCGTCTTTGGTCCGTTGTCGATGAAAGCTTTGCGAGGAACCCAATTGTTCTCTCTCAGCTCCACAGTGTCCTGCAGTAGGAAACGAATCCTTGCAGGCAAATCCTTGTTGTTCATTAAGGATAGCATACGGCCAAAGTACTGATCCATTAAAGACTGTGGGAAAGGCAACAATAAATGGAGTATTCCCACAAATTACAATCATGCTACTCAATGACATCCTCTTAAAACTGCTTTAGAAAAAAATTAAACCTCAGTCTAAGTCTAAAAAGTCACAATGCCATTATTCCAATCAGTCATGGTTTGGCTCTTTCAAATATAAGGCCAATTTCAAGAAAACTGAACAATTTTGGAACAAAGTGAAATTAAGCAGTCCATTCTAGAAAGAACAGGAGCCTGTGACAATTGTTTTATGATTGAAACTAGGGGTGGGCCATATGGCAAAAATATCATATCACGATTTTTTTCAGGAAAATCACGATTTTATCACAATTCTTTTTCATGATGGTTTTACTATTTTGCAAGTGACTGAGCATTACAGTTAAACCAATGTCCCTATTTTATAACCAAACAGTTGATGTACCCCAGTGACTTCCATATATTTTTTTTTTCCTGCTATGGAAGTCAATGGGGACAAGCAACTTTTTGGTTAGCGCCTTTCTTCAAAATATCTTCTTGTGTTCAGTATACGTACAGTATAACATAGTATAATATACGTCGCGTTGTACAGTATGTTGAGACGGAGGCGCCAGAACTGCAACTGATAGAATGCACAATACTTCTTAAAAAGCAAATTGTGGAGACATTTTAATCATCCACGATCAAAAATCATGATATTGCACACCCCTAGTTGAAACTCATCCCTTACAATCACAAACACCTTAAATCAAACCCTTAATACCTACATATGAGCATTAAAATCATATTTCTTCAATACATTTAACTGATATAATTGTGTATTTTAAACTTGCACTTCTACTTGTTTTTCAAGTTTTTACTATTTTTAATGATCTTGTTACATGACATTGATGTTTCCATTCATCAGTCAATCCTTTCCAATGGTGAATAAGAATAGTGACCCTCTGGGTCCGAAATTAACTTTTTGGCTCACCTGCCACGGGGACTGGTAGATGAAAAAATCCACCAGCCAAGCATATTTTTTACCGGCCAAAATAATAAACAGCCTTTTTTGTCACATATACATTCATTCAAGTACTTTTAATTGAGATTATAAGGTAGGCAAATTATGTTGAATACAAACGTAAAAAATTGTCCAGAGCAAAATTTGAAATGTATAATAAAAAAAAATCTTGCTGGAGTTAAAAAAAAAAAAAAAACTATATAAATTGATCAAATTATATGAAATATTACTATCATTGGGGTGAAATATTTTTATTTATTTTTTGTCAGTTTTGTTTCCTGACTCATGTGGAAGGGAAGGCAGAACGTCCTCGGTTAAGTTACTTACGTAACCTCGGTTCCCTGAGAGATAAGGGAACGAGTATTGCGTTGCAAACGCTATGAGAAAACTAATTTTATCGAGAAAAGAACGGCCAATATGTAACTTAAAGCAGAAGCAGCCTGGCCAGCGGCGGAGTATGCACGATCCGCGAGTGCTGAAGACGCTCTGCACGGCTTTTTTGGGGCGACCGCTTCTTCCAGTGGCGGGAGCTTCACATATCCTTTTTCCTCAGCGCCGTCAACAGATAGAGCGTTAACTGTACGTACACACCGCCGCCGACTTGAGCTGCATAGAAGCTCTGTCAAAAAGTACAGGAAAGCTTGACGCTTGTCCGCTCTGAATAGTGAGTGCGCGCGCGCGGCCGGGGCTCACTCACTCGCGCGCGCTCTCTCTCTCTCTCTCTCTCTCTCTGCTCGGAGGCAGAAGAGCGCGTGCGCGCTGACAATTTTATTATTTTGGTATGAACATTCACCCGCCACTGTGGCGGATAGCCTTTTGAGATATACTCGCCAAACGGAAAATCTACCCGCATTTGGCGCTTGGCGGGTGTTAATTTCGGACCCTGGTGACCCTTAAATGTTCTTGGGCCAGATGGTACCTTGGCTTTTTCATGGTCGAGTCTGGGCCCCACAGTCCTCATTATCTGACAGAGACACTCCAGATCCTCTCCCATGTCCTTGAGCTGGACCCTCTTCTTTTTCTCCAAAAGCTACAGAAAGTGTAGATAATGACTCATCAAAATCACTGACTCACCATTAACCAAAGAACAAAATGGAGTGGAACTAAATGATGAGTGGGATATGCTGAGCAAAATTGAGTAGGATACATACTGTTTTGATGCACTTATGAAGGATAGATTCATGGATGAGGTCAAGTTTTCCGAGTTCTCCGATGAATTTGATATTGCCAAGCATCTTGATCTTGGCAATGGCACGCTGCTCCTCCTCCTCAGAGGTGAGAGGGTTGTCTTGTTTGTCATAGACTTAATGCAGAGACATTTAAACATTAGAAACCTGCCACAGAGCATAATGCCTTGCAATAAAACAAAACAAAAATGTGTGTGTGGGGGGGGGGGGGGATGGGTTTGGCAGGGGAGAAGTGACTCACTGTCAACATTTTTGGCGCGGTTCTCAAATTCATCTTGAAGCTTGGAAATTAGAAGTCTTCTGAAAGTCTGCAGGGAAATACAGTTATGAAAATGAGTATGGTGCACAATGAGAAAATAAAACTAAAGGGGCAATTAGCTTGGTAACCAATAATTTGTTTGGAAATTAACAGCTCTTTCAGATTCAACAAACCCTCAAACCCTTAAGAAACAGATATGGCATTCAATTTATAAATGGCATTTAGGAACTCACTGTGCTCTGCTTTTGCGATGACTGGATTTCAGGTGTTGGGCCATCAAAGTTTGGTGCATCCTCTGCCAAACGCAGACATAGCTGAGCATAGAGTGAGCTGTATTTGGGCTCTTCTAGGGCTTTGTCTACGATCTACGGGAAACAACAGAATTAATATGTAGCCACCACAGGTATTTCAGTATTGTATGGTATGTTTAGCTATATTTATAGTTTTATTTCATTGTGTATAATCACTTTAATCAAGATGGTTTTTGAGTTTCAAACACGTATGAAGCTCTGTTGCTCTTTAAAAGGTAAGATTCAATACTAAAACATTCCTGAGAACTGTTTTTTTTTTTTTTTGAGTGGCAAAGTAATCAGGCTTAGAACTAATATCCAAGGAGGGTTGTATGATAGTCTAAATATTTGTATTATAATAACTAACACCACAACGAATCAATCGATTACATGAGCAAAACCCATAACTACCATTAAAAAGTTTGAGGTCAGTAAGATTTTTTTTTTTTTTTAAAGAAATTAAACTTTATTCTGCTGTTGTTTTGAACTTTAAGGAATCCTTAAGTCATGTTTCCACAAAAATATTAAAATACATAGGTTTACATAAAAAAAAGCAAAAAAAAAAAAGCATTGTATTAGAATGAATTATAAAGAATCATTTGGCACTGAAGACTAGAGTAATGATGCTAAAAATGCAGCTTTGCTATCACAAGAATAATTACCATCAGTTCAAATAGCCTATATTAAAATAGAAAAAAGCCATTTTAAATTATAATACCAGCTTACCAGCAAGATGATTCCTTTGAGGACAAGTTTAGAGTCTACACCCACATTGAGAAGCTCAAGGCATAGCTTGTCAAACTTTTCAGGGGTCAGCTTATTCAGTATGCTAAAAAGAGAAAAGCAACAGCAAAGAATAAACATCTTGTACCAGTTAAAACAAAGACCACAGTTTACCACATGTAAAGATTCGTGCTTATCTGAGCTTGAGCATCAGCTGACACAACCACAAAAACATGCTCAAAAGGCCAAGAGCACAACGAACAAAAGAGCTCAAAAACAGAGGCTTCTTTAAGCTCATCACTGCTGAACTGAATATTCTGAATCAACATGCACCAATGCTACATTTTCTATATACACTAATCATTTGTTAACATGTATTCATTACTTCAATTAGCTATTTTTTTCTGCCTTAAATTAATACATTTTTAGCTAACTGCACAATTTGTATAAGTACATTTCTGAAATGCATAACTTTGGACACAGTCACCTCTAATAACAGATCATTGATCACCCATGCATTTTCTGTAAAGCTGCTTTGAAAACGATGAGTATTGTGAAAAGCGCTATACAAATAAATGTGAACTAAATTTAATTTAATATTCACACTCCTTAAGGACACTTACCCTCTCACTTTCCTAAATATTCCATCGTGATGTTCTTTTTCATTGGAGGAGTTGACATTGGAGGAGTTGACATCTCGTCTAGTGCTTCGTGAAGGAACCCATCTCTGAACGCTAAGCCCTGGGGTTTTCCCCAGGTACTCGCTAAAGACAAACAAAGCAATTAGAGTCTCTAAAGCATGTTACAAAGCTGGAATGTTCTTGATTTTAGCATGGCATACCTGTTGCCGACAGTCTTGGGATAGTGCTGAGGTGCACCCCTACCTCCTCCTCCGCCCGAAGAAGCACTAGAACAAAAGCAATATTAGATTAAACAACTTAAAAATGCTTTTCACACAACCACCACAAACCAATACTTAACTGGCTTACAGTTATCCAATTTGTTGTGGTGTGGAAACCATTTTAAATAGCAAAGCAGAAGACAAAGGAACTAGTGGACCAGTTAATACACCTTATGACTTTTTATCTTTAACGTGGTAAGAACCCCAATATCTGAGTGACTCTCCCATCTTGATCAATTATTTCAATCTTCAATTCAAACATCCTTTTAAAAATTCAGGCAAATGCTTTACCCCTCTGTCATGAGTTAAGTTAAATCGACTGAACTGTCCACTTGCTCAAGGCGATTGGTGCGGCGTCAATGCAGATGCTCGGGTCTAAAACGCAACTGAACCAGTGTGCGATAGAGAGAAATGCCAGTCATTAAACAATGTTCATGGGTGTTTAATCTGAGAGTAGACCTATACATATCATTTTGACCTGAAAAGCTTCAACATTGGGAAATCCCATTTAAATAAGGTGCTTCAAAATGAAGCATTTTGCTGAACAAAAAATGATTTAAACATATTTAGGGCAACAAGTGTCTATATTTTTAGGCAATAGCTAAGCTGTTTCTTCTATAGATGTTAAGAAAGACTGGTAGCCAAATCCTGGCCAGTGCCTGATGTTTGATCTCACCTGAAACGAGAAGCACCCCCTTCTGCAATCACACTCTCCACTTTGGCGGCTTGACAACGAAGAATCTTCAAAAAAATTATAATCAAAGGGCGGGGTGGGGAAATCCGAACTGTATGAGAGAGAAAGAAAGTCAAGGAAACATGAGAAAACACAACTAACAGGTTAAGGAATTATTGCGTATTACAAACACATTTTGTAACATCACAAACATTTACTGGTTTCCTCTTCCTTAAAACGAAAAGGCCTACATCAGAGATTGAGGTTTGTTAGAAAACATTTTATAGTAACGTAACGAATATTTGATTGGAAACAAAATGGTTTTCCACCTTTCATAGCAAAATAGGCGAGACATTTTGCTTGATAACACAGTAACAAAGGCAACAAAGAAAAAACAGAAAACATGAAAATAACGCCTTTTAGTTTTCATTATTTTGAAAGCATGAAATAAGACCGAATCATTTAAGTTAACAACAAAACGTAAACATATATTTCAACATTTATTTGGCGTAATGGCTAGCTTGCGTGCTATCTTTGGTCACGTGGCATTTTCAAGATTCAGGACACGGAGAGAAGCCAAAATTATACATATATATTAATATGTCTAACGACTGACACGTATTTTAATATTTTATATGAACAGTAATAGATACAGAAACGCTCTCAGGTGTTTGTTCTATAACGACGCCATTTTCTGAATTCACGCTCTCACTCGAGCAGCCATTTTATCTTACGCTTTATACAAAAGAACCTACCTTTACTAAGGCAACCTCAGTTTGGATTTTGGTTTCGTTCTTCTAAAAGAGAGAAAAAATATGAAAATAAAAACAGATGTGTTGGGAGTATAGGGACGGTAACCGGTCAGGCACGATTGCAGCTCACTGTGGGTTAGAAATGCTATGCGCGAGCCTCCTCCTGACTGACTGCTTGACGTCACACAGGAACTTGATTTGTATTCGTCAGGATTTCGTTGTCAGTATTTTTCCGTTATTAACCACATAGGCTACAGATAGACCTATTATAGAATTGTCTCCTAAATATTCAGTTAAATTGTAATTTATTTTCGAATGTTTGATTTGATTGTAAACAAAACGATTGGTCTTGGCCATAAAACTATTTTTTGGTTGTTTAGTCCTGGGGCCAGTTGCATAGCCATTATGATAATGTTAAGACTGTGTCTTAAGAACTAGTACGAACAACTAGCAGTTAGTTAGGGGTAATCAGTCTTACTTTTAGGTATCAAATTAGACAAATCTACATTTTTTTATGTAACTGACTAAAAAAAGTTATGAACAAAAAAACTGATGACTAACTTGTAAGACTAGTCTTAGCAATGCAGTCGGCCCCTGGAGTGGACATTAACATTGCATCCCATGATTGTCACATTTTGGCACAAATGGTTTAATTGGCATGTGTCAGTGGATAGTAGAATGTGTCACTTAAAGGAACACTCCACCGTTTTTTCATATTAAACTATGTTATTCCCTTAACTAAGACGAGTTGATACCTCTCTTGTCTCAGTGCGTGCAATCAATCGCTCTAGCGCGGCGACACTTTGATAGCACTTAGCTTAGCTCAGTTCATTCATTAGGATCCAAACAGAGATGAAGCTAGAAGTGACCAAACACCTCCACGTTTTCCCTATTTAAATCCAGTTACACGAGTAGTTACACGACCAAGTATGGTGACACAAAATAAAACGTGGCGCTTTTCTAAGCGGGTGAAAAGGATAACTATAAGGTATGGCGGAATAGCACTTGGGAGCACTTCGACTCGGCGCAGTAATATCATCACTCCTAAAAAATCCTCTCCCTCTCACTTCTGTCATTAGAAAAAAACGTGACCTCACTTCTGTCATTAGAACCAACGTGACTTTTTACTGCGCCGAGTCGAAGTGCTCCCAAGTGCTATTCCGCCATACCTTATAGTTATCCTTTTTACCCGCTTAGAAAAGCGCCACGTTTTATTTTGTGTCACCATACTTGGTCGTGTAACTACTCGTGTAACTGGATTTAAATAGGGAAAACGTGGAGGTGTGTGGTCGCTTCTAACTTCAACTCTGTTTGGATCCTAATGAATGAACTGGGCTAAGCTAAGTGCTATCAAAGTGTCGCCGCGCGCCAGAGCGATTGATTGCACGCACTGAGACGAGAGAGGTACAGTATGTATCAACTCGTCTTAGTTAAGGGAATAACCAGAGAATGTCTAATAGGAAGAGAATTGGCACTCTCTGCTTACTTCCGGTTTCTGGACTGGCTGCAGTAACACGTCTCTGTCCATGCGGGGGCACTCGCAGGCGAGTGCAGAATGAATGGAGGTCTATGGCGAAAAACCCTCAAAATCCACTTTTCTCAGGATATAATTTTTTGTCTAGTAATTTGAATGTTGTATTCGATAGGAGATGCAAAGAAATTACATATTGCTGGGTGTTAGATTTTTTAGAGTCACTTATTTGGTTTAAAAAAGTCTTTTAAAATGTCAACGTCATTAGCAGAATGCTAGCGTGTTATGGGCAACAACAACTCAACCTGTAAGAAATCGAAAGGATATAAGTACTCGTTCATTCAATTTTCGACCTATAACCCATGTTGAACTTGCAAAACCTACAATAAAATCTGAGATTTCTCAACGGCAATCGGGTGAAAGAGACACATTTAGCCGTCTAGCCCCATAGACTCCCATTCAGTCTGCACTCGCCCGCGATCACCTCCAGTGGAATTCTAATGGAACTGCAACCAAGATCTATACAATGGGGCTAATAGGAAGTGCCAAGGCTCTCCGTAGACGGGCTCTGGAATAACATAGTTTAATATGAAAAAACGGTGGAGTGTTCCGTTAAAACAAGTGACATGTGCTAGTGGATATAGTGGCATGTAGGCCTACACTGACGTGATCGCTGTGTCCCAATTCAGAGGCTGCATTCCTTCGAAGGACTCAGACTTCACCACGGTCAATTTACTGTACATAATAAAGGGTATAAACTTAGTAAGATAAGTCAATGCTTGAATAACTTTAAAGGTTTCTTTTCTTAATTTTTTACATTTGTATCATTGGATAATTGATTAAGCTGAAACCCAATAATTACGTTTAAAGTGCAATTCCTTAATTTCTCTCAAAAAAGTCCTGCCGTCACTGGCACGCATTGAATTCTGGGGTAGGCAAGGCCGAGAAGGATCCATCTGTTGTATCCTTCATTTTACAGGAAATGGAGACCGCATTTGAAGGAGCCTTCGAATTGGGACAGCTTTCGTCGTGCAGCGGTGACACAATCGACCTTCGAAGGATGCAGCCTTTGAATTGGGACGCAGCTTGTGTCGCGGAACATGTCGCCGTATGTTGTAACACCTCCAGTAGTGACTGACAGGTGAGTTGAGCAGCTGTACTGATGTAATTGTGACACAAAATCCTAAATAAATAGCCTATTTTAGTGATCATAATTCATTACATTTATATAGCGCTTTTCTAAGTACTCAAAGCGCTTTACATGGAAGGGGGGAATCTCCTCAACCACCACCAATGTGCAGCATCCACCTGGATGTTATTTTAAATTACACAATTAAATTTATATTAACTTAAACATATTTTTTAAGTACAATCAACTTGGCTGTTTACATAATTTCGACTTAGATTAGGCTACATTAAACTGACTTTAAAAAATGAGTTGATATAGGCCTATAAAAAGCTGCTCACTTAGCTTATTTTAATGAGTTAAAGTAATGTAAAAAAATATGTGGTCATAACTTATTGATCATATCCGGTAGGTGTCAAAGTAAGTGCGGTGGCGCAAGTTAAACTAAAACTTAAGACAGTTGAGGAACATCTACAGATGGTGTATTTGTCATTTGTTTGTGAGTTAGAAAAACAAAAACAAGTAATCAGAGTCGGATATTGATATTAGTTAGTCCATCATTTACAAAAAGTAACAAGTAACAAAACGTTTTTTTTTTTTTTTTTTTGGATGGTTTAGTTCCATAGGCTAGAAGAACATATTTTAACCCACATGATGACAACTTTCCTCCATTCTTTTACAATGAAGATTCAAGTGCTCTCCATGTTGAACTACTGAACAAATCTCCGCACATTTAATATCTTTAAAGCTTTTTATTTTCAACATTATGAATTTTAAAAGGTAATAGCAAATATGTAATATAATAGATACAATTAGATTGTAGTTATTTATTTGGATGTATTTAGTAATACAATTTATAAATGACACAACTATGATTTATGTTTTTCTGTCAGAAAAAAAAGCCATCTTCTATGCAACAGGCAAGAAGAAGGTGAATTAACTCCTCCAATGATAAAAGTGAGAACGAATTTCACATTAACAAGCATGAGAATGGCATGGATTTGAGTTTCTTTTGACTGCAGATAAGAGGAAAAAATGGATATCGGAAAACTAAGGCTTGAGCAGGTGAGTGTTTAGTGGATTCAAGACAGAAATTGCCCCTCTAAAGAGAACAAGGCCAGCAGTGTCAATAAAAAGGGAAAGCTTATATCACAAAGTGTGACTGAAACCCAGGAAGGGAAGATAAGAAACAGGTGCACTGATCAGGTGCACTTGGACAGAAATGCCCACAGGCTTGAAATGGACAACATAGGGAGGTGCTGTGATGGAATAGCTGGATCAAGAGCAACAGTTACGTCTTTGCATCACATTAAACATAGAGTTTTGTAAGATGCCATGGGTGGGAATAATAACTTGGTCCCTTGCTTATTGAATGGTTTGTAACATACACATATCATTGCTGTAAGAAATATGAAGGGAAATTATTTTTTTTATTTTTAAATGAATGTTTATTCACTTTAAATATAAGACAATTAGTACTTTAAATACTTCTAAGATCCGTATTATAAAGAGTTAAGTATAAATTATTTTGATTCTCTCAATTTTAGTGTCTCGGAGTTTAAAGAATGTAATGTAAATATACCAATTAAAAAAGAGAAAAGAACATTTAGAAGTGTAGAAGGGAAATTTATTTATTTTTTCTTTTGTAGTCCAAAGTTTTTTAGTCCAAAAATCGAACGAACATTATTCCAGTTTCACACGTTTAAACTGCATTTCCGACTTTAGCCACTAAATGGCAGTAGAAACTTAAATATCTTTTCAAAAAAGAAAAAGCCCAAGCATGTGTAATACAGTGGCCCCCATAGCAGACAGATCATTTGCACAAAGCTTTAATAATTAAACTGTGTAGGCTATATAAATCTACACTGAATTAATACTTTGGACTCTTACAATTTCATAATGCATTCTTAAGGTTTTTTTTATTATTATTTAATTTGTTTTGTTTTAATGGGATGTCATAATTGTAGGCATCCATGCAGTGCTGGGCATAATTACATGTAATTTTAATCAGATTCCAAAAAATAAGGACTTGTAATTAGATTATATTACATTTTAAAATATCTACTCTTTATCAGACTTCTTTTTCTTTTTTTTTTATTGATTACATATTATTCTCACAATGGCAGTAAATTATTCCTAATTCATTGATTCTCCCCATACGCATTAAAAAAAAAAAAAAAATTGGAAATTGAGACCCACAGCATTTGATCACTGGATTTACAGAAATCATTTCACTTTTAAGAATTGTTTTCAAACACATTAATGTTTATTTGAATTATCAGTCATTTAACCACGTATTACTCTCTTTGGAAGGTTTTTGTGTTTCAAACACATTAAAATGTACAAATTCACATAATTTCATATTTACTTGGAATGGAGGGATTCCCCAAATTTTTTTATCACCTGAACCTTTTTGACCTAATATTTACTTAAGTTAGGTCAATAATAATAATAATAATAAAAAATAAAATTAAGTTCATGGTTCTCTGATGTCGGTTAATGGTTGCATGGCATATGCAGGTAAACAAATAATATATATTTGAATCTTTTTAGCAAGTGATGAATGATTTATTTTAATTAATTAATTAATTAATTAATTAATTTAATTACTTAATAGCTTTTCATTAAACTCACAAAGTCCTGCAGTTCCATCACAAACCGTCTGGGAGACCCTGACATAATGTAATATTTAATGCACTTCATGTTGTAACAAACAATGGCATACATTTTCTTTCTCTTTGTATTTTTACAAGATTGTCCTATTCAAATCAATGCGATAAACGAGTTAGGTCAAAAGTAGTCAGATTATATTACCTTAAAATGGATTATTATTAATTTGGAATCAGTAAGGACTACAATTTGTAAGTAATCTCCCCAGCACTGCATGCATGACACACAACACAACCACTAACCACTGAGCATGAAAGTTTAAAAGTTTTCAAGACCGAATTGTAGACCTACATAAACCTAATCTTCTTAGTTTTTACACTGAGATTATTTGACCTTATTCTCCCCCCAAAGGTAGATATATAAAAGCCATCAAAATAGTTGCATCAAATCCATTATATTCACAAGGTATATTATATTTGAATTAATCCAATTCAAAGGCTTGTAGCATATCAGCTTAGCTGATTTCAGTTACTGAAATCCTGGATACTTACAATGTCTCTATTGTAGCCACAATGCAAGTGTGAACTTATTCAGTGTGAAAATGTTAAGCTGCCCTGTACAGTCAACTCTCACGGTGCGCTGCATTCCCTTGTTCCTTTATAATTTGCCCTGTTCTCTTTCCTGAGAATGCAAATTCTTTAATCAGTATTTCAAAGGCCTATAAGCCAGCAAGTAAACCACAAACACGTTTCTGAAATTGGGAATCAGCTTTCTCTGCAGAGAACATTTCCACACAATCAAAGAACATGTATTCATCATGGGAACACATCACATTACCTCTAGTTTAAAACAATATGTTCATAAGGTCCCTGATGTAATAATGTGCAAAGTCAAATCTAGTCTCTCGGGTGTCCCTCACAGTATGACTTTGCATTGTGTTTGTACTGCAGGCCCATTGAACTACGAAGGATATACACACAGTGACAAAAATAAATTTGCTTTGGTAACAGCCACTTGATTTCTTGTTTACGTCCCACTGATGTTTTGTCCTTCAACTGCGACATGATTTAAAAGTAATGATGTAAAGACACCTTATTTATTTTCAGATGTGCAAACTCAAGCACTTGAATAATAAAAAAAAAAAATCGGTTCAAGGCAATATAAATGGTCCCTGCAGCACCCCCCCCCCTTTTTTTTTACCTAGGGAGAAATTAATTTGTTGAGGAAAGCAAAACAACAATAAGGATTTTTTTTTTATGATTACAGATTAGTGTGTTTTTTATGAACACAGTAGTACACACACGCACGCACACACACACACACACACACACACACACACACACACACACACACACACACACACACACTTTTTCATGTTTTATGGGGACATCCCATAGATATAATGAATTTTATACAGTACAAACAAGTTTTTTTTACTCTTGTTGAGATATGAAAATTTCATAAGGATTAAGGAAGTGAACGTTTGCAGTCAGTTTGCATGTGTGAGTGAGCATGTTTTTATGAAAGAACAAAAGTGTGTGAACCCTGAAGACGAAAGTTAGCCAGACCTCAACAGCAGCAAAAAAGATCCATTGCACACGTTTTCTCATTCAAATATTCAAGGATGGCCTTGTTGAGACCTGATCTTTGCAGAGAATGTTTTCCTTGGGTTATTTCCAGTATTTGGGAAAACTTCTCTTTCTGTCTTCTCTTCTACAGACATAAAGATGAAATAAATTAAACATTGGTTACTGGGGACCCTCATTTTTACCAATATCCGACTTGCGAAATCACAGTCACTGAGGTTGACTGAAAGGCTAAACCTCTGTGTATTTCTCCAGGTCCTGCCATAATAGTGCCAAAAAGCTCACCAAGATTTGATGCATCCAATCATTTCATTTCCCCTCCTGAAGACGAGCGAAGTGGTCCTTGTGATAATTAAAAAGCCATCGCTAACAGGAATCTTCTGCCTCATTAAAACCCTTCAAGCTCATAGATTTTATCTGCTGTAGGGAATGCAAACCAGTAGGGTGGCAGCCAGAGGGCCATGTTTCAGATGATAGCATCACCTCCAAATTAGGAGAGGGATTGTGGCTTCAAGGTTTCCTAAAGGTTGAATTTTGGCCTGATTTAACATGATCACACTAGCAATGTAAAAGCTGAATAGTAGGTGATTTAGAGCTGTAAAAATGGACAAGGAACGAGAAAGGATAAGGGCTACAGTGGAAGTGAGAAATACAAAGAAAGTTGAGACCATGTGTCAGTCTTAAACCGCTTTCCACATGGTTTTGGTTAATTTGATTGTTATGAATTTGAGTTTTGAAATGTGATATTCACAATCGGCCACGATTCATGTATTTTGTGAGCAGCAGACTGTTATGAATGCTCCGAGACAAGATCAATCCAAATGCAGCTTTATTAAATAAGGGTAATCCAAACTCGTAATCCAGTAAACAGGCAGTGGTCAAGGCAGGCAGCAATAAACAGAGTCCAATAAACAATCCAGATAGGGGCAGGCAGAACAGAGTCAGAAACGGTAAACAGTCCAGGGTCAAAAACAGAAAACAAACACGGGAAAACCGCTCAGAAATGCAGACTAACAGTACAACAAGACTTCGCGGTGAGTGAATGAATGAACATGGTATAAATAGACTGAGACTAACAGGATGATGAGACACAGGTGAATGCAATCAGTGAATGAGGTACAGGTGAATGTGATCAGTGATAAGTGATGATGAGTCCGGGCAGTGAGTTATGGGAAATGTAGTTTGTGAGTGATAATAGTCTTATGTGGAGTGCCCTCTGGTGGCTCTCAAGGGCACTCCAGCTGGTGACCGTTACACAGACATAATAAGTAGAGTATGTGATTTTTGTGAAGTACTTTTCTTTATTGAGGGATACATTTTTTTTAAAGTTGCTGTTCATAACCAATTTTGCTTAAACAGATTGTTCAACTTGAAATAATCAGGGCAGAAATCGACTGGATCGTGAATATTTACGTACCAAAATAGAGCCACACTTAAGTTTCTCGCTTTAAACATTTGGCTATTAGCTAATGTCACCCATAGGGACATTAGCGGAAAGTTTAAAATTACTGCTAAAGAAGTACACATTTTATATATTAATAGTAATTTTTAAAGTTTAAAAACGCAAACAACATCTGATAAATTGCTTATCGTGACCATGCTGAACATTTTGGAAAAAAAATGACAAAAAACTTTGCTCAGATAAGTGATATAATATCTTGAGAACATTATTTTGAGAGTACATTAATAAAATGAGAAATTCATCATAATATCAACTGATTTGTATTCAAATATGGACAGACAAAATGGAATTTTCTTTCATCTGCCCTCAGCATTATTATACAATTGGCATACATTTAGGCCTATTGGTACATATATTCATGTCTGAGGTTCAAGGGAGAATATTTATTTTACGGTGCAGACACATCACATTGTACATGAAAGACTGGGAAGAAACACAAAATCGTTTTTATTAGTGGAAAGTATACACTTTTTCTGGGAGTTTCTGCATTAGCATGATGACCCCAGGGCCTTTTATTTCATGTATTGGAAATATCATCCTTTTAGATTTGCACATGAAAGGCCAGCTCTCTCTCCTCAACAAAAAAGGGACATTTTTTTTAACTTCAAAAGAATTAAAATGATGAACAGAACTTTTGATAGGCTTTGTGATAACACATGAAAAACACTGTTCAGACACTCTGATTCAAACACAGAGTAATTTCTTTAAGATAATGGCCTCATTGATTTCCTCAGATGTTAACGGTTTTCACAAAGTTGAATGATTGCCATACACAAGGTTTGCTTTTGATACTGCATTCAAAATTACATTTATACACAAATATAAATATCTTTCACAGCACCCCTTAATCTTTAGCATTTTACCAACGCAACAACATAAAACACTAAGTCATGATTTATTAATGAATTGATCAAATTCACCTGTGTAATCATGCCATAGTTTTCAACACTATAATGCATTGCAATAAAAAATTTCCGAGGTTCCCATGAGGTATAATTTTAATCAAAAATTGTTAACCGTTAATTGTTAAAATTGTTGATATGCAGTTTAGGGTCATTCTGTTCTGAGCTTCATTTTTTGAAGAAACGCTTTATTGGATGTTACTTCAATTGACACACGTCACACCATCCTTAATTCCTTAAAGGCACACTGTGGAGAAATTGTGTTTTTGTCAAACAGCGACCCCTAGAGCCGCTTTGGAATACTTTTGGCACTGTCGTAAATACTCGCGCTATATGCAGATTTAATGGAGTGCACGTCACCGAAAACAACAGATATGAGCTGCATTTTATTGATCATCAGCTAAAATTTCAAAATGAAAGGCCGCAATAAGAGAGAGCAGCAACTACGGTGACCGGGAGGGGACATGTTCGGTTCACTTATTTTTGTCGTGGCCACAACATATAAACTCGTGGGAACGTGATATTAAGTCGTGGGAACGTCATAATATCTCGTGGGAACGTCATATTAAGTCGTGGCCACGAGATCATTTTGTTGAGGTAACGACATCATTATGTCGTGGCCACGCGATGCAAAGTCGTGGCCTCGAGATCATATGTTGAGGGAACGATATATTTTTCTCGTGGCCACGAGATCATTTTGTTGAGGTAACGACATCATTATGTCGTGGCCACGCGTTGAGGGAGCCACAGCGGCCAATACTGTAACCGTACCATAGACTGGGCTACAGCAGAGATGGAGATGACAGAAGAAATAACATTTTACTTTAAATTAGGAATGTCATATAAAGATATAGTGCGGTCTTTGGCATTAAGACATGGGTACGTTATAAAGATAAGCGCATTCTTAGACTTTTTTTGTCGCACGCATATTTAGGGACCGTCTCAAAATTACATGCGACATTGGCATAAACGTTTCTAACTTCAATAGCATTTGAAGACAATGACTTACAGTCATAAAACCAATTGTACATTGTTCACCCAGGTCTCATGTATGATGCACACCTTTTAGATTTTTAATATTTATTACAATAAACTGCTAAATCATATGCAAATATTGTAGGCCTATTTCACATACTGTATGGGATCATACACAAAATATGACAATATTTAAAGCTCAATATCATTTGAAGACAATGACTTAGTCATAAAACCAACTGTATATTGTTCATATAGGTCTCATGTATGATGCACACCTTTAATATTTTTGATATTTATGACAATAAACTGCTAAATCATATGCAAATATTGCTATGAATTTCACTACTGTATGGGATCATATACAGAACATGACAATATTTAAAGCTCAATAGCATTTGAAGACAGTGACTTACAGTCATAAAACCAACTGTACATTGTTCATATAGGTCTCATGTATGATGCACACCTTTAATATTTTTGATATGTATGACAGTAAACTGCTAAATCATATGCAAATAATGCTATGTATTTCACTACTGTGTGGGATCATATACAGAATATGACCACATTTAAAGGTCAATAGCATTTGAAGACAATGACTTACAGTCATAAAACCAACTGTACATTGTTCATCTAGGTGTCAGGTATGTGGCAGTAGTGAAATATACCTACAATATTTGCATATGATTTAGCAGTTTGTTGTCATAAAAATCTAAAAGGTGTGCATCATACATGAGACCTGGGTGAACAGTGTACAGTTGGTTTTATGACTGTAAGTCATTGTCTTCAAATGCTATTGAAGTTAGAAATGTTTATGCCAATGTCGATGTAATTTTGAGACCGTCTCTAAATATGCGTGCGACAAAGTCTAAGAATGCGCTTCATGTGTCTTTCACTTATAACGTACCCATGTCTTAATGCCAAAGACCGCACTATATCTTTATATGACATTCCTAATTTAAAGTAAAATGTTATTTCTTCTGTCATCTCCATCTCTGCTGTAGCCCAGTCTATGGTACGGTTACAGTATTGGCCGCTGTGGCTCACGCGTGGCCACGACATAATGATGTCGTTACCTCAACAAAATGATCTCGTGGCCACGAGAAAAATATATCGTTCCCTCAACATGATCTCGAGGCCACGACTTTGCATCGCGTGGCCACGACATAATGATGTCGTTACCTCAACAAAATGATCTCGTGGCCACGACTTAATATGACGTTCCCACGAGATATTATGACGTTCCCACGACTTAATATCACGTTCCCACGAGTTTATATGTTGTGGCCACGACAAAAATAAGTGAACCGAACATGTCCCCTCCCGGTCATCGTAAGCAACAGCCCTGGTAAGATCACTTCATTTCTTTACTTTTAATGATGATGGTGTTAAGCGTCTGCGACTTACTTTCACTTTCATTTGCGATAGTTTGCACGTTGTCTTGATGAATATGCTCAGCTGCTCATCTGCGGTGATGCATGTTCCAGTAGCGTCATATCTGGCTATAACATATAGCCTATAACACGCTCTCACACGGTTTTCTTTTTTTTTTAGCATTTTTTGGAGGAGTACAATTTACATATGTGGTTTTAACAGCCAGATGCATTTACACTTGTCCAGTTTCGTCGGGAATGCGTCTCAGAACTCCTCCGGAAGTGGTTTGAATGGTCGGATTCAAATCCGTCTCGAATGCGTTTCGGAGGGCATTTACACCTGGTCTTTTCACGATCGGATACCTATCCGATCTGAGAAAACGCATGAAGTGGCCAGGTGTAAACAGCCCCCATGACAAAAACGTACGCACGAAAGCCGAAAACAAACGCTGGTTGGCCTCTCACGTCCAAATTTGAGGAAGTGGTGGGGGAAGTGACGTATGCCGTAAAGCAGTCGAATTTTGTAGTTCTTTTTGTGCTCGGGTTACTACCCGAACCCCGAAGTTACGCAGTGCCGGTAAAAGCGATACAGACCCCGTCAGGCTATGGCAGACGTGTCATTCAACCTATTGTAAGTCGATGTACCATCACAAGGGTCTTGGAAATATATTATGAAGGTTGAAAAGATACATAGTGTTCCTTTAATTTACATAAGGATTCAATCAAGAGCTCATTTTCCACAAAGCCACCATTTTCCCAGTTATGATGAATAAAAGTCAATCTGCCACCGGTCTTGATCTATAAGTGTTGATGTATTGCCAGTGGGGATTATTTTTTCACAATGTTCTGCCACAGTAAAACTCAATTTGGAGAAAAAAGGTGGAAAATAGAATAAAACGTATGCCAAGTCTATCTTCTTTTCTGCCAACGTCCTTTCTGTTGTTTATGGCTCAGGTGCACAAAACCAACAGAAAGTGAAATACAAACAGTTGCTAAATTTAACTATAAGCTTGGGTTGAAAAGTCGTTTTAACTCGACACCCACAACCTTGACAGAAGAAAGGAGGCAGAAATAATGGATTCCAGGGGGAAATGATTGGAGGTTGTCCTATAAATCTGCAGCAAGAGAGCCATTGAGGGATAGCCATGCTGTGCTCCAGTTCATTTGGATATTTCACGTCTTGAGCATTGCTTATTACTGCCATGTTTGTGGGTGCAATGGTGTTAATTTTGGTTCATGTGGGTGATTTGACCACTTTTCTTGCAATTGCAATCACCTGGACTTTACCAACTAATGAGGTGATACTTTCCCTCTAAAAGATGTTTGTAAACAGCTTCATTTTAGCAAATCACACAGATAAATCCATTGCATCCAGGTAATCAAATAAAACCTCACAAAAAAGGGACTAAAAGCAGTTTGTTTTCCATTCCTCTTTCCTAAAGCTATATACACGTGTTTTGCTTTGTGAGGTCAGCCACTTCAGAAAATTGTTGTAAGAGCTGGAGGAGCATGCCTCAAGGACAATGTGAATGATCCAAACCATAAGAGTTATTAGTTAAAGGTTCCTGCTGTTCCAAGCTCACATCAGCTATGCATTCAACTTCAGATGATTAAGATGTGAAGATCAACATAACACTCCAAGTTAATGCATTTATGTACTTCTTAGAATGATAAATATTTATCTTCTTTGCAGAAAATAGAATGGTAGTACTAGTTCTCTAAGGAATACCTGCTCCTCTGTACAGTTTTGTCTTTTCATTATTCAACAGAATGCAGAATTCATTCCACTGAGATCTAGTAATAATGTTTTCAATAAATAAAGGCATTGCCTTATATTTTCTTTTACTGTCTATATGCCAGCTGGGAACCCAGTGTGCTTTGTACTGTTATTGCTATGTTATATACTGTATCTAACTTAGAAATTAACCTATTTGCAAAATATACAGTAGGCTATATTAAAGTCAGCATGAAATCAAAATTTACTGTATTTACTTATTTAGTAGAAGTTCCTATTGTACACTTTAAGTAATGTTAAAAGGGAAAAAACTCCTTAATCACTATTTATGCTCGTAGGTAAGTTTTACCCTTAAGTTCTGAAAAGATTTGTGTAGATCTATCTGTTTATTGCTCGTGTGTCCCGCAGGATCAGAGACAGACAGGAAATAGCCCTTTTAACGGCACAGTATGTAAGTTTCACCACTAGAGGTCGCTTCTTCAAATCAATAACAAAGGCGTAGCGTATATGACACCCTGAATGAGCGTGGAATCATGGGAGTTGTCGTCTTCCTCCACAGCTGATGGAAAGCAATCCGACGGGACTCGTGTTCATGGATGAGCAAATGTTTTTGTAACGGTCACCAGATGGAGTGCCCACTAGAGGGCACTGCACATCAGACTATTGTCATTCCCTCACAAACTACATCTCCCATAATTCTCTGCCCGGATTCATCAGCACTGATCTCACACTATAAAAGCCTGGTTCATTCTGTTAGTCTCGGCAAAGTCTTGTATGTGTCTCACGCCACTTCTGAGCGTGATTGTATCCTGTTTCTCTCGTCTCCTGGTTTTCTTGATTCTCGGATTTCTCTCTTTGCCTCAGCCCTTATCTGTTATTGTTTGGATTGTTTGTTTAGTGTTTCTACTGCAATTCCGAGTATTCTCTCTGTTCCCGTGTTCTTGGTTTTTGATCTTTGCCTGTTCCTTGGATTCCCCCTTTTGCCTGTGTCTGCCTGCCTGTGTCTGACCTTGCCTGTACTTTGGATTACAATTCTGGATTATTCAAAATAAACTGCATTTGGATACTCAACCTTCGTGTCTCAGAGCAGTACGTGACAGTATTTAAGTTGTATTAACATTACTGTGGTATGAAGCCGGGTGAGGCTGAAAGCCTGCGTCTATGTGGGTTTGCTTAGGTTTCCCCACAATCAAAAAACATGCAGTATAGGTGAATTGTCTCTAGGTGTGAATGCATGAAGGTGTGAAGACCTGGCGACCTACCCTAGAAAAATCATTGCCAAAAAAAATTCATGGACAGTCTCATGTATGGCAAGAGATTGCCCATAGAATCACCAAGATTTGGAACAGCCCGTTCTCATCCTAGGGCGTCATATATTGACGCTCTTGACATCGAACGCACATGGCACCCTTTAGCGTCAATATGAGACGCAGATAGAAATGGGCCTCCTAGCGGTCTAACCGTAACCCTACACTAGACCTAAACCTACCCATAACCGAACAAAGTCTGCGCGTCTCATATTGACGCTAAAGGGTGCCATGTGCGTTCGATGTAGACGAAATGTCAAAAGCGTCAGTATTATGACGCCCAAGGATGAGAATGTGTTGATTTGGAAACAGTTGAAATGGTTAATAAATTATTATGTTATGTTAGCCACTTTACAAAATAGTGTTGTCTGATTTACTTGAAAACAAGAGATTCAAACAATAAGACTAACAGTGTCAATAAGACTAACAATGATGTAATGAGTTACATAACAATGATTAATTTTCTGTCAATTAATGTTTCCAAACAGTTGCTCACCAGTCTAATAAAACACATAATACTAATAATATATTAAAGCATATTTGGTGTTTCCATGGTTTCTACAGAAGTAAAACCAGAAATCGAGGGTAAGGTAATGTAGATATGATGTCATTGACAAAGATGCAATGACATGGGAATTCACACTGGTTAAAATTGCTGATTGCTCTGGATTAAAATATTTGGGATAATGTAAGTACACAAGTCAACAAAATATATAACAGTGGTTTTTGGATGTTTTAATCCAAAAATCTTACATATTGTGCTTTTAAATGCTGTATGTATACAAAATGCTAGGGATTTATGGTTTTGTTGTTGCTATTATTCTTTCAATATTGAGCTGATTTATATGTAATATTTTGAACATTCCCCTCAAGCATTATATGGGCAAGTTAATGCTATTCCATAAAACAAGTTTTTTCTAAAGACTGATCAACACGCTGAACATCATGTCACACTTTTCTGTTGTTCTGTCTGACGTCGCATTTCCAATAAGCAGCCCTCCGGCAATCTAATTATATTAGAGCATAGAGAATATATCATATCGTCTTATCTTTGTGATGACCCTGACTGACAATCACTCATTAAAACTCATAAAAACCTGTGATTTTTGAATTTTAATATTTACACACTACTGTTTGCCATTATTTCCAATTGTGAAAACTGAAACAAGCAAATTGCATAATCTCATATTCTGATCAATCATCCTCAGCGACATCTCAATCATTACAGGGTTATTCTCTGAAGATTGTGCATTATTATTCATTGATCCTGTTGTATTTAAAAAAAAGTCATCTGCTTGATAGAGCTCGGAGGGCATTATCAAAAGGAATGATGGGTTTGTAAATGAGTATGTATGTATGCGAAGAGAGAGCCCTGAGGGAACCCGCGAAAGCCTCCAGCTCTTCTCTCTGTACAGAGGAGAGACATTTATAGGCAATATCCAGATGTGCTGCAAAGATATATCCCTTTGTCATTACAGAAAACTTCAGTGTATTGGGCAATATTCCAAACACACCCTTGACATTTCATATCTACAGCGAGGATCTCAGAACAGACGTATGCGGGAGGAAATATCATGACATCGTACTCTGCCATATTATCCACCATGCATGGTTGATCCATGTTAACCGCAGACAATTGGGCTGATATAAAATATGCATGTGGGAAAAGGTCAGAGGCTTGATAGTAAGATATTTGCTTCAAGGGTCACTTCCGCAAAGTTCTCTCTGTGATTGGCTCCATCCCACACACTCGGTATCCGAATCAATAAGGACAGTTACAACTGATAAAGGAGCTTGACACACTCAGAGGCCATATCACATGACCCCAATCAATAGTCTGGAATGCGTAATTCACCACTGAACCACCCACCATGTTTTTCAATGATGTGAGAGATACTAGAGACTGAGATGTATTGTATTTAACCAAGTGGAAACAGAGGAAAGGGGAGAATGAATCATGTTAATAATTAACAATTAGTAAACGGTACAAATTACTGCAATTAGTGGAAAATGACTGCACAAGACAAACAAGCTCATCAGCAGGAGCCCCAGTTTTACAGAGGTACACACTGAATCACAGAGCCCTATGAATTCAGGCTAAAATTTGCATTTCAACAAGGCCCTCGATAAACCAGAAGAATAAAACTGATTTATTTATTTGATGATTTTTCAGATTGTATTCATAAACGGTTTGTTCACAGCATAGTAAAACACTTTTGGTGTTATGCATTATGGATGTATACATTCTTACTGGCAAGCTTGTTTGTAGGCTATCCTTGACAGTGAACAATAAATAAAAAAAATATTTTCATTAATACATTCTTTTCTAAACTCCTTTGTAATATGTATAATGTTCTTTTTTTCTCACTTATTAAAATACATGAATTACCTTACTAACCTTAGTTCATGTTCATTAGTTAGAGCGTTCAAAGGCCATTTATAAAGCAAAAACTATTTCCGTTGTGTTGTGGCTTGCTTCCATTGTGGCTTGATTCCTTTAAAAAAAAAGTGAGGGCAAGAACTAATACAGAAAATATATGTATATCTGTTAAAGGGGTAAACCTATGGAATAATGTGATAAGGAACTGAAATTGTGTAATTCAATCTGTCAATTCAAGAAAATGTTTAAAAACAAGGTGATAAATATTTATATAACTCAATATGAATAATTTGTGTCATATATGTAAATTATTGTAATAATGTCTGATATGTGTACCTTTGTAATCATGTATGTACATTTTGGAAATTGTAACTGTTTGTTTATTTTGTATGAATCAAATCCAGAGAGAAAAGTGACGCTCATTAAATAATTATGTATAAAGGTTAGGCATAATAAGCATAGGCTTCAGCATACACCTTTTTCGGTTATTATGTATATTTGTTTTATTTACTATGGAAAAATATCTGTGAGGACCAATTTTTATTATTTAATTTTTTAATTGAAAAATTCCACTGTGTTAACTTATATTTGCTATTTAAATGGCCACCAGGAAGGAAGTGCGGGAGCTTGATTGACAGGTGATCTGACCAATCATACTTCGCCATCCGCCATTTTGTCCGACAAAGCAGTCAGGAGAGTTAGTAGATAGAGAGCCTAAGTCCTGCCCCTCCGCTTCCGGCTCATGGGACCTTACTTCGGAAAAAATATGTATGGAAGTCAATGGCGAGAGATAACTTATCTTTTTATTCCGTCTGAACTGTGCCCTGAACCACACATATGATGTTTGTCAATTTAAAAGGTAATTATGAAAGTCAAGAAAGTCGCAGTTTGTCATAAAACAGAAGAGTAACGTTTAGTTTTATGTGAAAATCGCTCAATGAACTACATCTCTCGTCTCGCACTATGTACGTCACAAGATCCGTTGCTCGTATGTGTGTATTCTGGCTCAAAACACTCAGGCATGACGGCGTAACGTTACAATTATAATGTAAGACTATAGAAAAAATGACAGACGTTAGCTTCAGTAAAGTTAGCTTCATTCATTGAGAGAAAAGGTATGACGTCGCATGTGCGCCTTCTGGGTTTGTAGTCTTTGTAATTACGTATTTTCACAGTCTTATACCTCAGCAGTTTTACATCAAGCTGCGACTTTCTTGACTTTAAAATGTATCTTTTAAATTGACAAACATCATATGTGTAAATCAGGGCACAATTCAAACGAGATCAAAATATTTGTTGTCTCTCGCCATTGACTACCATACAATATTTTTCCGAAATAAGGTCCCATGGTGGTCGACCGGAAGGGGAGGGACTTAGGCTCTCTATTAACATGGGAGGATTTGAACTTGAAAAACGGAGTGACGTCTTTCCGTGGTTAAAACAACATTCCTTCTTATGTTTGTTCATGTTTATTTGAGGCTATAAATTAACTAGAAGGAAGAGATGATCGGTTCACGAGCAGATTTAACTGATGCTCTACAGCGATCTGTCACGACACATTAAAGAGCCACAAAACGGTATTTATTGTTTAAATTTCTTTTAAAAAATGACCAAATTTGAAAGGTGAGACTTTGTTTAATATGTTTAATATCAAACGTAACCGAAAAGTAACCTGGTCTGTCCTGTCTGTCAGCGTGTTGTCAGTCTCCTCTCTGTTCCGCAATGTATTTTTCACTGCGTGAGAACATGGTGTAGCGTGAGAACGGCGTAGCTTGTCGGACATAGCGACAGTAACTAAGGGGGGCGGGTCTTTGCGAACGGTCAATTGTGCGTCTGCTGTCTCTATACCTGACATCAGGGGCACGTTCAAGTTCAAAACAGTGCGCAACGTTTTGCTACGGTTTCCGGGTTGAACGTCATGTTTCCTGGAAACGGCGTGCACCGGTGTGCAATGGGGTTTGAGATACGTTTTCTCTTGTTTGGTGGGTGTGTCAGAACTGCAGTCCAATCAGCAGCAACATGTATATAAAGCACGCGGTATTAAAGTGAACTCGCACAATGGGTTTAAGGAAAGTAATTTACAAAAGTGTTCGACGCAGCTCGGTATACGCAACAACTGAGGATATTAGAAGACATGTTTGTCGTAAGTTTTATTGTAAAAATATAGGATATCAACATGTAGTTGTTTATATTTTTTGCTTCATTGCAAGATGCTTTACTAACATCGGATTGTATGGAAGAGGCATCTTGGAGATTCCTGTTTCCAGCCTTGCAGAAGAGTTCAAGTGCTCCAAAGTAAGGCTGGAAATGACACTAACAGAGTCCCGTGACCAATGTGTTTCCAGAACAGCTCCTACACTGGTGACTGGAAGGAAATGGAACCCAGCGGCAGCTACTCACCAGGCAAAGTCAGACCTCAGGCACAGAGACATCATAATGTGCAACAGGGCAGAGGAGGCCTTGGCCTTGGAGACAGTAGACCATCGTGGCAAAGGGCAGCTCCAGCTCAGCGCCGACGGCTGGTTGTTGAGGAGGTGCGGCGGCACGAGCAGGCAACAAGGTGTGTAAAGGCTATCTCACAAGCCAAGCAAGGACAATGGACGAGATGGGAGGGAGTTGAGAGGAGAAAGTTATCCTGGAGGGAGTTGATGGGCATGGAAGCATTTCACATCAGCTTCATCTAACGTGCAACGTACGACGTCCTGCCTTCCCCCTCAAACCTCAACCAGTGGTATGGAGAAGACCCGACATGCCCCCTTTGTCCATCCCCTGCAAACCTTAAACACATTCTGGTTGGATGTAAGACAAGCTTGTCACAAGGCCGCTATACTTGGAGGCACAACCATGTCCTGAAATGCCTAGCAGCTACCTTGGAGTGCAGATGGTTAAAGATCAATGCCCTGCTTCCTCCATCATTTCATCCCTCAAACGCAAGAGAGTTCATCCGAGAAGGTACAAATACAGCCAAAGTCCAAACAACATCGGACGTCGGCCAGCTTGGAAGGGCTCGTGACTCGAAGTTGGTTGTAGATCTGAACCAAAGACTTCACTTCCCTTCTGAGATTGCCACAACAAACCTCAGACCAGACCTTGTGCTCTGGTCCTCCTCACTCCATATTGTGTACATAATAGAGCTTACCGTTCCCTGGGAGGCTGCTGTGGAGGAGGCATTTGAGCGCAAGAGCCTTAAGTACACATAGTTGGCAGCTGATGCTGAGCAACACGGATGGAAATCCAAGGTCTGCCCAGTGGAAGTCGGCTGCAGAGGCTTCGTGGGTAAGTCAACCATCAGGCTGCTTAAGGAATTGGGAGTGCAAGGTCAAACCCTACGCCGAACCATCAAAGCCCTCTCAGGTGCAGCAGAATAAGCAAGTCGATGGCTTTGGGTGAAAAGGGGAGACTCCAACTGGGCCCCTAATATTACCTGAGGCAGTGAGGGGTTGAAAGCAGAGGGGGGCACACCTGGGATGCCAGGTGCTGCCGATGAGCCCTCTGGAGGTGTCGTGGGCCTATCATTGAAACACCGGAGAAGGAGGGTGCCCACCTGATGACCCCGATGAAGCAAAAAAAAACATTCTCATCCCACTCAACCACCATCACAGTGAGGAAATTACACCGATGGATGCATCGTCACCACTCATACCTCAGGTCTTAAAAATGGGATTGTTTCACCTAGTCCTAAAACATAACACAAGTGTATGACATTTGGTATAGAAATAAACAATGCGGTAATTAAGTGCTTTTCCTAAAAATGAGAAAGAAAATACAGGGTATTCAAACAGTATGAACTACAAATAAAGTCAGTATGTGAGGCTAAATAGATGTGTTTTAGTCTGAATTATGTGTGCTTCCATTTCAGTTTCCACAAATCCCTTCACTCGATTGGGATGTTCTGGGCGGCAAGTGCAGTAACGGTAACATCGAGCATATTTTGTAGTATTAAACACATATTTACAGTATACCGACTTCATAGGCTCAGAAAATTCTTCACAAAGAACACAAAGATTGGCCTTCTCAGCTGCCATAGTTGCAACTCTTGCGTAATCAGAACAGTGTGTTCAACGCATCACCGTTTCTGTTTAAAAAACGTTGAGCAACGTTTTGTCGGGGCTGAACGCAGCCCAGGTGTGTAACATCACATCTTCGCTGATACTGGTAATAACAGCCACTGATATTACATTATTTACAAATAATTAGAGGTTAATCCAAATAAAACAGCAGTGCGACCACAAAAATATGCATATGGATTTAATCATCACACTACTTTTTCCATCTTGCATCTTTTAAATGTTGTGTCCATTCATACACGTTCTTGCACGTCAAATAATGTAAATTTTTTCAGAATGTTGGGAAGTTCTTTATCTTCCATCATAAGTGCCTTACTATAACCCTGATTTTTGCTGTGGGAAGTCTTTTTTTTTTTTCATTGTGTAATAAACATGCAACATGCTGTCTATGATCTTACTGAACCAGAGCATTTAGCAGGGGCAGTCACATGTATATAGTGATATGTGTTCATGGATTACATGTATGGTAATTTTACAGTGAGTTCAAAGTTTAGTCCAAGCAATTAAAATTAGGTTTTAGTTTGGATAATGCTATCTATTAACAAGTTCTCACTTAAACATGCATGCAAAAATAAAACTTGAATCATTTAATAAGCATTTCACACAATGTCATGCTCATTAATTATGCTTTAGTGTAAATAAAAAGCTTTTACCCTAAGGGTGTTAAACAACACATCAAAAAAAAAAATGTTATGAATTATAGATAAGTGTCAAGAAGTGTACTTACCCCTAAAGTCTGGAAAAGAAGCTACAGACTTGAGTACATGTCATTGAGTCTAACATCTGGAATGAAAGTAGTGATGGCCTCACCCTAGGGAAAAAATAAATAAATAAATTCTGTGGTGTTTTTGTTGCTTTGAATTATTTATGAGTTTTATGGCAATCTTGTCTTTTGAACATAATCAAAGCAGGGTGTAATTATCTCCTGGAGAGGACCTTTCAACATAGATTCAGGGCTCTTACTGGGAATTTGCATTTATAATACTTTCCCCCATGCTTTAGTTGTCCTGAAGAGTAGTGAGGTCTTACCTGCCAGATATCCTGGAGTGCAAGGATACAGAAAAATCCAATCAACTCATCAACAAATCATCTAGCCAATATCTTTACTGGATGTCTGCTGTGAACAACTTAACAGTGAGCAAAAATCAGATATTGTGCTGAAACTTTCACTCAGAAAACGATTTATATTGCTCTCTCAGTTCAACTTTATGTATAGGACAATAGGGGTATGCCGGAAAATGGGGGATAGAGAGGGGAATGGAATCAGGACATGACCCAGGCCAGACTTGGTCCCAGTGAGTCTTATTTGTCACTAAAAAGTGAACTACTTTCGGTTGAAACTTTTGTTTTATGCAGTGCATTTAGATTTGTTATATGAAGATTCAATCATTTTTTCATCTGTGTTAATGCATTGTTGAAACCAGGAAGGCAATTTCCACTTCCCAGCATGATTTAGATATGTAAATATTGAAAATAAGTGCTATTTTTGATTAAGATAAGAAAAGGATTTAAGAGTGTCTGTTATGTTGGAGGTTTTGGATTTACCCTTGTGGTGAAGAGTGGAGCTTGCTGTGCTTAGATATTCTCAAAAAGCAATTACTTTTGTCATTGACACCAACAATTGTCATTGTGGCCAGTCTCTTCATCCTTGTGCTTCCTGTTAATGCTACACATTGCATTTGTTAAAATAGTTTCAGAATAATATGTGCATTATTGCTTGCTAGTAGTAAACTGCAAGAGATTAATTTGGGTTACATTGACGTGTCTAGAGTAGACTTTACATGCAATTTAATTTCCGGCATTTCAACGTTTGGAAATGCTGTCCATATCCGAATTAGGTATTAAGTTTATTAAATGTACTTTAATATGCAGGCAAGTATATTAAAATAGCATATGTGAGTACTTGCTTAAGCTGTGCTGAGCATTAGGAAAAAGAAAACAGAAACATTGTACTGTATAAAAAGGAACTGTCACACCTGACAGTACTTTTCTGGAATATGAAACTTTGTTGTGCTTGGGGAGTAATTCAGAAACTTCTCAGACAGATAAATATTTTTCATAAGCTGCGGAGTCATTTCTAATGCCTTTTTCTCCCCATGAGGGCAGTCAGTGTGTCTAAGAGTGTTAAACAGGGTTTGCACCTCGCTGGTGCTAAACAACGGAACATAATGGGAAATCACACTGTCTCTGAGAGATTTCTCAAGCCTCTGAGATAAGCCTCCTCCATGACAACAGATGCCGTCCAATTGTCCTTAAGTTATTACATAGAGCCTTGGAGCTCATCATTAAAACAACAAATTGTCGGTGCCAAATGTCATTATGTAGGGCTTTTGAAATAGACAATTCTCGCTTGTTTTCAGTCAAGCTCTTGTGAGTAATGAAATCATGACTTCTGAAATCTGTCAAAATATCACGTAAAAATTCTCTTGGTATGTCAACATCAGCAGCTTGTGTTGCAATTTAGACTATATTTGAATTAGTTCCAGTAGATAAAAACATCTAATTGGATTATCATTACCTAAACTTCTCACTTTAACAAGGTTATCCATCAAATGCAGTTTAATTACCTCAAAAGCAAACACTAAGAGGGCTGACTTGCAGCAACGTGATCAGAATGGTTGGGCTGACTAGCCGGTGTGTAACAGCGGAGACGTGAACGACACAACTGACTTCAATGTTTTATGGATGAGTTCCTCGGGGCTCCTAGGGAATATCTGTCTAAGCACAGCTCCTCAAGGATTGAATTAGTCTTTTGATCTACTAATTGATTTGGAAAGCTAAGAAAAAGAAACACTGGAGTTTTCAACTAGCAAGCATGTGAGAAATAAATCACTTGTGGCTGCTGGCCGTAAGAAGCTGTGGGGAAAATGTGATTCTTTTCACCTGTTTTTCAAACTGGTGTACGGATACTTCACAGCCTTATTCATTATGATGAATATTCAGAGTTTGTCATTATGATGTATGAATGTAATTTCCAGCGTTGTATTTCCAATGTTGTATATTTGATTTATGTACTGTTCGATTACTTTTGGAATAACAAGACCCAATCTGAGCTTACTCTTAAGATACTGCTATCTCCAAATGTATTTACTCTCAATGTGCACATGTTCGTATTATTATATTATATAAGTAATATTAATCATTTTACAGGGCAGACTTTAGAAACTTGCATGCAAGTGAAGGCATATTGAAATGTGGATGGATGGAGCAGATGAGTGTGTGATGATGACACAAACCCTCAGAGAACCAGATGTGATTAATGAGGACTGAACGCAACTCACACCAACCTTACACACCACACAGGTCTGCAAACTGGGTCGGACTCAAATGTTTATATAATACTGGATCGGAACAGACGGTGAGTAGAATACTAAAAGAGACATTTCACCCAGAAATGATAATTATGTCATCATTTACTCACCCATGTCATTCAAACCTATTAGGCGTTCATTCCTAGCTTAGCATTCCTGTAAGTTGTGTATAGTTTTGTTCCTTTGCTCCATTTATGCCTTTTCTCTATAAAGCTGCTTTGGTTTTCTCTGTAAAGCTGCTTTGATTTCTTAGTAAAGCTGCTTTGGAATATGTATTGTGAAAAGCACTACAAAAATGAACTAAAATGAATATGTCACCTTATCTTTTTTGAAGAATTTGTATATTGAGCGAAAGACGCTTGTGTCTAAAATCATTTGAACTCCCCTCCTTCGAAGGATATCCTGGTAGGAAACATGCATAGCTAGAAGCAGAATGAAGTGAAGTCAACGCAAAGCTGCACCGCGCACTGCATATTTCATGCGTTAAGCACAAATTGCTAATTTTGGATGTCTCAGCTCAGTGAGTTCATGGTTTTGAAACTGTATTTAAATTCTGATCACATCAGGGATGCAATTAATCATTGCATGGTTTTAGGGTCAAACTGATGAATATTTAGTTATCTATATAAAATTGCCTTGACCTCTCTTGCCATAACTTTCATTTAATTATTCTAACCTGAGCAGAGGCTTACCTGCTATCCCACCACCGAAAGAGGCATCTGCCTTTCCACTGATTCATAAATTAGATTCATTGCGCATAAAACTTTATCAGAGTTCTGCCAAATTGCTTGAATTCATCTTAATCTTATTTGTAGTTAAAAGGGTTTTATTCTTCTCCTAAACATTTAAAAGGATGATCTTTCTATTTTTGGGCCCCATTGAATGGAAATTGATTTTGTTGTAAAAAAAAATCTTTGCCTGGACAAAATCACTGCTTTACCTGAGAGACAGTGTTGTAGTGCTGCTGCTATTTTACAAGTCTCAGTGTCACTTGTCTACACAACAATCTCTTTGCAAGTATGCTAATAATCTACATTATGTTGTTTAGCCTAGAACTCTGCAATGGCAACCTGTGTGTTAATATCCCCCCCCAGATATCTCAGCCAAACAAATTGTATTATGCAAGACATGCTGAGCAGCTAATAGACATTGTTATTGCCATCCAATAGTTTTTCTAACTTATCTATGGAGTTTCTCAATGACTTAAGTCCATGATAAGGCCAGAGGCATACTACAGTGGAAATTAATATAGTTAAAATTATAATTAATATGGCTTATTTTGAAAAGAAACTAAGATACAAAATATGTGTTTATAATTGATGAACCAGGTCTAAAGGCCTGTTCACACCAAGAACAGTAGCTATAAAAATAACTATAACGATAACTATATTAGCGTCCACAGCAATGGACGATAAAGTTTGGTTCATTATGAGTGTGTGCTGCCATTATGCTGGCTGTATGCTCGAGCTCTTTAAAGCCGATTGGATTCTGATTGGCTCTCATTTTTTTTTATTGTTCATAAGCTGGGGAAAAGTAGTTCTGAAAGTGATTCCAATGACATCGTTCCTCTGTCGTTACTGTTATAGAATAGATTGATTTTTAAAACGTTATAGTTATCGTCCTTGGTGTGAACGGGCCTTATGGCAGCTTTGAATGAACATTTGATGTTTCATCATTTTTTGATAGCCTGACATTTTTGAAATTGAGTTTTCTTTTCTTTCACTTTCTTGTTGCTGAAATTGATCTTTTCCCTAGGCACTTTGATACACCCTTTTTTGCTGCAGCTTCATTGTTCTAAAATTATGCATTTTTAAAGAGAGTTTGAATAAAAGTTTTTGAATAATAGTAAACCACATGATGGCCCCGACATAGTGTCACTAGACCCTTTAAATGAAAAAATGCATAGTAAGAGAGATTAAGCTCATATATGTTAGATGGTTATTGATCGAAGATTGGCAATATAAAGCAATTACTCACCACTGGACAAGCTGAAGCTTGATCTATAGCTCTGGTTTAACTGTGCCCGATCAATGCCTGTGCACAGCAGACACATGCATCATAATATTCTGACATTCAAAAGTCACAGGGCAAGAATGGAATGCCAGTCTCAGAGACTGATGAGAAAGCAAATATTCACCAGAAAATATGTTGTGACAGCAATTTGACAAACACTTTTCAAAAAAATGATCCTGCATGTCTGCCTATTTCTCCATATGCAGAGGAGGCAAAAAAGGAGACCTGGGAATATCATATTTATTCAGTCGCAATGTGGTTTAATAGAGGATGAATATATAAGCATGCTGCTATTGAATGTACGACTATACATTTCTTATATTTTCTTAAATATGTTCTGCTCAAGGATGTGAATTCCCAGTAATGATACGTTCTCTGTGACGGAGAATATGTGGTGCAAAATGTCAAGTCATCTAAATGTTTTCCACTGCATGAAATTTCCCAATTGACTATGTTTGTGACCATGATTAGATGGTCCTAAAAATTTAGATTTAGATCTTCTATTTAGATGCTCAAAAGCTGACAAACCAATGATATGGAACAGGCATCTCAGTAAGACATTGATCACAAGCAACAGCTATCAGAAGCATCCTGTGTTCGCTCCCCCTCTATTCTTCTTATCTTCTCTTAATTGCCAACCGTCTTCTCAAATCATTATTCAGTCCAAAGAGCAGAGCAGAGCAGACATGGAACAGATATGGTATCCTACGCACTCTGTCAGCCGTCATTCTATGTCATCACTTCCTGTGTACGCCCTGCTCTCATTAGAGCTCAGTCCTGCCATTGTCTTCTGCTGTTGATCCACCACTTGCCCATCAGCTGCACACAGCAAAATCAATACCCTTCCTGGAAAAGCTTGAAGGGTCCATTCTATATCTAACCCTTATTAGTGCAGCTACTGCCCATGACATTTACCATATAAGACCCGTGTCCATTTCAACGACCCTCAACCTTGTCCAACCCCTCTGAAAACAACCCACTTCTCACAGTATCGCTTCAAAACTGTCACTGTTGCTATGGCAATGCCTGTTTCAAGATAATTGTTGTGTTGTGGAAACCAAAGCACCCAAATAGTCTACATGGGAAAAGATACAAGCACCTTTTGCAGCAGTAAATTATTGTGGGGGGATTCAGGGGCTTTAGGCAAGGCAAGGCAAAGATCTAACAAAAATTATAGTTTGAACAAACTATTGGCTTGAAAAGAATTACTGTATTTGATGACCTTCCCATGAGTAGTTTGAACCTCAGTTGGCATTGTAGAGAGCTGTAAAAGTAATTGAAACATTACTCTTTTGAAGACCGTTTTTGCATCTTCCAATTTCCAATGCAATACTTTTACATTTTCAAATTCAAATAAACATATCTCAAAACAGAGATCAGCCCAAATGTAGACAGATGTGAAAAGAAAAATCGATCAAGGAAGCACAAAAAAAAAAAAAAAAAAAAAAAAAAAAACAAGAGAGATGCGCCTTAATAGTTGCTCAGCTTATGGAGTTCTTATATGATGTAGTCACAATCACACTGTAGTTCCATACACTGAAAACAAAATCTTATTCTTAGAGCCCTGGCTGGTGTCTGATTATCTGAAAGGTATAGAATATAGCACCCTCGTGGTTTTGACCTTTCCAGCCTTTGATTGCTGTGATTCCTGACTTTGAGTCTTTATATCTGCTATATTCTGATAGCATAGTCATATGTCACTGTTCACTGCTGAGCTCTGTGAGTAGATAATGATTTACATCAACCAGTGGCAATAACATTGATATTTTTATACTTTATTCTTGAATTAGGAGCTGACCTGTTTGGATGTCTGAGATTCTGCCTGCATCCTTTGTCTGATAGGGATTTTAAAAGGGCAAAACACTGCTGATTGGATCACCAGTCCCTATGGTGAGTTTTAATAGATGTTTTGCTATTTATAACTCATTTTCAAACCTAATGGTGAGCTATTTGGCTGCCCAAATCCCCTTTTTAACTTAAGGGATTTCCTGCAACCAGGCATTGGTTTTCATTATAGGTTTGTTTTAAATAGGTTTGTCCCTTAAATATGTCTTTAAACATTTGTCAGAAAGCTGGAAGCAGTTTCAGATGAAGTTTCAGTTAAAGACTTTCTGCAGCCATTGGTGGACATTTTCTAACACACAGGGCAAGGAGGATTGCAGTCATATTGGACTGAATACTGTCTCCGTTGACTAAATTGGACAAATTCAGTCTTGATAAATTTGTGGTTTCTGGGTTACATGCTATCCAGTCACACAAATGCATGTACAAATGCATTTCTATTAGAAATTGTTAAACAATAATTAGCATGTTTTATCATGTTTCATTAATCATAATTGTACCATCGACAATTAAATGTTATGATTTGCATGAGTGATGTATTAAGCCATTTTGTGTAGCGTGTCTGCAAAAAAAAAGAAACTTCGTATTGCCTTGGATAATGTGTTGATGAAGACTAAATCAGTTTCATTGTGTGACAACACATGCTGGCACATTTTCCCTATGAAATTCATAATCTCACTGTGTGCTCTCTCTGGACAGTTATTTTGTGCTCTGTGAAAGTGAAAACTGAAGTGGTAAAGAGAGATGTAAACGGCTAGTTGTTCACTGCTGTCAGTTTCGTGGCTTTCTCATATTGTGCACTGTTTGTGAGTAATTCCCATTGAGCAGAATTCATAAAACAACAGTTTTATGTTGACTGTTTTTTCAAGGTTCCCCTGTAGTTGATCGATCTGTTCAAGCACATTGCAGTTATTATGCCAAAATTGCATTTTATTTGAGTCGGCTCTGAACAAGTCCCCTGTTGGTAAACAAATAGTGGCTTTTCTTTAAAAAAATATATATATATATTTTTTTTTTAGCTTAACAGGTATGGATGTTGAGATTTCTGTGGCTCAGTGAATTTACATCATATTAAGCAACATAAAAGGCCTTTGTTCAATAAATAAATAAAGATAAACCCTTATGAGACATCTTTTCTGAACCTAAATGTTTTTTTTTTTTTTTTTTAAATAATAGTGTAGTAGTGATGCATTTTTTTTAAGCCCACAGTCAGACCAATGGACAGTTTTGTTTGTAACCTCTGTCCTACATATTTGCCCTTCTTTGAAAACTTAAAGTGTTCCTCAGAAAGCTGTCCTTTGAAGGCTGTTTAGAGGAAGAACATTGATTGACTGGGGGCTTTCAGAGTCTGTGAAGTAGAGCATGCAATGAGGCCTCAGATAATGTTTAGTTCATATTTTAAAGGCAGTTTTGCAATCTTCGGACAGCTCTTGTTGAGTGGCTATCAGCTCACTGCAGGAGGATGGATGCAAGCATTCTCACATAATATATCGAAATCAATCAATGCAAACATAGATAGGACTATAAATGTTCCAAAAAACTGGGTAACCATTATAAAAAGATAAATGTAATGTTGCACACAATTTTAGCTTTTTTTATTTTATTGTGTCTTTTTGAATGAATGTTCGGATATTGCATCGCAGCTCTTCTGTCTCAATTAGGATTAGTAGCATTCCTTATTTGTCAGTCTTAATAAAAGCATCTGTTAAGTTATTAAATGTAAATGTTATGCTACTTTTTATAGCAGTTCTTACATGTTATACTTCTTCTTTTTCCAAGAATCTGTGTTATTATAATTTTGAATCATTGATTCAAGTGTTGGTATTTCAGTACGTTCCCTCAGCGTAATTGCTCAATTTTCTCTATTGATCATTCCTAGATTAAGTGCTCTGTGAAGCCTGTTGCAAGAAAGAGACTGAAACTTTTTTTCTTAGAGCAAGGGGTTTGTTCTTCGTTTGTAATTTTTCTGAATATTATAGCTAAGACATTTACATCAAATAAAATATTATAAAAATGTATAGATATGTAACGTGTGTCATAAAATAAATATTACTATATTATTATTATACAAACATTTTTAATGTGATATATGACATTTAATTATCACATTATTAACAAAGTTTTTGATCTCTTGAGCTGATTGGCTAATTCAGATCAGCTGTTTTCCTGCACAACCAGTTAGCTTGTTTTGTATTTCTCAGGTGCAGTTCCACCTCTAAAGAGCTGCACTTCAAAATTAGCATAAACAATACTATAATTTAATACAGAACTTTAATATCAGCCGGTTGTATGGATCCATTATCATGTGTCCTTATCATAAATTAAATGAAAACAGTGTAGTACTTGATGAGCACCACATCACTTGTCATTCTAACTGGACAATATGTTTTTCTGTGCTCCTCTGTGCCCTTTTCTGTTCCCATGATACCCATGTTCACAAGAAACCTAGCATATGTCAATCTACTTCTGTAGGCATGCCAGAAACGCTAATCGATTCTAACTTACACTAGAGATAGACATTCTCTCTGAAATTGAAAATGTATAAGAGGTTCGAATAGAGGACTAGACACACCTCTGATGTTAAGAGATGCATTTACTTAGAAGAGATCTCAAAGGGCCTAAAATATTAATATCAGTAACTATACAAAATATCCTGTAGGCAATTTTCATCTACTTTAAAGAGGCATCTGCTGTAATCAGTCATATAGGAATCTTCAGTCACGTATGGACTCTCTTTTTCTGTACAATATGTCAGATAGTGTGACAGGGAAACTTGGAACAAGGAATTAGGCAAATATTAAAAATGCAATTTTTAAATCTTTTTTTTTTTTTACCTGCCTACAAACTCTGCATCAGCACTATTATTTTCATTATAATTATTACAATACTGTATTATTATTACTAATATTAATATTTTTTTTCAGGACTTAAAATGGTAATACTTTCAGGACTTTTTCAGGACTTAATGGTAATACTTAATACAAATACAAATAATAATTTGTATTATGTTATTGTAATTATTTTTTAATTATTATTTTTGTTATTGTTGATATTTTACATATAAGTGTTCCGTTTCATGGTTTTGGAGAGTATCTTTAATATTATTTGTACGATTTTTTTATCGTATGAATTACTAAAAAAAAAAATTAAATAATGACTTGAAATGCAAGAAAACGCACATTGTGCTGTTCTTTACAAATGTCTACTTATTGTCAAATAGCTACAACTTATGAGATGAATTGTGAAGAAAGCTGTAAACACACATACACACACACACACCCTCAAGCCTGTTTGCTTGGGAAAAATGAAATATGAGGCACCTGTGTGAGTCATGGTAGTTTGAAGCTGTGAGGTATTTACAGGGGGGTCCACTGCAGTGATACAGAAAGCTATGACCTTTCCTTTTAAGAACAACCACTAAATCATTGTCTCTGTTGCAGAGTTTCTTAGCTGGCTAAGACAGAGTGGATGGCTATATCAAGGGATCTGCCTCAGTGCCTTTTGAAATGTTTTCGATTAATTGCAAGGGTGGTGGATGAAAGGCCAGTCACCTCTGTCTAAATAATCCTGGATAATGAAAATTCCCTGACAAAAGCTGTAGCAAGGGATGATGATCCAGTGCCCTATCGAGTCCAGGTAAAAATACATTCAAAGCATAGTTTGTATTACTTTTATATTTCAATTTTATGTAATTTTTTCTCACCCAATGTTAAAATTATTTCTTATACATTATGTGATATTAACTCAACGAATGACATGCATTTGAGCTAGGACTCTTGGTTTACCCAAATAGTGTAAGAGGTAAAGTGTGATTTTCAGTTGATGATGCTAATGCTAAATTTACAAGCCTTTAAAAGAATGGCAACAGATGAACTGACAGCTTCAGTGTACAACTATTAAAAAAACAACCAAAAAACATGTTAAATTTACTATAAAAAATGGCCCCGTGGTTGAAAAAATATATATGGTGACCATGTTTCAGGTATTGTGGAAGATATATTGGTTCCTATATTGTACAACTTATTACCTCATATTTAATTAAATTATATAATGTTACCAAAATCTGATTTTAACCTTAAAATGTACTTAACTACCCTAATAATAGAGGTGATACAATAAAGCCGCATGATAAATCAGAGTTTATCATAAGTTAATCATCGTAAGTGGCCTGTCAATAAACTATGGCCAATGCTTATGCTGCACAGGATTCAAAGACAAACACCATCAGGGTAACACACGAAGCTAAAGTAATCCAATAAACATTAACTAAATAACATAAAATGTAACACAAAAAAACCTAATGACAAATAACCCAAGTAACAAAAATGAGAGTAAACGAAATTATTTTAAATAAAATATAATAATGTGCGATGTGTCATGCAGGGACTTCTGGGAATTTATTATTACTGTTTTTACTATTTTTACTTATTTCACTGTAAATTGTATGGTAATTAATCATTTTTATTTCCAAAAACATGTTTGACAGAATCATACAGTAAAATTACATAGAATTCATAGGGTATTTTATGTGAATCAATTCATAGGGTATTTTATGTGAATCAATAAACAGGTAGTGTTCTTCTGTAAAAATGACAAACACGTTTTACAGTGTGGGGAGATAACGTCAATGATTTTCCTGTAAATCATTTCAAAGGCCCGTGCGCACCAATAACAATAACTATACCAGTAACTACATTAGTGTCCACACCAACACACGATAATGTTCAATTTCCTCCTTAATAACAAACTAAGAAAATGAAGTAGCATTAATTAAAGTATGACACTGCTTTAAGGCCTCTTCACACCAAGGACGATAACTATAACGATAACGACAAAGAGTCCACACCACAACTGTAACGATAATGGCAGAAAGAAACAATATAGTTGGAATCACTTTCATAGCGTTTTTTTTCGAACTGATAAATGGAAACAGAATCCATTCTGCTAAGCTCGAGCATTTAAAGCGGCAGGCGGTAAAACTGTAGCATGCGCTTATAATAAAATGAAATTTTCTCTGTAATCAGTGACCCTTAATAAATACATGCTGCTTTATCATTAGCTGCATTTGTTTGAAAGCAGGTGAAGTCAACAGGCGAGCACTTCTCCTCGTCTCACAGCGCTATGGGGAGGTCTCTGACACACACCTTCCCCAGTCATGCCCTGTTAGTTCTGCCGTGAGGCAAAATAGAGGGAGACACATTGCATCGTCCAGGGACCCCATATCCTCTCTGGCAGCAACTTTTTTTGTCTTTTTTTTTTGGAACTGTCAGGTCGGTTGAGCTGGGCAGCAGCAGTACCTGTCTCCCCCTCAGTTTCGTGCCTCTCCGCCCTCATTGAGAATTCTGGTGCTCACCTGACAGGGCCTCAGCAGGGGCCTCCTGCCATCTGGCCTCATCTGCATGCTGGTGCACAGACAGCCAATGAGACTCCCTGGAAGAGCTGGGCTTTAATGTTGGTGTCTCCAGCGGCTGACTCCAGTTACATCTCAGACAGCGGGGCTATAAGAGCTAAAGCGCTAAATTGCTGTCTGGAGATCCTCGACAGTTTTAAAAGGGAAAACCACTAAGAAGCTCTGCAGAGACCTGCCATCTTGGTAAAAATTAATTCCTGTCTAATCAAACCAGCCAATAAAGCATAAGCAGCTTAGCCAAGCCCTTTTCATTTTTAGCTCTTAATGTAGCGTATAGATATTATGTAAATAAATATTTCTAGTTTTTGTTCAGGGAACGGGGCAAGTACTGTATGTCACTGCGTTCTTCTTTTTAGCTGTTTTAAAAAGTTTTTAGAAGTTTGAAAAGTACAAGATCTGTATATGCAGAAAGTTGTGCTTGTATATATGCTGTATTTTTAAAACATTTAGATGTTTTGTCAGAGTGTCCCGACAGCCGTCACCGTTTGGCAGAGACCCTAGTAATGAGTTGGTGTTGTAAATGAATCCGGATACAAAATCCCATGACTTATCTTAAAAGAAAAAAAGATATGTGTGTGTTTTTTTTTTTTTTTTGAGTGGTTTAAGTAAGCAAAGTTTTCAGTTTTGAAAGTTACAATAAGTTTTCGTAATACAATGACCTCTTTTGTCTCAAAAGATCAGAGAATTTGTATTCATCAATGCTATTTAATGCAATTTAATGAAATCTTCTGAAATCTGTTTTATTTTGTAAGATAATTCCACATAATGAAAGTAAGCAGTGTCTCTTGACAATGGAAACAACATTGGAAACAACACAGCTCTTTTTTTTAGCAAGGCTGCATTAAAGTAACTGTAAAGAATTTACATTTAGAATGTTACAAAAGTTTTCTATTTTTAAATAAATGCTGTTCTTTCAAACTTTCTATTCATCAAAGACTCCTGAAAAAAATATATCTCGGTTTCCACAAAGATATTAAGCAGCACAACTGTTTTCAACATTGATAATAATAAGAAATGTTTATTGAGCACCAAATCAGCATATTAGAATAAACTTAGAAGACTGGAGTAATGATGCTGACAATTCAGCTTTGCCATCACAGGGATAAATTACATTTTCAAATAAATTAAAATAGGAATGAGTTATTTTTAAATTGTAGTAGCATTTCACAATATTACTGTTTTTACTGTATTTTTGATTAAATAAATGCGGCCTTGGGTGAGCATACAATTTTAAAAAATCTTTAGTGTAATTAGCTTCTGTTTTAGATTGACAAAAAGGTTGTTCCCTTTCAGTTGCTCGTAATTACGACGTAATTGGGATCACTTCAGGGAGCCCTATCAACTTCGAGTGTCTACAGAACGAGCCAATGAACGTTGGCGTGCTTGAATCGCGTCCTGCGCCCCGCGCCCCGCCCCGCAGCGCGGGTAGAAACAGGAAGCAGGCACACATACATATTGTCTTTCACTTCGGAGCCGAGCTTCTGTTTGTCTTCCGAAATCTACAGACTACTACTGTATTGGAGACTCCTTCAAGACTCTCTCTCTTCAGTGTTGTTGTGACGGCGCGATCAGTGACTGTCTGCGAGCTTAAAGGAGAACTCCGGTCAATTTTAACATTGAGCTCATTTTTTTGTACATTTGGAGTGCTGTCAATACAGAGAACAACGACAAAAATCGGTGTTGCCTACACCGAGTTATTCTATTTTTAAAATTTGCACCCTGTTGACTTCAATGGGGCAAGTAGTAAGCCTGCTTTTTAGCCTCTTAACATCCTTTAAGTCAAGTCAAGTCATCTTCATTTATATAGCGCTTTTAACAATGTAGATTGTCTCAAAGCAGCTTTACAGAGATAAGCGTATAATTTAAGGTAACAGAGATTGTTTCGGCTTTACAGCAGAGTTAAGTTATTTCCATCTAAAGTTAGTTTTAATTGATTTGGTTCCGTCGCAATGATCATTTTAAGTGTCATTACAAGTGCACAGAAAATGTGAGTGATTCCTTCCGAGTGAACACGGGTGGATCTGACTGCAGTAGATGTTAGAGATATTAATAAAAACGAAGTTAATTCAGCCAGCGCTCATACCTTTGTTTACATCCTGTTTTCGGTGGAACGCCATAGTAATCGATTGTCGAGTTCACGCGCGTGATCATTGGTAACTAAACCTATGCGCGTGAACTCGACAATCGATTACTATGGCGTTCCACCGAAAACAGGATGTAAACAAAGGTATGAGCGCTGGCTGAATTAACTTCGTTTTTATTAATATCTCTAACATCTACTGCAGTCAGATCCACCCGTGTTCACTCGGAAGGAATCACTCACATTTTCTGTGCACTTGTAATGACACTTAAAGGATGTTAAGAGGCTAAAAAGCAGGCTTACTACTTGCCCTATTGAAGTCAACAGGGTGCAAATTTTAAAAATAGAATAACATGGTGTAGGCAACACCGATTTTTGTCGTTGTTCTCTGTATTGACAGCACTCCAAATGTACAAAAAAATGAGCTCAATGTTAAAATTGACCGGAGTTCTCCTTTAAGCTCACACGAGGTTCGAGGGACGAGCATATCAGTACAAAGACTTACCCTTCTGGCTGGCCCTGTCGCTCCGTGTCTTCACAAAAGTTGCGGAGGCGGCCATTGCTCCCATGTGCGTGGTGTTCATATTCTCAACTACCTCGATGACTAGCTTATCCTCGCCCAGTCGAGAGCAATTGTGCAAACACAGGGACATGGTGCTCAGTCACCTCAGCTACCTAGGGATTCGGGTCAACTGGGAAAAGAGCAAACTCACCCCCGGGCAGAGGATCTCTTTTTTCGGAATGGAGTTGGACTCGATCAACATGGGAGCACGCCTCACCGAGGCCTGTGTCCAGTCAGTGTTGAACTGCGTGAGCTCGCTCAGACGCAGGTCAGCGGCACCACTGAAATTGTTTCAGAGGCTCCTGGGGCATATGGCATCTGCAGCCATGGTAACGCTGCTCGGATTGCTTCATATGATCGAGTCCCGAGATGGGCGTGGCAGAGTGGCTCGTGCCGGGTCCAAGTGACCCCACACTGTCGCCAAACTCTCAGCTTGTGGTCGGACCCTTTGTTCCAGGTGTTCCCCTAGAACAAGTGTCCAGGCATTCTGTGGTCTCCACAGATGCTTCTGCCACCGGCTGGGGGGCCACGTACAACGGGCATGCAGCTTTAGGTCTGTAGACGGGGTCTCAACTGCATTGGCACATCAACTGCCTTGAGTTGTTAGCAGTACATCTTGCGCTGAGCCGCTTCAAAACGCCGCTACTAGGCAAGCATGTACTGGTCCGTACGGACAGCACTGCGACCGTTGGGTACATCAACTGCCAAGGTGGTCTACGGTCCCGCTGCATGTCACAACTCGCCCTCCATCTCCTCCTCTGGAGTCAGAAGCATCTGAGGTCGCTTTGTGCCGTTTTCATTCCGGGCCTGCTCAACCGTGCAGCCGATGAGCTCTCACAGCAGCAGGTGCTACCGGGAAAATGGCGACTCCATCCCCAGATGGTCCAGTTGATTTTCAGGAGCTTCGGGACCGTACAGGTAGATCTGTTTGCCACCCTGGACACATCTCTCTGCCAGTTGTTTTATTCCCTGACCGAGGGGACCCTTGGCACGGATGCTCTGGCACACAGTTGGCCCCGGTGTTGGCCCCGGCAAGTATGCATTGCGTAGTCTTACAGGCGTTTCCCACAGACCTTGTGCAAAGTCAGGGAGGACGAGGAGCAGGTCTTGCTTGTTGCGCCGTATTGACCCAACCGGACCTGGTTCCCGGAATTAGTGCTCCTCGCGACAGCCCCTCCCTGGCCCATTCCTCTGAGAGAGGACCTGCTCTTTCAGAGACGGGGCACCCTATGGCACCCGCGTCCGGACCTTTGGAAACTCCATGTCTGGTCCCTGGACGGGGCCTCTATGCGTTGACGTGGAACCTGTTCATTGACTGATGTTCTTCTCACAAGTACCCCTTTTCCACCAACAAGAACCGGGTGCTGGTTCAGAGCCAGAGCCAGAGCTGGTTCAGAGTTGGTTCGACTGACGAGCTTACTAAGAACCGGTTTGCCTTTCCACCGGCTAGAGAGCCACAACAGAGCCAGATCTTACGTCACTGTATACGTCTCATGTTGCCCAGCAACCGCTAGTGCGGTAGCGCCAAACACAAACACGCCAGGCTTGTTCGAGATGCATCGGCTTCTTGCAGATCGATCGCCGCATGACATCAAAGCACTGCGATAGCGATCTAAAAGCACAAGGAGTCGTATGCTCTCCAAACACTCCCGCAGCTCCGATCGGTCCTCGCCGCTCCGATGCATCTCGAACAAGCCATCAACAAAAACGGACGTTGCAATACAATGGATGCTCATGGGTTTGCAAAAATACATCGGAATCCAACGCGTTCGTGCAGCTCGCCGTAAGTTACATAGACGGATATTATAATCGAGCCGCTATTAGCTCGACTAGCTGCTATTTAAAAATGGCGGTCACAAGTTTCTATTCGTCTTGTTGGTCACGGTAACCCCGCCCCCAGCCTCTGACGCAAGCGGTTCTTTCTTGGCTCCGTTTAGACCCTGCAATGATTTGGTGCTACTTAAGAACCAGTTTTACTGGTTCGGAGCTGGTGCTTTGGCGGTGGAAAAACAAAGAACCGATTTGAAACTAGGCTCTGGCTCCGAACCAGCACCAGCTCTGCCTTGGTGGAAAAGGGGTAAAGGAGAACCCCTGATCTTGCTCGATCAGAGCCGTGCTTTCCTTCCTGCAAGAAGGGTTGTAGCGAAGACTGTCCTCCACTCTCAAAGTGTATGTTGCAGCGATCATCTGCACATCACAATGCAGTTGAAGGTAAGTCTTTGGGAAAGCATGACCTGATCGTCAGGTTCCTGAGGGGGGCGAGGAGACTAAATCCGCCTCGCCCATTTTCTATACCCTCTTGGGATTTGTCTCTGGTCCTTTTGGCACTTCAGAGACCACCCTTTGAGCCTTTGCAGTCAGTGGAGTTAAAAAAACAGTACTGCATTGGCCTGTATCAAGAGGGTAGGGTCCTGCATGCATTTTCGGTCAATGAATCATGCCTAGAATTCGGCCCGGCTAACTCTCACGTGATCCTGAGCCCCCGGCCCGGATACGTGCCCAAGGTTCCTACCACTCCTTTCCGGGACCAGGTAGTGAACCTGCAGGTGCTGCCTTCGGAGGAGGCAGACCCAGCCCTGGCTTTTCTCTGTCCCGTTCGCGCTCTGCGTCTGTATGTGTACAGAATGCAAAGCCTCAGGACCTCACATCAGCTCTTCGTCTGTTATGGAGGCCAGAAGAAGGGAAAGGCTGTCTCCAAGCAGAGGATGGCCCACTGGATAGTGGATGCCATCGCCCTGGCTTATGAAGCCCAAGGCGTGCCCTGCCCGCCCGGGTTGAGAGCCCACTCCACTAGGGGTGTTGCTTCTTCCTGGGAGCTGGCACACGGCGCCTCGCTGACAGACATCTGTAGAGCTGCGGGCTGGGCGACACCTAACACGTTTGCTAGGTTTTATAGCCTACGTGTTGAGCTGGTTTCTTCCTGTGTGCTCGCTTCTACCAGCCGGTAACACCGAAGTTCCCACTCTAGTGTCGGCTTGCTACGCCACTCTCTTCCACTGGAATGGATAGGTGCGCTTTTTGCTCCAGTTGAGTTCCGCACTCAGGCCAACCCTGTAGAGTTCCTCCGCACCCCTTCGGCAGTCGGACGTTGTGGAGCGTCCGGCGCTAGGCCTAGTGTTCGTATGCTACGTGTAACTTGTACTAGGCTGGGTTCCATATGTGGTGATCCCTGCGGCGATCCCATATGTGTATTCTTCCACGATCAGCTCCCTGCGGTGAGCCCGTGTCTTTCCCTTGGCAGAGTCCGCACTGCTGTCACTGTCCGGTGTTGCCTCCCCCTTCTCAGGCTGGAACCACCCAAGTGACATTCCATATGTTGCACTGCCCCTAACCGGCCAGTCCATATGTGTATTCTCCACATGGTACCTTCCTTCGGGCAGGATGTGGCTTCCGCAGCGTCCCTCTCTCATGGAAAGGCACGCTTTCCCAGTGTTATCCAAGAGTTCCACTGTGTGGGGTAAAACAGAACAGTCTACTCCCTCTATATAGGCCTTCCGCCCCAGCCAGTTGGGGGTCTGAGAGTCTTGCGTAGGGCGCTGGATGTGGCAGCAACCGTGGCATTTTCCAAGTGATCCCAATTACATCGAACGTGAACGACTGAAAGGGAACGTCTCGGTTACTAATGTAACCCTCGTTCCCTGAAGGAGGGAATGGGAAACGTAATGTCCCGTCGCCACTGTTGCTGACCATCGCTGTATGGCACTATCTTGGCTGCTCAGCGAAAAACGATATGTGCGTTCACCGCTTCCTGTTTATACCCGTGCTGAGGGGCGGGGCGCGTGACACGATTCACACACACCAACGTTCATTGGCTCTGTAGACACTCGAAGTTGATAGGGCTCCCTGAAGTGATCCCAATTACATTGTCACGTCGACGTTACGTCTCCCGTTCCCTCCTTCAGGGGACGAGGGTTACATTAGTAGCCGAGACGTTTTCAGTGTCGTTTTTAGCGTTTTTACTCTCTCCTGCACAGCAAAAAGTTTTCTCCATCTTCCATTTTTCCTCTCTGTTTTTTTCTTCTTCTTTTATGCCCCCAGTAGACATTGATTGATGCCATTATCGTCGCTCACTTGTGGAACGTGAAGACCGCAGAAGTCTCCACTCCGCTGCTTGACTGAGTGTTAACCTGTGAGTTTGACCCAGTTTTCTGGCCTGTGCGCGTAAGGTTGGTGTGAGTTGCGTTCAGTCCTCATTAATCACTTCTGTTTCTCGCAGGGCTTTGTGTCATCATTACATACTCACCTGCTCCATCTACGAGTGCTCTGGCACATTTGAATATTCCATTACCTATATGCAAATGCTCTGACTCTGCCCTAGGTTATGATTTATATGGGCTTGCAACAGACCTTCATACACATATTTCTACTTGTGAACAAATCCTCCAGGCTGAGCGAGATCACCTGCCACATTAAGGTCTCCTGAAGTTATAGATTATTCATCTTACAGCTTGTGTTATGAGCATATTGTGTGGCAGCGCAGATCAAAAGCATGGATGTACTATAAGTGTGCACCTGATAAGCGCAGAAACAAATTAATGTTCTCACTGACACCCAATTGCCCACAACCAACCTGACTGATTTTCTTTGAGTATGATAGTAAAATACTGTTACTTATTCTTCACTTTCAAAATTGATTAAGAGATCAAAAAGACTTATTCAATCTTCAAGGAGCATTTTTTTCCACATAAGACTGGAGGAGCATACAGCTCACAAGTCTGTTGTTGAATTTATGACCAATTATACAATGGTGATGCTGACTGTTCAAATCATTTTGTAAACCTTAGTGGCCAGATTAGACCTTTAACATTTTTTACCTGCCCCTATTACGCTATTTTAAAGGCCCCTAATATTGTTTTCGAGGTCTCCTACAAAAGGTTTACATGCATCCAAGGTAAAAAAACATGCACTGTTTTCAACTAAAACAGAAAACGTTTTATGCGTTTTGGCCGTTCATTTACACGACAATATCGTTTTGGGGACCTCAAAATACAAACTTTGAAAACGAGTTTTAGCGAGTGAGCATTATTGTCTCTGTGTAAATTATAAAAGAATGCAAATTTGTGAAAACTGTGATGTCATGCGCATGCGTATAATGTGTTCAGTCTATAGGCATGTAGTGTTTCTTTACAAATTGACATCAGCAACTACTGGCATTACATGCATAATGCGTTTTCAATCGTTCCCATAGATTCGTATGAACAGGGATCGTTTTGACAACATTGTCGGCTGTACGCAAAAAAAAAAATTCAAAGAAAAAATGAGGTTCAAAATCGGCTCTTTCTTTTGGGAGACAATGGGCCCTATCATACATCTGGCACAATGCAGCGCCAGGTGCGACACAAGTGTTTTTTGATAATTTCAGCCCGACGCAGTTCACGTCATTTTCACGTCCTGCGCCACGTTGTTTAAATAGCAAATGCATTTGCGCCCATCTCTGTGCCCATGGTCTGAAAACGAGGTGTGTTCAGGTGCATTGTTGGCGCGTTGCTATTTTGTAGATGATCTGCTCTGGATCAGCTCTCTGCTCTCAGCACAACATTCGGTCTTTCCACTATCAAATTCCATCATGTAAATAGCGAATCCGCCATGGCATGAGCACAACTGGGATTTAAAGTGAATGGGAGATGAGACTCTGATTGCTTTATTGCAAGAAATGATGTTTTATAAACAAAGTTCGGGAGGAGCACATTCAAATAATCAATCCAATCTACTCGTCATCAAACAATTATGTCTACCCTAATCAGCATGACAAGAAGTATATATCCACTCTGTCAACTCACCTAATATTCCGTGACAGTTTTCCAGCATTTGGTCCCGCCCATTTGTCGTAATGTCAGAGATCGAAGTCGAACTCTTCCCGTCTGATGACGATGCCCTCGCTACCCAGGATCCATCGCAGTTTCCCAGCACTGCAACGAGCTCCCAGGCTCAACAGGACACCGCAGCTGAACCTCCAGCTACACAGCGAGGCCGCCGGCCTAGCCGAGCCGCTTCCCGTACCCCGAGGCGCCGTGGCTTGCCCTCACCTCCACCATCAAGATTGCCACCACCTTCTCCAGCTTCTTCCTACACTTCAGCACAACCGACCATTCCGGCTATAGAAAAATGGACAGTTTTGGGATTGAGACAAGCGCTAATCAGCGCTGATGTTCATTTTTCCAGGAGAATGAATAAAGCACAATTGTACAACCTGTATGTTTCACTCCAGTCTGCTTTCCCGTCTCCAAAATCCACTCCATCTGCAAAATCCGGAAGAAAGGCACGTTCCCAGTTAACTCCTACTCCCTCTCGCGCAGGGCCTAGTTTTCCGCGAGCGTCAGGCCGCAGTAGGCCTTCTGCTAGCCTGAGCCGCGCCCCAGATTCAGCCGCCGCTGCCAGGCCCCAGTCTCCTCTCCGCTCCGCCGAGCTACAGACCGCAGCTTTCTCCAGCTCCGCGCCCCCCGTCTCAACGCCATTTCTAATTGAGACAGGCGGTAGTGTGAGTATGCTTCCAATGGCGCAGGCTCAGCCACCATATAATTTTCCTGTCTCTTTTTCCAACCCGTTCCCCTGTCAGTGGCCTGCAGCCCCACCTCCAGACTCTAGCGCGAGGCTGCCTCAGCTAGAGTCGCAGGCCCAGACACCATTTCTACCTCCCCAGCTCCCTTCCCTTCCCACTTTTTCTGTTCCTCCACAAGCTCCAGGGGTCGACCCAAGTGTGAGGTTGCCTCCACAAACGGCCCCGGCCCCGGGGACTTTTCCTCCTAACCCTTTTCCTCAAAATCGTTCTCCTTTCACTTTGTTTTGCGCAACGCCGATGCCCATCCCGCCGAACGCTACAGCTATGGAACCGCCCCCTGTTGCCAGTAACATCAGAGCTCAGATCCTCACAGGTGCGGACATTGATTTATCTTCCCTTCTCTCTTTACTTCCTCCCCCCGTGTCAAACCGTCAAATCGACTGCGGCGATTTTGAAGTAACCCTCAAAAACCCAGTTAATAATTCATCCCGCATTCTTTCGTTCTCTGAATTTGCTATTGCTTTCAGCCGTTATAGCGAAATAATTTGTGCCGCACTACCCCACAGGAGAAGAGAGTTAAATGATTATCTCGCGATAATCGCGGAACTCGCGCTTTCATACGGAGGAACCCATTTTTACACTTACCATAAATTGTTCTCTGCAAAGTGCGCCGTCCGAGTAGCCCAGTGGAACCAGTGCCCTTACTGGGGCGCTCTAGACACAGAGCTACACAATAGTGTTCCTAGGTTGCCGTAACATATCCTGCGCGGTTTGCAGATCCGTTTCTCACTCCACCACAGCTTGTCCCTTGATTAACCCTCCTCCCCGCCCAGATCCATCACCAGCTGAAAAATCAACCAGTTACGTCCCACGGCCAGCAAACATCAATTTCAACGACTCCGATTCCAAAAGAAGAAATTTCTCATCCAACAGTCAAGTTTGCAATAACTTCAACTCAGGACGTTGCATTCGTCAACGCTGCCGTTATTTGCATGTTTGCAGCTATTGTGGCGGCGCTCATGCCCGCACTATATGCCCTGTTAAAAGGTCCGTAAATAAAGATTCAAAAAATTACTTGTCGACTCCTGTGAATATTTCTCGTCTGTCTTCTGAATTGTCCCACCACCCCAACACTGATTTTACCAACTATTTACTGTCGGGTCTCGAGCACGGTTTCAAACCTGGCGTTGAAAGCCTCCCCACTCAAAGTATCATATGCGATAATCTCCAGTCCGCGCTCGCTGAACCCGACGCAGTCGACATCCTGATTAAAAAAGAAATCGAATCAGGCTTTATGATTGGTCCTTTCAACAATCCTCCTTTCGAGTGTTTCCGCATCAGCCCCATCGGGGTGGCGACCAGGAAATTTTCAGGCAAAAAACGCTTAATAATCGATCTCTCAGCCCCACACAATTCCCCGTTTCCAAGCATAAACAGCCTTATTTCGCTGGAACAATTTTCTCTTAATTACCACACCATCGATCAAGCCATATCCTTGATTAAAGACGCAGGTTACGGCGCTTGGCTTGCTAAAGTCGACATCACATCTGCTTTTAAAGTGATGCCCATTCACCCAGATTCATGGCATTTGTTCGGCGTACGCTGGCAAGGAAAATTTTACTTCGCTGTCCGTTTAACTTTTGGATGCAAAAGCAGCCCCAAGATTTTTGACATGCTATCAGAAGCAATTTGTTGGATTCTTTCCAATAACTACTCAATACCCTACTTAATTCACCTATTAGATGATTTCCTAATCATCTCACCGCCTGACCTTGTCCCAGCCACGCATCTTCTCACAGTCCAAAAAGTCTTCGCTGAGCTCGGGATTCCAATCGCCCAAGATAAAACTCTGGGTCCAGCGACATCCATCGAATTTTTGGGCATTAATTTGGACTCAGTTAACTTCCAGGCCTCACTACCTAAGGAGAAAATCGACAGGATTATTCTGGTCACATCCGCCCTCCTAGAAAATCCACATTGTTCCAAACGAGAGCTACTTTCTCTACTCGGCCACCTAAACTTTGCGATGCGCATCATCCCGCAAGGCCGCCCTTTCATCTCACATCTCCTCTTCCTCGCATCATCAGTGCACGCGTTAGAGGACCAAATCTCCCTAACTACTTCATGTTGCAATGAGCTCAGTTTATGGATAACTTTCCTTAAACAATGGAACGGCCTGTCTTTTTTCTATAATGATCTGATTTCTCTCCCTGAGGATATCCAACTGTTTACTGACGCAGCTCCCTCCATTGGTTTCGGAGGGTATTACCAAGGCCGTTGGTTCGCATCTACATGGCCCACCCAGCTGTTAGACTCACCGCAGTCACTAACATCCTCAGCGCTGTTCGAGTTGTATCCTCTAGTGGTAGCAGCTTTCCTGTGGGGAAAAGAATGGTCAACTAACAGCATAATGGTGCACTGCGACAACGAAGCAACTGTGCATTGCATCAATAAAGGCCGCTCAAATTCCCCCGCACTAATGTCTCTCCTAAGACGCCTCATTTGGATCGCAGCTTGCGATCAATTCATTTTAACTGCCAAACATGTTCCAGGTTCCAGAAATCAAATAGCTGACTCTCTCTCTCGTTTTGCTTTCCAGAAATTCAGGCTGCTGGCACCAGATGCGGACCCTTTTCCAACCCCAGTACCTCACTATTCAGAGCTGATATTCCCATAAACCACCCATTGAAACCACTTCTCGATGCCTCTCTTAACTCCATTCTTCAAGCCGTTTCAACCAGCACCCTCCACTCCTACTTAACTGCATGGAAGTGTTTTCAGTCTTTTCACTTCATATACAAGCTGCCTTTTCCAAATTTTTCTCTGCTCACCATCACTTCATTCATAACCTATCTCAACAGCATCAAGAACCTCAAAGCCGGCCCCATCAAGGGTTATCTAAGCGGAATCCAATTCTTCCACAAACTCCTTTTTGGTTCACCCTCCACAGAGATAGCAAATTCTCAGACATCAATGCTCATCAAAGGTATTCAAAAAACCCAACCCACCCGTCCAGATGCCAGGAAACCTATAACGTTAGACATACTCACTAAATGCATCTCCACCCTCCGCAGAGGTTACCATTCCACCAACACAGCCCGCACACTGGACGCAATGTTCATTTTGGCTTTTTTTGGCTTTCTAAGATGCTCAGAACTCACCATAACTTCCAGCTTCAACCCAAAAATCCACCCCACAACAACAGATCTATCAGTGCTAGACAACGAAACCATCTCCTACTTCATTAAGCAAAGTAAGACAGATCAAACCAGGAAAGGCCATTTCATATATATTTTCAATCTCTCATCACCAATCCAACCATACCAAACTCTCTCAGCCTACTTGCTTTTCAGGAATTCACAGTCTAAATCCCCTTCTGACCCACTTTTCGCAGACGACTCCAACCGCCCTGTTACACGTTTCTGGTTCCAAAAACACCTTAAATCTGTTTTGCTCCTTTCAGGCATCCCAGCAGACCACTTTTCCAGCCATTCTTTTCGCATAGGCGCAGCAACAACAGCTGCTCAAAAAGGCCTCTCTCAGCAGCAGATCCAATCACTTGGCCGTTGGTCATCGGAAGCCTTCAAAAGTTACATCCGCTCAAACCGCTTCCATATCAAAGAAGCCCAACGAACCCTCATCAGCTAAATTCTTTTACAACTCCTCATTCACGTTGAAGCAAGTCATTCCCAACACCACAGCAGCATCATCTTCCTCCATTGGGAGCCCATTTTTTCCACCCAACTGGCTCTAGTTAGTTAAAAAACAAGCTAATCAAGTCTACCTCAGCAGATCTACTCCACTCCCGCAGAAGTTCCGTCACTCCGTCCAAACTTATTCCACTTCTGCAGCAGTGTCTTTTACTCCGCTCCCGCAGGAGCTCCATTACTCCATCTAAAATTGCTCCACTGCCGCAGCAGTGTCATCTACTCCGCTCCCGCAGGAGCTCCATTACTCCATCTAAACTTGCTCCACTGCCGCAGCAGTGTCATCTACTCCGCTCCCGCAGGAGCTCCATTACTCCATCTAAACTTGCTCCACTGCCGCAGCAGTGTCATCTACTCCGCTCCCGCAGGAGCTCCATTACTCCATCTAAACTTGCTCCACTGCCGCAGCAGTGTCATCTACTCCGCTCCCGCAGGAGCTCCATTACTCCATCTAAACTAGCTCCACTGCCGCAGCAGTGTCATCTACTCCGCTCCCGCAGGAGCTCCATTACTCCATCTAAACTTGCTCCACTGCCGCAGCAGTGTCATCTACTCCGCTCCCGCAGGAGCTCCATTACTCCATCTAAACTTGCTCCACTGCCGCAGCAGTGTCATCTACTCCGCTCCCGCAGGAGCTCCATTACTCCATCTAAACTAGCTCCACTGCCGCAGCAGTGTCATCTACTCCGCTCCCGCAGGAGCTCCATTACTCCATCTAAACTAGCTCCACTGCCGCAGCAGTGTCATCTACTCCGCTCCCGCAGGAGCTCCATTACTTCATCTAAATTTGCTCCACTGCCGCAGCAGCGTTATCTACTCCGCTCCCGCAGGAGCTCCATTACTCTACTCCACTTCCGCAGAAGTACATCACATATGACCATCCCCAGCCTACCACCTTAGAGGCACACCCATCCGACGCCATGCTAGCTTTGCACTCTGCAAGTTTGGGGGGTCACTAACATCATGGCGGCTGTCCGGCTTTTATTTGCAGCTTTTGGGGGGAGTACTCTGGGTTCGGGCCGAATACCGAGCCCGGAGCCCTCTCCTCGGACAGCACGCCAAATACGCATCTATTTCTATCTGACTTATTTGTAAGTGTGAACTAGTGAAATGATGTTTTATAAACAAAGTTCGGGAGGAGCACATTCAAATAATCAATCCAATCTACTCGTCATCAAACAATTATGTCTACCCTAATCAGCATGACAAGAAGTATATATATATCCACTCTGTCAACTCACCTAATATTCCGTGACAGTTTTCCAGCATCCCTCCACCACCCCGACTCCTCACTCTTGGCTCAATCTTTTACAGCCAGGAATACGGGGGGAGTACTCTGGGTTCGGGCCGAATACCGAGCCCGGAGCCCTCTCCTCGGACAGCACGCCAAATACGCATCTATTTCTATCTGACTTATTTGTAAGTGTGAACTAGTGAAAAGCCCAAAACACACCCATTACTCATTAAGAGAATAGGGACAACCCTTTTAGAACATGTGCCTGGCGCGCCGACCATTTTTCCCGTCATTAAACTAGCAAAAGTGGATTCGGACACGCCCTAACTGCACTTGCGCCGTGCGCTTTAGACCATGTGGTTAGATCGTTAAAATAGGGCCCAATAACTCTTTAAATCTTTGAAATTTAATGGGGGCACTTTAAATTGTGCATAACTTGGTTGGGATGACACATTTGGTATATGACACCATTTAGGCCACAGTGTTTAATCCAATTAAGCGATTTGAAGTAAAGGAAGTTACTGAGAGCTGAACAGAACTCGCTTTTGAACACAGTGAAACACTGCTCTCATTATGTATTCTGGCCTTTTATCTCTTTAGCAGAGAAAGCGGAAAAATCAATATGGAATTAGAAGAGAGCAGAGTCCTGAATTATTGAGGATTTTAAGCTCTGGATGCTTTGAATAATATTGTTAATTATTGCAAATTAACAGTCACTTGTCTCTTCCTTTCATTCATGTTTTGCAGCCTTTTAATAATTTTATAAACAATTTCTCATAGAAATTCTCAAAAAATTATATTTTTACAGAGGTACACTGGGGACAACAAAGCTTAACATGCCCCCCTTACATGCACCCACATAAAGATACTCTCAGACATGATCTTGCTTGTAATGTTTATTTGAAACATTGTAATTAAACTTCAACAGGTTTCTCTGTGTTCATGATGTGAAGTCATTAATTGGCATCTTAACTTGTTCGGCTTCATACTATCAGAAGCTAATATTTTGAGGCACACAACACACTGTGGTCTCTCTTCTTTACCTATCATTGTACTGAGGAATCTGTGGGTGAGATACTGTATGCCTCGTCATATTTTCTTGTCTTATTACCGTGTCTACACCGGACCACAATAGCTTGGCTGTCGACTGGACGCAACAAAATGAATGTTGCAAATCCATTAGTCCTTTGTGTCAAAAGTTATGTGAGCACACCAACGGGGCATCAGTCTTCTGTCAGAGATTTGTTGTGTCCTGCTGCATCCAGTGTAGACAGCACCATTGATTTTATAATGGGTTGTGTTTGCTTTTGTCATGTCGCTCGCATCTGGTGTAGACACGTTGTTTGTTATGACGTTTGAAGTATTCGTTGCCTGCTTTACGTTTACTTGAAGACCTTCTTTAGCTTGTTCAGGTGTACTGGATTAGGGTTGGAGCTCAACTCTGCAAGACAGTGACCCTCCAGGACCGATGTTGCCCATCCCTGCTGTACACTATCTCTTAGCCTTGCAGCGCCCCCCTTTTTATAACTTCGGTGGTATAGTGGTTTGGCAACCACTGAATGTAGGAACCAATGCTTCTACAATATGATTCATAGTAAATGCCTAATGTGAGAAATTAGACAGTGAGAGGTAGACAGAAGCCCATGTGTTATTTCAAGGTCCATATGCTAAAAATGTAAATAGAAAGATACTAACAATGACAAATGCAAATTACTGGCGTAATATATCTGATTACAATTTTGCATACTGTTCTCTTAGAGATAATGTCAGGCCATTAAATTGAGAGTAATAAAAATATCTAAATAATTAATGTAAACAAAAGCAGCAAACTGAGGTAGAGAGATCTTGCCTGCAGTTGATGTTTTAGCTTAGAAATAAATTGTAAAAAAAAAAGAAGCTTTCAGTTTTTATTTGACCCCTTTGACTTTTAATTAGGTTTAATCTAATGCATACATATCTGCAATTTTAAAACAGATTTCTGTTAACATCTGATTCGAAGGTTACAGACAAACAGGGCCTTAATCATGAAACTTTTTTTTCTGTGTAAATCATTGATAAATCCGTTCATAAATAAACTGCATTAAATTTAATGGGACACAAACCGAAAAAAATCATTGTGCTTGTGTTTGGTGAATAACACCCTTTGACTTTGATATTTGCAATGCGACTGAATTCATCATTGACTTTTTCAAACGAAGATCTGTTTTCTGTCTGCTCAGACTGAACCAACAATTATGATGCCATTTTTTCCCTCAATGTTTTGTGTTTTTCAGATGTGATGTTCTTTAGTCCTTACAATTTATGTCTTCAATTGGCTGTTTATGCTTTCATACTGAGTTTTCAACAACACAAAAGGGCAAGAAACCAAGCATCAATTTCTGAGACGTCAGGCTAACCTCCCAGATAGTAAAAGACTTTTGAAGAGAACACAATGTATGGTATTAAGTGTAGCATTTGATTTGTTTTGAGTCATCGCTTTTGGCAGTAAAAGTGCTTTAGAATGCACAGCTCAAAAGGCAAAATTCCCATTGCTAAAGTAAAGGTAGCAAGTCGGGTGATAAAAGTTCTGTTTTGTTTCATGTATTACATGAGATGTTGTTGTCTTTTTTTGTCCATAATCATTTATATTTACATTAGTTCCAACTAAACACAGATAATTTAATATGCAGGTAATGGTTAACAGTTTTTGTTTATATTTTGGCCAAGATTTTAATGACGAATAATGCCATTTTGGTGTGAAAATGTTAAAGGAACACGGCGACTTTTTGGGACTTTAGCTTATTCACCGTATCCGCCATAGTTAGATAAGTCCATACATACTCTTTTCATCTCCGTGCGTGCCGTGACTCTGTCTGATCCACACACCGCTAGCCTAGCTTAGCTCAAAGACTGGAGGTAAACGGCTCCAGCTAGCATACTGTATAAGTAGCAAAATAACGCCAACATTTTCCTATTTACATGTTGTGATTTGTATAGTCACAGTGTGTACAAATAACAAGGTCACATGAGACACAGCCATCTTCTAACCGTATGCATACTGGGAACTATATTCTCAGAAGGCGAAGCACTGCTACTTGGGCGGAGTGATTTGCTCCCAGCACCTGAGAAGCCCCTTGGTGAGGAGCAAATAAATCACTCCCCCAGACAGTTACGGCACGCACGGAGATGAAAAGGGTATGTATGGACTTATCTAACTCTGGGGGATACAGTGAATAAGCTAAAGTCCCAAAAAGTCGGCGTGTTCCTTTAATGGCCGAAATTTCAGTGCATTCCTTGTTACCTCATGCTTATGGTTATTGCACTCTCTGCTACTGTTGATAATATAAAATAGCGAATTTCTTTTTTTTCCCTCAAGGGAATCCATTACGGCTGCAAATAAAGAGATGCTTTCAGCTATCAGTAAGGCATATAGTCTCAAAGAGACAGAAAGAGAGAGATGCTTTTAATGCATTCACTTTTACAGGCGAGTACAAAAGAAGCTTCAGTGGTTGACAACAAAGTAGAGAGATTAATGTCGACGATTTAGTGACCCACCAGAGCGGTGTGTCAGTCTGGTGGAATCCATCTGACCTTTTGCATTACCATGGGGATTCAGATAATGATTCTCAGCGGGGAGTCTGAAGTGTGCATTATGTGCGCCTCTCACTTTGTTAAAGAATATAATCAGTCCTTAGCACTAGGACACAAGATGAAAAACAGATGGATGAGGGAGCGAACTGTGAAGGGCAGAGGTAAATGTCTTTGACACACATTAACTGACAGAAGGTGCTCTCATCCATGCACTCAGACATAACCGCACGCTAGGGCTGGCCAGCGTGACCGTATATGCGGTCAACGTGTCAAGAAATGTGTAAAGATTCTCTGCTGTAGAATGGCTTCAAAAGCAGCTCATCTAATCATATTTATAATATGTTAGTGACTGTTTTAAGGCTTGTTTTTAGCCTTCACAGTCACATAATGTCAAGTTATTTTTGTAGTTTTGCTTGACTTATTCATTTGTTTTCATTTTGGGGTTGAACTTCTTGCAAAAACAGTAAGATTATGAAAATCAAGCGTAGCGTCAGTTCTGGCAGGTCATACCGAATATGACGCCTATCACAGCATCCATAAGCTCCTTCAGTATTATCAACAGCTATCGCGTTTTTGGCATTCTGATTCCCCTCTGAATCAGACTAAATTCAGACGAATGATGTTGTACATAAAAATATTGAATTAATGATATCTGCAATACATTCATGTTGGTTCTGTTTACCCTTAGGGGGGTTATGCTGCTCTCCCTGCTCTTATCTATGCTAGGCTGCATTGATGCGCAGGGAGTTCTTGCCCTGAACAGAACCATACCGTCCAAACTGTATGCTAATTGTCAATCGTATTTGACTACAGTGGTCCTGACAGAATTAAAAAATAATAATAATTCTGTTCTAATATATTTAAAAATTTAATTTATGAATGCTTTTGAGTGTCACATGATCCTTCAGAAATCATTTGAATATGCTAATTTGGGGTTAAATGATCAATTATTATTGGTGCTGAATTATTAGAAATGGTTAGCATAATAAATAATTAAAAAACATCTATTTTTCCAAACTTTTGACTGATAGTGTATGAGATTTTAGTTATAAAGCCCACCCTAACCACACATCAACTGCATCATGATATGCAGTTAAAAGTCTCTCACTGCTGTTTTAGCAAGGGGTACTCCCACTAATTGTGAAGTATTAGTTTCATGGCTGGGTGCCTGTGCCCCTTGGTGAGGCTGATCACACCCACTCATAATGATGAGATGTTGAACACCCCGCAGTTGACCTGGAGCAATGCGTAATCTGGCGTGCTGTTGTTGTTCTCTTTGCTCTGAGCTTGAGGCAGTGGCACTGCGTCAGAAAACCAGCTTTCTCAGAATTTCAACACATCAACTTTCGTTGACATTGCTTTTGGCTACATAAAACACCCAGAACAAAAGCAATTTTTCCATTTGCTACCTTGCCATTCTTATTAGAATCTAATTTGCATTTTTCTTTTCTTTTTTGTGGAGTTGCACACATGCACTTTAATCAGTCACCTCTGAAGTAGGCTATGCATGAGTGTAACATTCTGTAACAGATTATTTTGATGGACAAGTCTCAATTTCCACAGTTCAGTTAGCAATGTCCACAACATCCATTCTAAAGTATCAATGACTCTGATCTGTTCATTTAGCAGTAATTTTTAGAGCTAATGGTCTTAGACTACAGAACTTTATTTATTTTCACCTTTGGATTTTCAAATCCACTTCTATCTTTTTAAAGTAAACTTCTATTTGTCTGTTATTAAAAGACAAAACAATGTTGTGCTTCATCTAATTAAGTGATAAAAAGCAGTTGCAAAGGTTTTACAAAATACACAAATTCATCTCTGCACAAATAAAATGAGCAACACTTTATGTTTTACTACCAAATTATATGCAATTTATCATTAATTTACTTAGCGTAATGTTTTTCTCAATCTTGCGATTTTGTACATAATGAACATAATGTATGATGGGATACACTTATCCTCAAATATGCTCAGATGTGGTATTAGATAGTGTGGAAAAAGTGGAAAATGTAATTTCATCTAGTTGAACTTGAGAACAAGAACAGTCAGATTCATGAATGAATCATTAAAGCTGGTTTTGTGAACTAAATCAACAGATTCAATGAAAAGATGAAGCTAAAAAATTGGAGTCAGATGAATCAGACATTACATGAACATGAACATTAACGCACCAAGGAGAGCTAGTGTGGTTTTAAAAGAAAAACATCTAAAATTTCATTGTGTTTCTCAGTCAGCTATCTATGGCTTCAGAACATATTGCACAAGAGTTGTATGGACCACTTTAATGGTACTTTCATGGTGCTTTTATGTCCTCTTACAAGTCTGAAAGCTTCAGGCCCTGTTCATTGTGATCGTAAAACAAAAAGTCTTTTTACAGTCAATGTGTTTTCTTTTGCATTCTGTAGTGGAAAGAAAGACATACAGGTTTAGAAGTGCTACACACTTGAATCTTGAAAATTGTGATTCATAACATCAAAAATATCGAGATGGTCCTCACTGCAGAACACGAAATCCAGGGGGAGGAGTTGGATCCAGATCCAACTGCTCCCACATATACCTAAACCTACCCATCTCCACCCCCTGATCCCTAAACCCACCCCTAAACCTACCCATCTCCACCCCTTAGATCTGGATCCAACTCCGCCACTTGGATCTCGTGTACTGCAGTTAGGTGCTACTGGAAATATCTGACTCTATTCAAGTCAGATATTATTAAATATGACTGAATCAACCAAACTTCATTAGATGACACCAACAAAAGTCATTTGTATGTGCCACATCACGTGGAAAGAGCCCTCTGGGTAACAACAGCATGTTTTCACTTCATACAGTGCATAAAAACGGTTTGGTATTAATAGATGCCTTATACTTTGATCACATTTTTATATATATATATTAAAAAAAACTTGTTTTGAATTAAGTCCTGACTGGTAAGGTAGGCTAAGTACATTATCAAGTATGGTTTTATCATTTAAACTATAGCTGCAATACAAGTTTCAGTATGTTCTGGCTGACTTTACTTTGTGTTGCTAATGTTAGCTCATTTACCCCTGTTAAAGACACCAACAGGCATAAACTGGTAATGCAGGTTGCATTAGCTACCCTTTGCTTGCAAATAATATTTTATTGAGACATGTCAAATTACATTTGCACTAATTACAGTAACTGTTCATTAATATGTGCAGGGAAACAGAAAGGCTACAACCTGACAGACTGCCAAGGTTTCTTTTAGCGAATGTTCATCTGATCTATCTATCATCTCATAATGTAATGCCAGCCAATAGTGCACCGTATTGAGTAGAGAATCATGTAGTGATTTGCATTCAACCATTTAACTACACACCAACATTCATCCTCCTTTAAATTGCTTTTCCTCATTATCACAGGAAGGAGAGAGATAATGTAAACACCTTGGCTCCTTTAATTAAATGCCAGTTTAATTAAGATGCTGATTCGCAGATAATACTTTTTGAGTCCAAATCAGAGTACAGGGCAAAGCAAATGAACCATCAGGAGGTCTAGACCTCGACACACTTCAAGTTAGGAAACATGGGCAGCATAACAATGATGAAACCTGTTCATTCTTATGTTTAACATGAGTAAAAGTAATAATGCTTAGCTGTAGCATATAATTAAACAAAAAGTCTAATAGAGAACCATCACCTGTACAAAGTTTTATTATAGGGCTCTCTGAAATACTTTATTCTGATATTTTTGTATAAGTAATGGATAAATTGTTTATTTAACCACTGTCCTCGGCAACCAATCTCTTTGAGTCCAATCTATTTTGTGTTTGTGTGTGTATTTGATCAAAATACAGTCAAAAGCAGTAATATTGTGAAATATTATTACAATTTGATATAACGGTTTTCTATTTTAATATATTTTATGTAATGTAATTTATTCCTGAATTTTCAGTAACCATTACTCCAGTCTTCAGTGTCACATTACAATCCCTCTTTTTGTATTAGGTCTATAATGAATTGGAAATCATGTTCTGTTCCAGTGAAGTCCTGACTAAATACTGCCTGTTTTATCTAATTGTGCTTGCATGGGTTGTTTATTAATTTTAAAGGCATGTGACCATGCCAAAGGAATAGTCTCCAGAAGAATTAAACAGTAGCCCAGATGATAAGAGCCCTTCTGGAAGTTATAACTCACCTGTGACCCTTACCAAAGTTGATTTCGTAAAGGACATAAAATGTCAAAGATAATGTCTTGGTTTAACCTCATTCCCCTACACATGCATGATCCTTCATAAATCATTCTAATATGCTGATTTGGTGCAAGAAATATTTCTTATCATCATAGTTGGAAATGGTTGTGCTGCTTTACATTTTTATAGAAACCTTGACACAATGTCATTTTTCAGGATTCTTTTTTTTTTTTTTAAGATTTATTTTTGGTGATATTTGACTTTTTATTGTAATAGGCCAGAGTGGACAGGAAGCGAGGGGGACGGGATCAGGAAAGGTCCACGAGCCAGGATTCGAGTTTGGGTCACCCAAAGCGCAACAGCGCTATATGTTGGCGCGCTGCCCACAAGGCTATCGGCTCTGACTTTTTTCAGGATTCTTTGAGGAACAAAAAGTACATTTATTTGAAACAGAATTCATTTGTAAAGTATGTCTTTAAAGTGTTAGTCATCATTTATTCACCCTCCTGGCATTCCATACCCGTAAGACTTTCGTTCATCTTTGAAACACAAATGAAGATATTTTAAATTAAATCTGGGAGATTTCTGTCCCTCCATTGACAGTCCATGCAAATACCGCTGTCGCTTTAAAAACTTTTTTTATGGTCATGTTTAGGTATAAGTTTATATCTTTATGCTCATCTTCTCATGCTATACTACTTCAACCACTTAGTATAAGGGGTGATTATTTATCTTACTCTTTTTGCATTGCACGGTGTCACTAATCACTGGCGTTTATAAAGCTGTTAGCAAGAGTTTCATTGCCTCGTTATGCGATATGTAGGGCCTTGGGTACAACACTTTTTGCACAGTAGTTAAACAAAGAACATTTTCCCTCTCTCTACAATGATTGCTGGTAATCGTAGTAATTGTAACTTCAATATGGAGTCAGATTATTAGTTAAAAATTAGTGAACTGCTTTTCATTCTTAAGTAATAGTTCGAAAGTGCAAGAAGTCATTAAAAGCCTGCCATTACAATTAGACAAGGTATGGTCTGATTCAAGAGAGCCATTACATTACTGGGCTTCCATGGCAACTTATCTCCTTTTCTCTATTATTGGCACACATATGGCTTCCACCTTCTTTGATTAGGCCTGGTGGTAGGGTGCAGTGCTGCTGATTCAGAGAAAAATCCACTAAATGATAGATGATGGGTGCAATGGTGCCAGTGCCGGAAGTCAGCACGTACAGAGACATGATTGGCCATGTCAGGGCTGGAACAGCTCCCTGCTGAGAGACGTGTTAACTGATGTGTCAGGTATTTGCGTCCTGTCTACGAGCTCACATTAGTTCAGCCCCGTCACCCCCAAGAGCCATCCTAAGTCCAAAAAGACAACCCCCTCTGCAGTGCTTTTATGACATTAGCGATTGTGCCAGCATGCTGTTGGGTCTTTGTGGGCTGCTGCTATCATTTTGTGAGGAGACTTTAATGAAAATAAAAATGAAAACTGTGACAGAATGCCGCCAGGAGCAAACAAATAATGAGAGATTTTTTTTTTCTTTTTCTGGGGTGGTGGTGAAGTGTATGTTTACTGGAAGATTAGACTGTCCACTGTGATCTTGTATATCTCCGTATCTCGCATCAGTGCTGGAATGCACTCTGAATTCAAGCATGCTAAAAAACATTATTCCTGAGCATCTCTTTATGAACATTTTGAACTGTCAGAGTTTTGGGTGAATAGACTTTCAATGGAGGGACAGAAATCTTTCAGATTTCATTAAAAATATCTTCATTTGAGTTCTAAAGATGAACGAAAGTCTTATAGGTTTGGAACGACATGAGGGCGAGTAATTGATGACAGAATTACATTTTTTTGGGGAACTAGCCCTTTAAATTTTGCATAAAATTTTATTGAGAAAATATGTTAAGATGTTTCTGGGTATTGCCCATTGAATTTATTGGAAATGCCTTTGTTCTTTCAGTCAATTTACTTCTCAAGTGCAGTTTTCCATTGATGGAGACATACTGTTAAATGAATCTGGAGGAAATTGCCCTAAACCTTATCGCAATGAGGAGAGAGAAGTAATTACTGAGTGAAGCCAGAATAAAATTGCTATCTTACACCAAGCACTACCACAAACTCACATTCTTATTCACAAACAGACACAGTTTCTTGTCAATGTTCGTACTGCAGCTGCTGTGAAAGACTCACTTCCTGTGATTTTACGAAGACAACACTAAATGCTGCCATATTAGAAATTCTGCAGCTCTAGGCTCCCACTGGCTGGAATGTCCTGTAGGTCTGAGTATTAATATTCATTTTTCATTTAATTGCTATCTTCATTTGATCGATCCCCATAACGTTTCATAAAGTACAAGGCTGATCTTTTACTCTATGCTTATTTCGTGGCTTTGTAAAAACGTCTGTACAGCGATTTACTGCACTGCATTCTGTTGAATTAACTTAAGCAAATCCATAGTTTAGGTTATTTTTTTTTTTTCATAATGTACCATGTTGAAAGGTTCCCTATATTCCTTGATATAATTCAGAGCCATGATGAAAGAATACATATTCGTGAACGCAAGTTTGCAGTTTGCATTGAGTGTGATGTAATAAAACCCCCTCAAAACTATTTTACACCAAAAGCCAATAAACATGGCACTGAAAGTCAGCTTAAAACTTCAATTCAAAAGGTCACAGGGTTTGATTAAACACTCCACATCTATGTTTGTTGACATTTAGGCAAGCCTCCTTGAAGCCTATGATCTGATGTGAGTTGATGCACTATGGTGACTGAAGATCTAACTAATTCATGCATTGCTTTTAGAAAGTTTTGTGGGGGTTTGAAGTTGAGCTGAAAACAGATATCTGCCTATAAAAGCCTATAATCTGATGTGAGTTGATGCACTATGGTGACTGAAGATCTAACTAATTCATGCATTGCTTTTAGAAAGTTTTTTGGGGGTTTGAATTTGAGCTGAAAACAGATATCTGTTACCACCACATCATGACCACACTGTTCAGTAGCAAATAAGTGTTTTTGTTGTTGTTTATGATGTTTTTTTTCATCATATCGCACAAGGTCAGTTGATCTGAGAGACTTGAACAGCAATGACATTAAAATTAACTCCAATGGCAAAGTAATATGCAAATCAGGCCTCAAAGATCAGAGGAAATTACAGTAGCCAATGACACAAATAGAACAGAAGCATACCAATGCCATTGTTTTGAACTGCAATCTATGCAAGTAGTGAACTAAGTAAAAAAAAAAAGAATGTTTTATTCTTCAGGCAAAACCCCATGGCAAGAATTATTTAAAGCAGAGCTCATTAGAAAGCCAGCAAAGACGACAAGACAGCTGCAAGGACATCTACTAACACTGAATATTACTAACACTATTGCTGCTAATGCATATTTTTCAACTACAGATGTCTTTTTTCCTCTCAGACAAACTCAAATCTGTTCACAGTACCTCCCTGTTCAGAAAATGTGTCTGCAGCAAACAAGCTAACTTGAGGTTTGGAGAAGATAAGTCTACCACCCTCAAGTAAAACGGCTCCCTTTACTTTGTAACCTCATCACAGCAGCGACAGAAAAAATTGCACACTGGGTGGGTAAGTGATCATCATGATTGCTCCTATAGAGTGTTTCACATGGCTGCCTACCATAGCTAATGCTTACTTGACCACCACAGGCGTAGCACAGTGCAATACCGCATTCATCATGTTGACATTTCATGCCAAGTTATGATATAAAATGCTAGACATGCTTAACCGCCATTGTTAAATTAAACAAATGGATTCATGTTGGAGCAGTGGTTCATTGTGTGGTGCATGTGTTCATGGGAACGCATGTTTGAATCTGGACTGAATCAGGTCCTGATCTCTCCTTATCTATGTCATGAAGGTAAAAATCCAGTGAATTAAACTGGATTTATTGCATATTTGGTAAGATGGTTGCGCACAATAATTTTTACATCTGAACATTAACACGTTAACATTTGTAAGATTTATTCCATCTGAACATTTTTTTTAGGTCAAAAATTTTACTTTTGTTATTGTATAGTGGTGATCTGTGAATTTTCTTGTTGGATATTAGTTTTATGTCTATTTGTTAATTTGTAGACTCCGTAATTCATTGAGATTTGTACAGGGTTATTTATTTGTTTGTTAGTTTGCTTATTTATTATGATGTTGCTGGTGTTTTTATTATTTAATTGAATAATATTATAATTCGTGGAGTTATTATTTAAAGGTGCTGTATGCAATTTTTTCCACTGTATAAAGCATTCAAATACTATAATAAGTTTGCAGATAGGCTATTTAGGAAAAATGGTAAGTTTGCATAGTCGTTTCTCCAAAAAAACAATGCTACAGCCAGTTATTCTACTCTGAAATCTGCATTCCGGGTCGGAATGTGTATTTGTGTCTGGTCTGTGCGATATCCATGTTGCCAGTTTACCCAATTTCAACACCCCAGGTTGCCAGTTGGCGTAAAACACAATGTATTACAGCCATGGAATCGAGCAAACAAACTGGGTTAGAGATCGCAGATTCTACCCGACCTAAAAAGCCTCGGCATCCATCTAAAAATCTCTATGAACAGGAACATATTATAACGCGATAAATAAACTCATAACCTTACATTCTGCAACTCTCCTCGCCTTCAATTGCGCTCAATCCTGTTGCGTGTCCTCAACCTGGCAACCCGCGTGAGCATTGCGTCTGAGGAGGAGGGGCTGGGGAACAAGTCTCTCCAATATTTTGAATTTGGACTGCAGTACCTATTTCAAACACTAGCTGTCAATATTAAATACTGCACCTTTAATATTTCCATGATCTAGAAGTACATTCTAAACATTTATTTATCATTACCTATAAGCCAACTGAGTTAAATAATTCATTCTGAATTGCTATTATGTCAATGACGTTCATGAAAAATATATGCTTATATGTATTTCACAGAGTAGTGTAATTCATATGTGTTTCTTTGACTTGGATTCTGTCATTGGAATGAAATTAATTCAAACTAAATACTATACACTCACCTAAAGGATTATTAGGAACACCTGTTCAATTTCTCATTAACGCAATTATCTAATCAACCAATCACATGGCAGTTGCTTCAATGCATTTAAGGGGTATGGTCCTGGTCAAGACAATCTCCTGAACTCCAAACTGAATGTCAGAATGGGAAAGAAAGGTGATTTAAGCAATTTTGAGCGTGGCATGGTTGTTGGTGCCAGACGGGCCGGTCTGAGTATTTCACAATCTCCTCAGTTACTGGGATTTTCACGCACAACCATTTCTAGGGTTTACAAAGAATGGTGTGAAAAGGGAAAAACATCCAGTATGCGGCAGTCCTGTGGGCGAAAATGCCTTGTTCGTAACAACCGAGGTATGCAGCAAAGCATTTGTGAAGCCACAACACGCACAACCTTGAGGCGGATGGGCTACAACAGCAGAAGACCCCACCGGGTACCACTCATCTCCACTACAAATAGGAAAAAGAGGCTACAATTTGCACGAGCTCACCAAAATTGGACAGTTGAAGACTGGAAAAATGTTGCCTGGTCTGATGAGTCTCGATTTCTGTTGAGACATTCAGATGGTAGAGTCAGAATTTGGCGTAAACAGAATGAGAACATGGATCCATCATGCCGTGTTACCACTGTGCAGGCTGGTGGTGGTGGTGTAATGGTGTGGGGGATGTTTTCTTGGCACACTTTAGGCCCCTTAGTGCCAATTGGGCATCGTTTTAATGCCACGGCCTACCTGAGCATTGTTTCTGACCATGTCCATCCCTATATGACCACCATGTACCCATCCTCTGATGGCTACTTCCAGCAGGATAATGCACCATGTCACAAAGCTCGAATCATTTTAAATTGGTTTCTTGAACATGACAATGAGTTCACTGTACTAAAATGGCCCCCACAGTCAACAGATCTCAACCCAATAGAGCATCTTTGGGATGTGGTGGAACGGGAGCTTCTTGCCCTGGATGTGCATCCCACAAGTCTCCATCAACTGCAAGATGCTATCCTATCAATATGGGCCAACATTTCTAAAGAATGCTTTCAGCACCTTGTTGAATCAATGCCACGTAGAATTAAGGCAGTTCTGAAGGCGAAAGGGGGTCAAACACAGTATTAGTATGGTGTTCCTAATAATCCTTTAGGTGAGTGTATATTCTGTAAAGATTTTATAACAGTTGGGAGAATGGAGGTACATTTTCCTCAATTATTTTTTATTAACTTTTAAATAATATGTTGGATAGCCCTAAATCATTTTTAAATATGCAGTTTAGCAGTAAATGCGTACTCGAGGGGGGCACTTCCATGCTACACTATATAATGGGACCAATTTTATTGTCAATTGCAGTAATAATGTCAAATTATACCCCCTAATTTCTGTGAAAGAGAGAATATTATGTCAGTTTTCATGAAAAATAAAAACATTTGACACAAATATTCAATCAAGTTTTGAACATTATAAACAGTCTTTGTGTGTGTCATGTCTCACAAAGCTCTTAAAGCTGTTCATAGCTGATAGAGGGATTTTAATTGCTTTCCGTGTGTTTAATTAGGTCTGTTTGTTTGGATTCAGCTTGTGAGAAGACGAAACAAAAGATAGTGCTGGAATTCAGCAAAGAAATGCCATTTTCTTATATTGGGGGGGGCAGTGGATTTGGAATAACATGAGGGAAATTTCTATTAGACTTTCTGTCTATCGCTATCAACCTTTCAAGGGCAAAACTCCCATCGTCAGAGAGCATGGGGGCCGCCAGAGCTGCTGTGTTGTCTTGCTTCCTAACTCTGCATGGAAGAAAACAATAGAGTTCAAAGTCAGCTATCATCCTGGGTGAGTCCCATCCATCATGCAAGAGCACACGTGACGTTCACTTTTCTCCATTTCCTCTTGACTGAGCCCTGTCTGTCTACTGTTTATATTAGATCAAGATCATGCTGAAGATGTAGTTTTCAACTGGTTTTGCTTTAGGTCCTAGATTTTACATCAAGTGGTGATCCAACATAGTGCATTTATTTAGCATACAAAAGAATATAGGCCCAGTAATATGCTAAATTACTACCGTTTTGGCTATTATTAATGCATAAACAACAGCAGTAGTGTGATTTTTATCAGCCTAGCCAACGCTATTCCACGACCAATTCATACGAATTCGTACGAGTGATAAAAAGGTGGCTAATTCGTACGAATTTGTACGATTTGTCTAAACCCACGTGATGGGTAGGTTTAGGCGCGGGGTCAGGGGTAGGTCATTCGTATGAATTCATACGAATTGGGCAATTCGTAAAATATGTACGATTTAGCAAAAATCTTACTAATTCGTACGAATTGCTGTGAGATCAGGCTGGCCTAGCACATAGAACAAACTCTGTATTAGGGTGCTTTCACATCTGTAGTTCAGTTCATTTGGTCCGGACCAAGGGTGAAAAATTATACTTCGTAGCATTTTTCCGGCGTTTTGGTTCCTTTTCACACCAGACTGATCGCTCTGGTCCGAATCAGTTTATGAGTTGATAAAACGAACCAAAACGCAGTCACGTGACTACATCCACATCACTCGTTGGCCAGATGTGTCTTGAACGCATTTCCATAACTGCACTTCGTTTGGTCAGAATTACCGTGCGGGAAAATCCGGCAGACAACACGTCGCTGTTTACTATGGAGAGACGACTGCGTGGGCTGATTGTATCCTTGGTCATATTTTATTATATAGTTTGTCTACATCACTTTAGACAAACAAGAATATTTGAGAATGAAGCGAGGATGCGGCTGTTAATGATTTCTATCAGGCTCTGCACCTCCTCCCAACTTCAAGTTTGTCCACGAGCTGCCATGCTTAAAGGAGAACTCCGGTCAATTTTAACATTGAGCTCATTTTTTTGTACATTTGGAGTGCTGTCAATACAGAGAACAACGACAAAAATCGGTGTTGCCTACACCGTGTTATCCTCTTTTTAAAATTTGCACCCTGTTGACTTCAATAGGGCAAGTGCTAAACCTGCTTTTAGCCTCTTAACATCCTTGATGTGTCATTACAAGTGCACAGCTAATGTGAGTGATTCCTTCAGCGTGAACACGGGTGAATCTGACTGCAGTAGATGTGAAAGATATCAATAAAAATGATGTTATTTCAGCCAGCGCTCATACTGTACCTGTGTTTACATCCTGTTTTCGGTTGAAGTCCATAGTAATCGATTGTCGAGTTCACGCGCGTGATCATAGGTACTAAACCAATGCGCGTGAACTCGACAATCGATTACTTTGGACTTCAACCGAAAACAGGATGTAAACACAGGTATGAGCGCTGGCTGAATTAACATCATTTTTATTAATATCTTTCACATCTACTGCAGTCAGATTCACCCGTGTTCACGCTGAAGGAATCACTCACATTAGCTGTGCACTTGTAATGACACATCAAGGATGTTAAGAGGCTAAAAGCAGGTTTAGCACTTGCCCTATTGAAGTCAACAGGGTGCAAATTTTAAAAAGAGGATAACACGGTGTAGGCAACACCGATTTTTGTCGTTGTTCTCTGTATTGACAGCACTCCAAATGTACAAAAAAATGAGCTCAATGTTAAAATTGACCGGAGTTCTCCTTTAAAATGCAAACTGTCAATCAACAAACATTTCTCCTCATCCCATAATCACAGCGCAGCTGACTACGGCAACTAGTTTAGTCCAAAAATACGCAGTTCTTTGGCAGTTGGTTCTGTTCAAGGTCAGATCACGTTCTCACCACAAACGAACCGCTCCAGAGTTCGTTTCAAAGTTAGTGGAGTTAGTGAAAACGTAGTGAAAAGTTCAGAAGTTAGTGAAAACGTACTCGGTTACTAACGTAACCTCGGTTCTCTCTAGAAGAGGGAACGAGTACTGCGTTTGATAAAACGCTGCGGGAAAAGTCTCTTTTCACGAAATACTGAAGCAAAATTATCCTTAATTTTCATATTTGTAAAACGCATTGCGGCAGTGCACAGCCATGGCGAGACGGCTCGCTCACTCATTGGCTGTTCTGCGGCAACTGCATGAGCCTATCGAGCGAGGGCTGATGCAACATCAGACCAATGAGAGCGCTTCGCGCGCTCCTCGTCACATCCCGCCGAAACGGGTGTGGCCATCCCCTATAAAAGGAGCTCGAGTAGGCTGATTCAACTGGTTTTCATCGCCGAAGCGAACCAGAGCGAACCGCGCGCACGGCAGGGAACGCAGTACTCGTTCCCTCTTCTAGAGAGAACCGAGGTTACGTTAGTAACCGAGTACGTTCTCTTACGAGAGTTCTCTCGTACTGCGTTTGATAAAACGCTGCGGGAACCACTTGTAAGACGCCGTGCGTGCTGGGATGAGAAGACACCGACCACTGGAAGCTAGTCCAGGTATACAGTGCATAATCACCCGGTAGACTCGGAGAGTCTGGAGGGGGGGGGGGGGACAACCACCCTCAGATAGCTGCGTCCTAAGACGCGATATAACATCACATAGGCAGGGGAAGGCCTGGCTAATGTGGGAAATGTGGGTCTTACGCAAATTTGCCCAGATATATGCGCCCTTAGGCGCGAAACAGCGCCACATAGGCAGGGGAAAAACCTGGCTGATGTGGGAGATGTGGGTCTTACGTAATTTCGCCCAAATGGATGCGCCCTTAAGCGCGATACAACGTCACATAGGCAGGGAGAGCCTGGCTGATGTGGGAAATGTGGGACTTACACACTTTCGCCCAAATAGGTGCGTTCTAGACGCGATATAACATCACATAGGCAGGAGGGAGCCTGGCTAATGTGGGAAAAACATGGGTCTTACACAATTCTGCCCAGAAAACTTCGGCGGCGCTGTGCGTCTGCGATATCAGTGCCGAGGTAGACAGCTGATTCGGCTAAACCGAAAACAACCTGGCCTGCAAGGCGGGAACTTCTAGGTTGTAGAACCTTATGAATGTAGACGGCGAGGCCCAGCCCGCCGCCGTACATATTTCCTGCAAGGAAATCCCGCTAGACCAGGCCCACGATGAGGCAACGCCTCTCGTGGAATGCGCTCTAATGCCCAACGGGCACTGAAGGCCCTTGGTAGTATAAGCCATTGTTATGGCGTCAACCACCCACCTGGACAGGCTCTGTTTCGAAACAGCCGTTCCCTTGGAACGTCCACTGAACGAGACAAAGAGCTGCTCCGTCTGTCTGAAGGCAGCGGAGCGGGACACATAAGCTCTTAAAGCCCTAACGGGGCAAAGACAGCTCGAGTCCCCTTCCTCGTTTGATCCCGGCAGGGCAGACAGGGAAATAACCTGAGCCCTAAACGGAGTGTTGAGGGATTTCGGCACGTAGCCGTGCTTAGGTTTGAGTATGACTTTGGAGTCATTGGGCCCAAACTCCAAGCACGTTGGACTCACAGAGAGCGCGTGCAGATCGCCTATGCGCTTCACCGAAGCGAGGGCCATCAAAAACACCGTTTTGAAAGACAGATGTTTGAGGCTGACAGATTGGATAGGCTCAAAGGGGGGACCTTTCATGGCTGCCAAGACCGTAGAAAGGTCCCACACCGGGACTGAGGGAGGTCTGGGGGGATTCAGCCTCCTAGCTCCCCTGAGGAAGCGGATGACTAAATCGTTCCTTCCCAGTGAATGGCCTGGCGTTGCTGTCGAGCACGCT